>NC_092412.1:78769828-79101971 GCF_040894005.1 Engystomops pustulosus
TGAAGCAAGCACGCTGACATACTGGTGTATGCCTCCTCTGGAAGAATCTTCTATTTTTTAGCTTCTTATGCTCTGGTTTAAAAAAAAAAATTGCACACACCAGTATGGCAGTGTGCTTGGTAGATGTCCTTAAAAACAAGATACATTAACATTAATAACTGAATGAAGAATGGTTTTCTTATCAATCGCCTGGCCTGGCATGAACTAGCATCCCTTCAAAACAGATGTCCACATTGGTTGAAGACACCACATGGTGGGGGTGTCCAATAGGGGGGCTGTTTCAGGGATGATCAGGTCAGCTCCTGTAGAAGTCATTAGGAGCTGTGCTACAGTTCCCCAGCACAAATACTATACACTGGATGGAGCCTTCCTCTTCTGACTATGCCCAGTGGACAGATTTGACACTTGTGGGCCATTCAAAAGATTTTCTGTAGGGTTTAGAGTTTTGAGTTACAAATAACCCTTATTTTTTCTAAATTCGGCATGGTTGAGTTTCGGTGGTGTAACACATGTATAGTAGGTTATTCAGGCTTTTGAACATGCAGAGTAATTGTACGTGCAACATCTTTGGAAGTCACTGTATGAGCTCAGGGCTCAATGGGACTAATGTTGATACAGGGTTATGCTCTGTATATGTGTATGTGTGTATATATATATATATATATATATATATATATATATGTTTATAGCTGACAACTCTTTAGAATGAGGAACTCATATAATAACAGAAGATTCAACTTTGTTGTTGCTAATAAGGGTAGAGTCTGGAGAATAACAATATAACCACTCCATGTTATAATCTCCATTAGAGATTGTCAAAATAAAGCTAATAATTGATTTATACAGTATGTTCAAGACTTAAATCATGAATACAAGTGACAAAACTATATTCTTGACACAACATAGAAACTTGACAGAAGAATGCTGAATTATGGGATTTTTATTTGAACTTTTTTTGTATTTTTATATAATGTTATTTAATGACCTTGATATTGTTTGCCTACTCTCAATGTGGAACTGCGATGACTTTGAAAAATCACCTTAACACCCACTTGTAATGAACCTGTAGTTCAAGAGCAACCACCTGTGCAGTATTCAAATTATCTTTTGGCTTTATCAGCTCACTGAGAAATCACTGTGGGTAGGAAATAATGAAACATTTTTCTTTATTTGCAATCCATTAAAATTTATAAGGAGACATTAGTCCAGAGGGACCAAGCCTGGAATTCACAAATGCTGAAGCCAGATATTTCTTGTGCCGAACATGGACTTTGTGGCACTTTTTGCTGCACAAAGAGAACAGTTAGGACTTTGGTATATAGAGACTAAGTGATAGCTGGACCAGATAAAACATTGTAAATTTCTAAAGGCTGGGTGGGGTGTCAAGTATTAACCCCTTATGGACGTGTGACCATATCACAAGTTGGTTTATGGGAGTATAGGGATGGTTCATGAACTAAGCCCTGTCCATACAAGCTGAGTGTTTGCTATACAATATGTTTGCCTTCTAATAACCCTCTTTCCCTAGAACTGATAAAAATCAACAAATAAAATCATGTATATGTTTATGATCACAAAGATGTCTTATCTGTCAAAATATAGTAATAGTTACTTCCAGCATTGAAACCCGTAATGGAAATTAGCAGCCAAATGTCCGAAACACAAATTTTTTTTGCAACATATAAAACATTTTTAAAAAGGTTATACAGTCCCCAAAATGGAAGCAAAGAAAATGAAAGCTGGATTTATTTTTGTACAGTAGGTTTCATTTTTTTAAAATGTAATTAAACACAATATGTGATCGTACCAACCCATCTAATAAAGGAGATATGTCATTTATAGTGCACAGTGAAAGTCCTAAAAGCCAAACTCACAAGAAAATGGCGCAAATGCGTTTTCTTCACCAATTTCACCACATTTGGACTTTTTTCCCACTTCCCAGTAAATAGCATGTAATATTGTCACTTTGTTGAGCAGAAAACAAGCCCACACACAGCTCTGTACATGATAAAATGGAAATGTTATGGATTTTTGAAGGTGGACAGTAAAAAATGAAAATATCAAGTCGTTAAGGCATTTTGCAGAATTTGGAATAAAAAAGGTGTGGATCATTGATTAGGGAATCACAGAGATTTAGTGGAAGAAAAATGTTATTTTCCGCATTGTGTGTGTGGGATGGCCATTAATCCCACACAGATCGGACGATCTGTGTGATTTCGGACTGAGCGCGGGATTTAACTTTCAAATTGTACATGCACTTTCGTGAACTCCGTAGGACAGGTAAGTAAAAGTGAAATAGTGATAGTGTTCAGAAATGGTGCTATCCCTATTGTACAAACAAGGAATTTTACTATAAGATTCTGTATAAATTATCTCCCCTCCTAAGGCTACATGTACATACACATGTGCACACTGTACTGTAGCACGGCAGGCACACATCGGCCGCAGGGAGAGGAGGAGGGGAGGAGCGCAGCCTCTCTCCATAGATGAACATGGCGCACAGCGCCGTATGCCGAGAAAAGATAGGACATGTCCTATCTCTTCACAGCTACGGAATGCCATTCACGCCCATTGCCGGCCTATGGGCGACATATATATCCGACGTATATATACGTCGCTGTATATACATCCTCCAATGGCCGTGTGAATGAGGCCTTAAAATTCTACTTCACATTGTGCGAATAAGGCTGTATAGAGAGGTCTCATGGACTGAGATTACTCCATGCAGGGCAGGTGTCTACAGTATTATACAGCAGGCACCTGCTATTTACTTGACTGAATGGTTGCTGGCACTGATTGCAATTATTAACCCGTTTGGTTTCACTATTCAAAGGCTAAAGAGAAATATCATATACAACCTAGGAATTGGTGTTGTGCTAATTCTGTTGGAAATCCATGTAAGTTACATCAGCCAATTATAATTGTAAATAAAATATCTAATTGACCTGCATTAATATTATTTTTTAGTATAAATATTTATTCCAAAAGGACAATATTTCAAGATTTTATTTAACAACAGCCAAGGATTTTCTGACCTGACATGTTTTTGGAGTCCAGAAAAAAGCTTTCTTTACAATGAATACATTAAATAGTTTAAACTGAATAGAAAACCAAACAAAAACCCTGTGTCTGTGTGAAGTTGGACTATGAAATTCAATGCCTGTGGCACTGCACATGGACACATTGTGGGCTTGACATGCTTTTGGGAAACTGCTCTACCATGAAGAATAATAGGAACCTGACATCATAACTTTGGTCTCAGATTCTCAGCTTGAAAATATGATTGTGTAGGCTGCACGAATGTGTTGAATACCTTAGCATATAATCAGCTTATTCCTCCTGCAAAGGTTTAAGAATGGACCCTTGACTATGATGTCAATTTTTCTGTTTTCCATAGAAAATCAACATTTGTATGACCATTATCCTATTTTAAGGCAGTGAGAGGCTGAAAGGATCAATGAAATTAATCACTATAACTACACAACCTTTCCATTTCTGAAAACTTGGAACTATGTTTTCAGTGTACAGTATGCTTGTAGATTTGTAGTTTTTCATAGGAAAAAATGACCTTTTGGCATATGACTGACAATGGTTTTGCCTGGAAATAATTTCTTACGCAGGAAATAAATAGTGTAAATTAGCATTTACAACCAGAGGCTTTCCTGCTAGCTGGAAGTGCATTGTGATAATCCTTTACAACTCTATTGGCCATTTATATACAGTCAAGGAGTCTGTATACCTGTGTGACATAAATCAGTGTAATAATTATTAGAAACTGTGATAGGAGTTACAACCTCAACTGTAGGGAGCCTGTATGGTACAGTTCAGTATACCCAACATGATGTACTTGATGGGTGACATATAAAGTATGTCCCAAGAGCCAGATTCACACTGCTATTAAACTATCATACCAATTTCAAGTCCAGTAATAACAAATAAAATAAATTAGACACATGTCCATCAAGGCCAACCTAAAAGTCATACAGTGTCAATCCCCTACAAGCCAAATGGCTTATAGTAGGGAAAACTTTATTTATCAACCCCAATATGGAATTCCCTGGATCAACATCAAATTGACAAAATGTTTTGTTCCAAAAGCCTTTGGTATTTTGGTTCAGAAAGACACATAGGTCTCTCTTGAACATGTACAAATGATCAACCCATATAACATATTGCGGCAGAGAGTTCCATTGTCTCACTCGACTCCTGATTCCCTTTAAAATGATATATACAAAAGAAATTCCTCAGGCCGCCAGCAGCCCCCAGTAGCCCCCTTTAGTATCACTCCTGCACACGTCTTTGAAGGTATAAGGATGTGTATAATGCCAGTTGCATATACTCTTTAGTGGAAATTAGCAATTTCGGAAGACTCTTGAACAATATGGAAGAGTTTTACAGTTGACTTATTTCAATCAAGACAAGATCCATCCAAGACTTTACCCACATTAGTATTCTATAATACCAAGTTCAATTTATAATGCTCTCTCCTGGGTTTTATAGTCTTCTTCTCAGTTATCACAGATATGTATAATAATGAAGTATATTAATTTCTTAAGCATGAATGTGGGCTGCACCTAGTGATCAGTGGAACCAAACCACAATGTTCGGGTTTGAAACAAACATTACAGGTTCTCCTGCCCCAACCCCAAAATGGTACTGGCACTGAACACAGGTATTAACTGTTTAAATGCCACTGGCAAAGTTGCCAGCAGAAATTAAATAGCTGTGTCAAACATCATATGACATCGTTGAACGTGACAACCCTCCAAAAACTGGTAGCACACAGTAGTTTAAAATCAGTGGAAGACTTTGTCAGTGGCATTCAAACAGTTAACACCCACAATTTTTTTCCCAATTTTAACTGGTCTGCTCATCGATATATCATTTTTTTTCTTACAAACTTTCTAATTTTTCTTTCTCTCCTTAAGTAAATGGAAGCAGCAGTGAGCTGCCAATGTAAAAGATATGTCTGAAGCCAAAAAAATTTGATTCACTTTGATGCTTGAAAAATTCTAGATTCATACCGAATTCTAGATTCAACCAATCTCTATCTGCAGCATACTAATGGGCGCACATAACCTGTTTAGCTGTGCTGTAAACATACATTTTGAGAAACGATTGTCTACATTCTTAAGTAAAAAATTGCTGTGTATTATACTGTACATCATTGGAACCGCTTCATTGAGTATCATTATTATGGTAGTGTCTGACATTTGCCGGTCACTACTTACACCTTTCTTACAATGTTGCATTTTATCGGGGATAATCCAGTCCCTAGTGTAGACATTAGAAGGCACCTTGGATATCTTTGACCTGTGGTCCTGTGCATTTATATGGAAAGTAGAACACAGAAGAAGAAGAAAATGAGTCAGGAAAGAGCAATGGAAGGGGTGGGAAAGATGTGCTGAGGAAGGGAGGGGTACAGAGCAAGAGATGCACTCATCTACTTAATAAGAAATACATTTGCTTTGCACAGCGTCTTGTGTAGGCTACTTGGATCTAGGAGAGATGATGACAAGAAGCGTTCATTCTTAAATGGATGTAAGCAGCCATCTTCACACTCTGTGTAAATGCAGTGATGCAGATTTGGCAACCCTATGAGAGTAAGACTAGAGAGAATAAAGGAGAGACAGAACGTTCCTTTCCGTGTGCCTGGAAGCTGTAATAATGTGATAGAGGATGTTAGTGTTCAAGGGGTTAATGACCCATGCAAATGATATAATTTGTCTTGCGCATGGTTGAAATAATTTCATACAGATTGTCAAAATCACTGAAAGGATGGCACTTGGAGGAGTAGATCTGTTTTTATTTTAGTGCTAGTAACACAATTACACAGACCTTAGAGAAAAGCTTCCTGCTAAGGATTTTGTGGCTACAGGGAATTTCAAGTAATCACTACACATGGAGTTTTACGTGTTGTATTTTTGCTACATGCTGCTGTATTTTCTGTATTATATACTAGTATATTAATAAATAAAGCTAAGCAGTCACATTGTTGGAACATAAAATGTATCATAGAAAGAACACTATTAATGATTGTGCCTAATAAGCGGGCCAGCTCAAAAAAATGCATTATTCGAGTTAAAAAAGTATCTTTGATCCGAACCAACACCTAGCACATGGTAGAAATCATTTTTAATAGGAAGCTCTAATATTGTAGTCAGAAACACTCTTCAAAGCTTAGGGAGAAAGTGGCATGTGATTTAGGCCATAGGTAGTGAATGTTTTTGCAAAGTCTTTGATCATTTTAGTAGTATATTCACTCAAATGACAAAATATGTGATGAACAGAAACTTAAAACTTGCAGGGCTCCCATAACTGTAAACTCCAAGCAACATTAATGGATTTCACTATCATTGTCAGTCAACCTACCCATTTTCTTGTTGTTCTCTAATGTTCACTCTGTTGACATAGAAGAAAAGTTTCTGATTTGGCCGAAAAATTTTCATGTGTGTCACTGATGCCATCCATGCTAAAACCTCTATGAAGAGAATCTTTACCTTCCTGACAAATCTTTGTAATAAAACATGATTTACTTACATTGAAAAAGAAATCAGATCTATTTTTCTTATAATTCAGAGTATTGTTACCATATTATTTCTCCCTAACATTTATAAATACATTGACAATTGGATTGGTCAAAGGTGTGTGTCCATATGTAGTCTCAATCTATCAGTAGTGGTTAGACAGACTATGCAGGGAGACACCCCCAACTGGTAGCACCTAGTTGTAGATATGTTTAAAAATATCTCGTAGGAATAATAAAGATACAACACAAGTACAATATTATCATTTTGTGAAATCTACCAAAAACAGGTTCCCTATTTCATAGTATCATAGTTTATACGGTTGAAAAAAGATACTTGTCCATCAAGTTCAACCAAGGAAGGGATTGGATGAGGAAGGGATTTAGGGGAAACAATTCTATATAACATAACCATCAATGTTATTTAGGTGTAAAAAGGCATCTAGACCCTTCTTGAAGCTCTCTGCTGTCCCTGCTGTGACTAGCGCCTGAGGCAGGCTATTCCACAGATTGACAGTTCTCATAGTAAAAAAGCCCTGTCGCCTTTGGTGATTAAACCTTGTTTTCTCTAGATGGAGACAGTGCCCCCTCGTCTTTAATCTGAAACAACTTACCACCATATTTTTTGTATGGACCATTCAGATATTTAATTAAATTAATCATGTCCCCTCATAGTCGTCTCTTTTCCAGACTAAATAAATCTTAAATTTAAGAAGGTTAATAGTATACTACCATATTTATCATAGCAAACATGGGCAGTTGTCAGGTGTGCTGGACAAACTTGTGGTGATAACACAAACTCTAATAGATCATATTAAACCGTGTATGAATGTGTGTAAAAGCATTTTTATGAGGTTTTCATATTGTGTATTCTAAGATATAAACTCAAATTAATGTTACACCTGCAGCTATCGCTACGCTTAATATAGTTGAGGTAACATTTGTTAAAACACTGAACAATTCCGAGAACTTTGACATTGATAAGTGCTCTTATCAAAACATATTGGAAACCAGTAGAGTGGAAAATTACACAAGATTGGTTTCCACAGAACTCTGCTTAGATTTGCTGGTCAGCATAGTTGATGTACAGTACGTTCTGCCAGTAATAAGTATGTAACAAATCCTATTAAATTCCTACACTAATATTTGCATATTGGGAATATCTCACTAACTTATTCATTTAGTCCAGTTTAATGCTGTAGAAATTCAACATTATTTTCAGGATTTTAAAACAAAAAAAATTTGGAGCAAATGAAATTATTGGAGCCATAATGAAATAACAAGGAATTACTGAGAAAAAAAAAATTATAATCGGATACTGCTTTTATCACATCAAATGCATTCAACTTCTCTGAACCAATGTCCTTTTTATCCTAATGTACTAAATTAAATATCTGCTCCTTGTAGAATTTGATTCATCTAAACTAGATTAAAATCAAATCATGTACAAAATCAATTTCACTTAAAGTACAATAATCTCAGCCCACTGAGGCCCCCTTCTAGTAATCACTATAAACGCTGTGTTTTTCCCTTTATTTCCTCCCCCGTCTAATGCAGTGTGTGCATACTATTCAGATAAGATTAAAATATGACCTTAGATTTCCTTTTCTGTTCCACACAGATTCAAATATCACACGGCAAGACTTATTTTCCAGGAGAGGACACAGAAGGTTTGTAATAAGATTCAATGGATATAAAAAAATAGCTATGAAGTTATAATAGTTAGAAAAGTAAGTATATCTGAACACGGTCAGAACAGAGCAGTGAGCCCAAATCACACAACATGTTGGGATTATAACTGTAATGAGGTATATAGATTTTCATAGTTTATACGGTTAAAAAAAAAAACGCGTCCATCAAGTTCAACCAAGGAAAGGAAGGGATTGGATGAGGAAGGGATTTAGAGGAAACAATTCTATATAACATAACATAAATGTTATTTAGGTGTAAAAAGGCATCTAGACCCTTCTTGAAGCTCTCTGCTGTCCCTGCTGTGACCAGCGCCTGAGGCAGGCTATTCCACAGACTGACAGTTCTCATAGTAAAAAAGCCCTGTCACCTCTGGGGATTAAACCTTAATTTCTCCAGACGGAGACAGTGCCCCCTCGTCTTTTGATTTTATTTAATCTAAAATAACTTTCCACCATATTTTTTGTATGGACATTTACATAAAAATAATCATGTATATACAAATAATCATGTTCCCTCATAGTTGCCTCTTTTCCAGACTCAATAATCTAGTTGTTTTAATTTTTCCTCATAACAGAGATTCTCCATACCCTTTATCATTTTTGTAGCTCTACGTTGAAAGCTCTCCAGCTCCAGGGCAACCTTGTTATGGACTGGTGCCCGGAACTGGACAGCATATTCCAAGTGAGGCCGAACCAATGCCTTGTACAGTGGTAATATTACATCCCGAGGGTCCATAGCCCTTTAGATATATGACAAGATCTTGCTGGCTTTAGAGGCAGCTGGTTGACATTGCATGCTGTTATTTAATTTATGATCTACCAGTATGTTTTTATTTTTTCTCAAGTAAAAATGTATATTAATATTAGTAACATATTATTAATCATGTTGATGGTTATGTTTCTCCAACCTTCCATTATTGTTTGCAATTTTTATGGATACAAATGAAGAATGATATTTTTTAGAGGTTGCACACCTTTTTTTCATGTTTTTCTACCTAGCATTCAGACTGCCTGTGGGTTGGTTCATGGGTATAGCATCACTGTGCCAACTTACAACTCACATGTTTATGAAGTGCACCTATTTATTTTAATGGTCCCAAGAGAGAGGAAGATACATTATCTAGAGACAAGGGAAGTCCTTGTCCAACAACCCCAAAGATTTTTAAACCTTTAATCCCCTACATACATGCAGTTTATTGTATCATTTGAAAATTGTATCCTAACTTTGTAGGTTTAGTGTTTGTTAATACATACATCATCTATCTATCTATCTATCTATCTATCTATCTATCTATCAAATACAATGTAGGACAACACGCTATTTAAATAATATCAGGGATATTACCATGATACAGAATCTTAAAGATTACAGCTGAATATTAAACTCATGGGAATTTAATCTGTTTTATCATGAAGATGTAGAGCAAGGCATAATAAGAATATTTAATCAGTGATTATTACCATGGCCCTGAAATTGTTTACATTTCCATGTTAATTTGTAGTGTATTACTAGTATATGGGATACATACAACAATAGCTATGAAAAGAATTAGATGGAGATGTATATATTATAAAGTTGAGATGATTCTTCATCTCGGTCATAGTCTATTTACTCAGATGCCTTGACTGATCATTAAAAAAATGGGTATTAGATTTACTGTAAATGGATGTATTACAGCACAAGCAAACAACTACTGCTTGGCCCGACACATTCCCAACTGTCTCTGTTAAGGGAATTGCAACTAAATCACGGATTGCATGCCTGTTTTTAGTGTTAGAGCAACAAAAATTTGCCAACTCAGAGGATATCAATCTTATAGTTCACCAAGATACACAAACATCTACCAGTATGGCAATGAACATCCAAATCTCATATTTTATTTGGTATGCATTAAAATAACAATAACACTATTGAATTGGATTATAGATGCAAAATCGTAAACATCTATACTGAATGCCACAACAATACACACCTGTGACAGATAATAGGGGACAGAAACGTACCATGTAGTTTTACATCTAGAAAACACCATTAAAGAGAGACACATCTAGTATAAAACAGTGTTCTTACCAGTTCTGAAGCATGGTGCCAGTTTAGAACGGACATGCTTCCAGTCCACCAGATGGACTGTCTTTATGTCTGGTATGTATGCGGATGGGAGCCCATGCAATGTCAGGAGACATATCTGAATGTAGTAGGACAGAGAGTGGACATGCGAGCAGCACCTAATGCTGTCCCTAACATCCAACATAAATTAAAAGTCAACAGGGGTGATATACAAGCCCACATGCAGTTGTGCTCTAGAGTATATCAGTAAAACCTATAGAAAATTTTGGAGAAGGGTTGGAGACCACCTGGGAGATAGCAGACACGCAAGAGATAACCCGATAGTGAGGCACATACAACAAATTCACAGGAGTGAGGCCGGAGACAAGCTACATACAGGGGCAGGGGCTTTATAACGGATACTGCCAGTGTGAGGGGCAGCAGCAATTGAAAGAAAAGACCCCTTAAATACAAACATTCAGAGACAAGGGCTGGGTTAGGCACTCCAGTTCAACACCATGAGAAGAATTTATCACTATTTTCGCCTGACAGGTGTTCTTTTTATAAATTGTCCAATTTATCATATGCCTGGCTTAACAGTAAAATTTGCTGCTTTTTTATTGCCTAAAAGGTTGCATATCCCTTTTAAAATTATGATTTTCTTCACAAAAAATTGCAGATTCCACCACAAAATGTGGCCCTAAAGTCACACATTTGGGGTACCGGACAGTGATTACTGTGAAGCCATGAGGTTGCATGCATTTTGCTCAAATGTTGCAACAAATACTACAAAAACTCTATAGCGACAAATAAATAAACTGAAAATGAGACAAACACAGCTGTAAATCCCTGTACTATACATCAGGGAATAGAAAAAAAGCTACAATACTTGCATAGCAACTACAGGCAGTCCCCGGGTTACATACAAGATAGGGTCTGGAGGTTTGTTCTTAAGTTGAATTTGTATGTAAGTCGAAACTGTATATTTTATAATGGAAGTTCTAGACAATTTTTTTTCTTTTGCCCCAGTGACAATTGGAGTTTCAAAATTTTTGGTGTAATTGGACCAAGAATTATCAATAAAGCTTCATTACAGACATCTTACAGCTGATCATTGCAGTCTGGGACTATAGTAAAGCATCCAGAGAGCTTCACCAGAGATCACAGTGGGCAGAGGGGTCCGTCTGTAACTATGGGTCGTCTGTAAGTCGGGTGTCCTTAAGTAGGGGACCGCCTGTATATATGTCTCCATGAAAAACTTAATTATTTAGGTCACATTTTTGTTATGAAAATATCACAAGATTAGAAAATGGGCATAAAAATTCCTTCAAGCACCAAGTGATCTGTGTACTACATGGAATTAAAAAAAAAGTCTAATGGTTTATGTGCTTCCATGTGCACAGCACACCAAATACTGATTTCCTAGCATCACATAGTAAAACTTAATTGCCAACATATTCATTTACTTTCAGGGATACTTTGCTGCTGAGCTGGTGTATCTAAGCCTATTATTACAAGAAACTACATACCACTACATTGGTATAATGAAGTGATTATTACAATTAATTATGAATTGATGAATTTCTATTCTAAATATTTATACATTTAGTTGAATTAACATTTCTGTTAAGAGGATGTTAAGATGGTGAATCTAAACCAATGCCATGTAAAGGAAGAACCGCAATTATAAGGTTTCATAGATACCTCATTAATAATTGTATAGGAAATGCCAAAAAAATACTATGGGCTGAAAAAGGTGTAAAATAATAGGTCACACCCAACTCCCCCCACACTCATTTCAGTTTATTTTTTCAGTTTATTTTCATCCACTTCTGGTGCCATACAGAAAAGAAATAGTGAGGCTTCAATTATCACAGCAGCTAATGTATTGGCCTCAGCAATCAGGTGTGTAAAACCAGCAACGTATTATCTGTATTATCAGTTTTTGTACATGGGATATACAATTGATACCTTAAAGGGGTTGTCCAAGATTTTTTTTTTTTTTTTTTAAAAAGGTGGCTAGGAGGGGGCTGCTTAAAAAAATAAACATGTACTTACCTAACAGTGTCCATCGCTCCAGTCCATTCAGCTTCCAGCTGGCCACATCCCCCCTCCCAATTCCCAGCTCTGTATATGGGGGACGGTGGGTGTGGGTGTACAGCACAGCTTCCGTGTCCCTGTTTGTTTACATAGACCGGAGTGATGGCAGCATAGGACACCAGGAAAGAGCCGGACAACCCCTTTGCAGGCAATCTATCAACAGGTATTACTATGCAAAGCTGCAGACAATGTTTATTATTAGTCCTGGATCCATTTATGTTGGTGTGGGGACAACACTGTGAAGTTGTAATATAGCTCTGTAGCTCTTTCAAGAGCCCTTCACCCTGAAGAGCTTTCTTCTTATGGAACTGTGCTACTACACAGACCTTCCCCCTTGCTGCAAGGAGCTGTAACAAGATTTGGGAGGATACTTAAAAGCGTCACTAAGCACAGGAGAGGGGCTGTGAAACAGTTCAATGCAAGGAGCAGAAAGCTCTTCAAGCTGAAGGACTAGCCCAGGCGCTGCAGACCTGCATTAAAAATTCATTTTTACAGTCCAGCTGCTACGAACTACACACACAAAATATGGTTATACAGCCCTGTACAGTGTATACCTAGCACAGTCTGCAGTTTATTATTGTCAAAACTGGATTCCCTTTAAAGATAATACTTGATAGATTTGAATTCTATGGCCAGGTACAATGGAGAGCAACTTTTAATAAAGTGGAGATTCAGCTAATTTTAGCCCTGTCATAGACATGAATGGAGACTCGCTATTCTTTTTTGCAGCCGTGAATAGGTAAAAAAGAGACCACTAATTACAAGACAGGTAAATGCATACCCCTGTCTCTTACTTAATGGCAGATAAATGTATTATAATAAATTTTTTCGTAAGTTTTACTTTAATCTACCAGATTTTTTAATTCCGAATGTCCAATTGTGGTCACTGTTATTGCTTTATCAATGGTTTTAAAAAAATAACCAACCAGGACTTGAATTGCAGAAAGCAAGAATTTTCTCTATGGAGTCAAGCTGCTCCACTCCAGGCCACATGTCATTTTCCATAGATCTCCCCGTTTTCTTCTCTGTATACAGTAAGTAATAGGTACGAGAACATGCTGTGTAGCAATGCTGCAAGAGGACATCAAAAGAACACTTCACAAGTAACCCTTACATCCTTAAACTTTAATGGCTACAGTCATAAAGTAATTTCTATCTGGGTTTTTTTTGGAGAAGAATGAAAATCTGTTAGAAGAATATACGAGTATGATGGATATATTACATTTATTTTTGATGTGTCCTACATTGAAAATACCCTTAGTTTATTATAACCAATAAACTTGAAGTAAAGCACAAGGAACAAAACATAGAAGCAAATTTGTAAATGAATACTCCTCCCTGTAAATGGTTTATCCCTGCCTTTGAACCACATTGTTTTAATTTCCTCGTATGTTACAATATAAGCAATGTGTAATAAACACACAGTGAAATAAAAAAAGAAAAAAACAGCAACCAATGTATTTACCAAAAACTGTTTGTTTGATGCACGCAGCCCAGGGTCCTAGTGTGCGGGATCCATAGTCCAAGACAAAAAAAGAGAGAAGGCCACAGCATCGAATATGATGAAAAAAGGTTAAACCTTTATTCACACAGGCATAGAAAAAAGTGCAACGTTTCGATTCACAATGAATCTTTGTCAAGCATGACAAAGATTCATTGTGAATCGAAACGTTGCACTTTTTTCTATGCCTGTGTGAATAAAGGTTTAACCTTTTTTCATCATATTCGATGCTGTGGCCTTCTCTCTTTTTTTGTTTCACACAGTGAAATACACATAAAATGAAGTAACATTTGGTAACTTGATATACAGAAGTAAGTGATGTTTGTCCCTAAATGAAAGCTATTTTGTATATAAGATTTATCCAGTAGACACAATCATATCACATTTGCATATTCTCCAATTACTACAGCGCTGCTCACTTTTGTCCAACTGTTCGCCTTTTTTGGGATTGCACGACTTGGACAGGTATTTAAGAGGTGTCTGCACTGGGATTGTGTCGCATGTTAACCTTTTGTGGCACAGCTGTGCTGGCTTCCATGCGACACAAATTGGGGGCGTGCCATCGGACAATCCGGCTGATTCGGACTGAGCGCGAGATTTAACTTTCAAATTGCGTCCCAAGCCCTGGCACTCAGATGCACCACTAAAAGTATGGTGAACTCTGTCGGACCTGGGTGGGGAAGCGACACATGCGGGAAATCGAGTGCACAATCTTAGTGACTCACGGCACAGTGCATTTTCGTTGGACAATACACTTTCGGTGAACTCCTTCAAGAATGTAAGTAATTTTACCCCATTATGTTTACATTTCTTTATGTTAGTTTTATTACCCAAATTTTCTGCAGAAGAATTTTTACAGCAGAGAGACCATATTCCCTACAGAAGTGTTCCTCTCAGCCCTAACAATATAAGAGAGTAGCCATTTATATAGGACGTAGTAAAAAGCCTGAGACATCATACGTGAATTAGAAAATGCTGCTACATCCTTCAATAATATACAGTAGAAGTGAAGGTTAGGGTCAAGAACAATCATCATTTACGCAATTGCTACAACTGCAGGGCCTCTATTTAACACTTTCCTTGATTCACGGTCTTTCCTGATCTGGGATTCCCAGCTCGACCACATCATTGTAATCCAATAACATGAGGTCATTTAGCATACTGTCTCCATTGTCTAATAAAACAGTTTCTGTTTCCAAGACATGATTTCACCCATGATTTCTGTAAACAATTACATCATTTTGTTTGTTAAGTCCTATTTTTCATATTGTATATTCAATGTTTTAATATGAATAATTTTCCATGTTTTAACATGAATATTTTTCCATTTCCTATAAATAGACATAATGGTTCACAAAAAGGGCTTAGTATTGTTGGGTTTATGGCCCAATTGTGTAGAACAAGACTGGGTTAAATTGAAAAAAAGAGTATCAAAACACGTTTGTTAGATTGCTATTTCTAAGCAAAACTAAAATGTGCCTTTTGTACTGGAAATTGTCAAAATTATAATCATCTCATTATGCAATTCAGTAGCTCGCAGAACTGTGTCTGTTTTCCAATACATGTGAATGAAACTCTTGATGAGAATGTGCGGTGATTCTATGAAAGGTTGCTCTATGGTTAGGTATTATAGTATCTCCAAAGTTTCTAGTGATCAGCTGATTAATCATGATTATAAAAATAAAATGGAGGAGATTTATCAATGCGTCTACGCCAGAAAACTAGAGTAATTTGCACCTGAAATGCCATGCGGCACATTTACTGAATGTTTTAGACCGATTTCAGACTGTTTACCAAGAATAGGATCGTGGACTCCGGCGGACTTCAGCGCACCTGGTGGACGTTGGAGGAACTGCCTTAGTGAATCGCCGGAAGTCCCAAATCCACCGCAGAGAACGCACCGCTGGATCGCGAATGGACCGGGAAAGTAAATCTGCCCCATAGTTTCTAGTTCTACTCTGCACTGGTCTAAAGATCGATACAATAGTCTCCCCAATGGGTTTGAAGGGCAGAAGAAATGATAATCAGTGTCCATTCTAAAACTTCCAAGTTCTCTTACTATCTCATCTTCCTGGTTCTTCTCAATGCACAAAAAATAAATGCTCAATCAATCACTGGCCACAGGTATCCAGCTCAGCAAGTGATTGGCTAAGTAGTGAGCATCAAGAGGAAGCAGGGCAGGAAGTAGAAAGCAGGAAGAAGCTGGAATCAAATCATATTGGGAGCCATGAGGTATTGGTGAATTAGTATTTATCAATATTCATTTTTTTATTCCATTCAATTTTTTTTGTCAGCCAAATTATACCAAAAATACATTAAAAGATTTGTTGACAATTTATTCCTGAGATGGTGTAATATATCAAATCGATAGATATTTTTTGAAGGTTAAGCATATATTTCTCCAACGGCATAAGGGAGTTTAAAAAAGTTATAAGCTAGTATGATTTTAGTAAACTGAATTAACCCATAACCACCCACCCACTCCCGATAGCTCTGAGAAGCCAATAGCATACAGTATAAGTAGTGCTATTATGGTAGTCTGCAATTTGTTTAGTGATTCTTATCTACAAATGTTAGGAAAACAGCAGGGTTTTAGGACAACTTCACACCACGTGCTTCAGTAGAATATATACAATAATGTACTGTAAGATTGTGCATTAACGGTGGTGTTTACTTTTGATATTATCCAAATGAACTGTTGATCCATCACTAATGAAAGTTTCCAATCTTAGTGCTGTGTGTGAAAAATAAATCAAGAACAGCCAGACTTTCAGGGACTACTGACACAGCAGGTTTTCCACATCAACAGGCAGCGGAAGATGCATATTAATTAGAGATTTATTATAATTAGAGACTTATTGTAATTATTTTGCCTGTGATCTTCTAAGGAAAACTAGAGCTAAAAATGCTATAGCTGTGAAGGACAGATTGTTTACACTCAGAATATAGCTTTAATAGTTCACTTATTTCTTGACAAGCTTTGATCTATAAAGAGGCCACTTCAGTAAGATGAGAAATGTCTCTAAGATTTCTCCTCAAGTCCAAAAAATGTGAGCAATAATAACCATTAAACTGCAGCAAGAAAAGCTGGACAAACCATATTTAGGATGGTTTATTAATACTTCAATCAGGGGTCGATTTGATATTTCTGGGGGAGGTGCAATAAGTCAATGCTTTAATTTATTAGGCTACTACAGGGGCACAGTAACTATTGGCTACTGTGAGAACAGTTACTATTTAATTGTTGACTACTCTCTGGGTCCTATTACTAACTTATGTCTGTAATGTGGAAGAGTAGTTTAAGAAGTGCTCGGTGCACGGTGGGCCCTAAAATTCTTTTTGGTGGTCCTAGTGGCACATCTTAATACAATGAGGAGCAACTTAAGGTCTGTCCCTTTCTACATCACAATGCTTCTTTTATTTGTTTCTGGTGTAGAAGCAGTGAAATAATTACAAATTCTTGACCAGTGCAAAGATATGCTATAATTATACACACCTCCACGCCATGTGGGCGTGGAGAAGCCACGGCAGCTGGCGGTGGCATAGGGCATTGCTAACTTTCATTCCCTGTTTTTTACGAAAAACTATTCCAGGTAGTAGTTTTGCCAAGCACCTGTGCTACCCGACGGATACATCAAGATGCTCCGGTGGGACACAGCAGGGCATGGCCACAATCAGGGCATGGCCCATAATATAAATCTCTCCCATTGTATTTGGATTAGACTCATTTTATGTATATGCCCTTCTTTTTAATAGACGGACAGGTTCACCTACAGTATTGGTGTTTACACAAGAATTCTTTAGTACCAAATATTACATTTATCTCCTTTCCACAGTATAAGAGATAATATTCTAATTGCTTGGGGTCTTATTGCTGGGATCTGAAGGGATCATGAAAGTGGAGTCATGTTCTTATGTTAATTGAATGTAGCGGGAGCAGTTGCTCCATTCAATATTATCATAGCAGTCACAAATTGCCGAGCAAAATACACTTGGCTTCTCTCACTACCGTCCTCTCTCGGCAAGCCCATTGAGATAACAGTGCGTAAGAGTGTTTTTGGAAGGATAAAACATGTTTTTCATATTTTCATGAATTCTTTTAAGCTGGAATAGATTCCCATTACAAGTCCCCAAAATAATTATATATCAGCAGGTAATCATTTCCCCTAATATTCTCATTTTATTAAATTCAGAAGTCATTGAAATAAGAAAGAATACTTCCACTCCCTTTTTTTTTTATTCTGGTGACAGTTTTCATATTGTTTTCAACAAAATCTAAAATGCACATAACGTGCGGCTGTCACTATCCGGGATTCAGAATCAGGACCTCTGAATTATGTACTCTGTTTCTGAGCCTCGGTGCTCTTCAGACTGCTCTTGTGGTTCATTGCTTTCTAAGCTAAATCCTTTCTGCTACCTGTGATGTGCTAGTGGCAGTTAACAAGCCCAAGTGCAGCATATTCCCCTGTTCCTTCCTGCGGATTTCAGTCTTGTTTAAAGCAACCACAAAGACATTTGCAGTGCTGGTTCCCTGAGAGCTGCCCTCGCTTCAGGTTTCCCGGTGCTATGTGGTTTCATTTTTTCTCTATGATGTTGCCTTCTCACCTGCAGTACCATGAACCCACTTACGTTTTATTTCTTTTATTCCTTTTTAATATTTCCGCCCTCTTTTGCCTATTTTATCCACGTTTCATTTCCTGATATTGATATAGCACCTACATACTGTACAGTATTGCTCAGTGCTACTGTTAATTCCAACATGACATAATAATGTTCTGATGCCTTACAAAAGAGCAGGGTATATAGGATGACACTTAACATAACTGCATATTTTGAAAATGAGTGGAGGACTATTTATTATCTACCATCAAAATCAAGCATGATAAACTAGGGACACTTACTCATCGATCCAGGCACTGTGTTTATGATAATCTTGGCACTAATGATCCTGAGGAACTACCCTAGGCCCTTTGTGATCTGGCTTTACAGCCTGTTACACTGTCTCACCTTCCTCTGTCTCTGTCATCAGTAATGCAGTGAGTATGAAGTGCTGAGGGAGCAGGGGGAGGGTGAGTGAGTGGAACTGTCTTTAAAGCCAGATTACAGTGGGGCTAGCCTTATTAGTGTAATTTTAAAAGTTTATTTTAGAAGGAAGAAAGCTGGCCATGGACAACAAATATAAGAAGATACAATCTGCAGAACAAGGCACTGCAAGTCCCTCTGTCCTATTTTATCCTGGTGGAACTTCTGAGTTTTGGTAGTCCCATAAATGTCAATAATGTGTGCCACATAGCTTCTACCTGTGCTTCATTGACTTCCAGTGGAAATCTAGACTGGATTATAGATTGACCTAAGCCCAATAAGTACCAAGGGGAGGAATCCCTGAAGTTGGAGTTCTCTGAACTACCTTGTTTAGAGTATCTCTAAGAACCTTTTTTAGCTTTATATTTTTATGGGGCATGAACCCTAGTATCTCAGAAGTGCTTTTCTTTTCTTGCCTTTTTTACATTATTGTCTGCAAAGAAAATACATTATTAACTGCAAAAAAATAAGACTCTTGTAGATATGGCAGCCTGGTGTACAAGAAATTATGAATTACCATTCATACTGTGGGACAGATTTATCAAAAGTGTCTCAAAACTAGGACAGTGCACTGTAAGAATAGTATTGTACTTTGCCAGATTTATCAATATTTTCTGATGCACAATAATAAACCTAGTGTATTTTAAGACTGTCTAGTCATACTTTTCACCAACTATTAATTGGCTTAGCAGAAAACTGCACCAAAATTCTGATGCGTTTGCATTACTTTTCCTACAAAGCCAAGGGCTCTTATCATAGACCACACCCCTTTGTAGATGTAAAGTATCTGCACATTTTCCTAAACTCTTATAAGGGCACAAGACATTTAAGTCCTAAATTTTAATAAATATCAAAACTGTTATGCTATTTGAGCTTACAGTAGATGATATTTGTATCCCCTTATACGCAACTGAAGATTACAGTGGTCTTGTAAATTACCCACATGACTGCCCCGTAATCCCTCTGCTCCTGAAACTTAAATTAAAATTCATTAAAGGGGTTTTCCATGAACATAAGTTAGGCCCTATCTACAGGATAGGGGCTAACTTTCTGATCAGTGGGGGTCTCAATGATGATACCCCTACAGATCACGAAAACTAGCGGTCCAATGGGATCCCACGTACGTCCGTCGGACCACTCGTCGCTCCATCAGAGTAATAGAGCAATGCATATCAATTCTGCTCCATTAATATCTATGGAGCTGATGAAATTGCCCAGCGCCGTGCACGTCCGTCTTCTCCATTACTCTGACAGAGCAACAAAGGGTTTGATGGAGGTACGTGGGACCTCATTGGACCCCTCGTTTTCGTGATCTGTGGGGGTCTCATCACTAAGACCCTCATGATCATCAAGTTAGGTCCTATCCTGTGGATAGAGCCTAACTGTGTTTTAAGACATATTTTAGAGGGTGCCCAACCCCTATAAAGATGATTGATTTTAGATTATTTATTTATTTTTACTTCAGACCATTTCTTGTTGCAAAACTTTTTTACCTTCCTACTTGTATCTGGAATCTACTTAACATTTATTATTACTGTGCTGCTTATAGATTTTCCTTGCCTTATAATTTTAGAGAGCAATCACTCAAATAGTTTGCTGCACAAAATATCAAATAAGTTATTGAACAACAGCCTGGGCTTATCAAAGTAAGATAAATGTTTAATGCACATTTTGATCAAAAATGTGTTTTATCTTGTCCTGCCATCAGATAGACAGGAGGCATGTTTAAGAATATGCTGCCGGCAGATAAGGGCATGTGGTATTTATTACAAAAAGAAAGCTTTACTTACAGAACCGCTCTGTTATTTTAGCTTCTGACTTATTTTAACATTTTAAGGCATTTTTTTTTAGATTATTAACAAGATTTGGTCTAATTTGTATGGGCCTGGCACCAAACACACTGTCAATTAGCATGAAGGAGCTGCAGTGCTCATGCAATTGTTGTATATGCATGTTGTCTATATTGTGAAAGCTGTGCAGGGAATGACAGACTTGTCCCATTCAAATGCAATGGAGAGGCTGTTCTGCCTGGCACAGTTGGTGTTATATAGATGGAATGACAACACAAATAACTGGGAACACAAAAACTTATTATTGGAGTACAGCGTTGTGAACTTCTGCTAATCTTAATATAGATGGACAGGGTCTGATAGACCTTTGGATGAACATGTGACTCCTTGGTCGACTTCTAAGATAGGTGGCCATCTAGCACTTGCTTAACATGTTATCTATTGTAGGCTAAGCCTTTCTGTTATAATTTGGCTCCCAGAGGAGCAAGTACTAGTCAGCAGGTTATTGATAGGAGTACCAGGTTCGATAGACGTAACTAGGAAAGGCAGGGCCGAAAGCAAACTTCTAAATAGGGCCCCGTACCCCCTCAGAAAATATACATATATGTATTCTCACACATTTTTACACTCCGACACACATTCATACACTCATGCACAAACAATAATGTACTGACATAAACAATTATACACTTACACAGATCTGTCCCAGTAGCTGCTGACCACAGGGAGGAAGTAGATCGCAGGAAGTAGATATTTCTTATCTGAGATGCTGATCATGCTGTGTACTGTGGAAGATGTGCCTTGTCATCTGCATATTATGTTGTACAATGTGCAGTATAATATGTATATAATGGTGCACATCCTCCATTCTTTAGTGTGTCAGGTTGGATGACGGGGCTCCCTTTCACTGCGGGCCCCATAGTAGTTGCTATGGCTGGTACCACTGTAGGTACATTCCTGCGCGGATCATATCAGTCCAAAGCAAGTTAATTCTGAAATTAATTTTTTCAGGAGTTTTCAGTTGGGTCCATGTAACTGTACAGTGACAGACATCGTGAACTGACAATACATTCTGAATAATGTACAATTTTCTATGTAGTATTATACATTTTTTCTTATATCCTAATAAAAAGTTGTTGTCTAATAGAAAGGAAAAAGTAACAAAGTATAAGGAAGTCAAAGAGACAAGCAGGAGACACTGTGTGCTTCCAGCTTTACAGAGATTATGGGCTTAGATTGCTAATAGTTTTTCCATCTTATTGAATGCATATGAGAATAAAGTCCACACAAGTTTTTTGTTTTGCACTTATTCTGTTTTAACCTTTCAGGGTCACCATTGAAAGAATGATCAGAATCTCATCCACAGTAGTAAGCCCAGCCAATAATTCCTACATGATGTATCAGAGATAGTTTGCATATTACTTGCTTCTGGGGACGCTCACTATTCACAGTTTTTTTCCCAATAATTTAGCAGTTCAATGCATATTAACTCTTAAGATAATTGCATAGCTCTGAAGCAAGCATAACCAGCATTATAATACACAATGAGGAAAGAGAATCTGGTCTGAGATACTATCCTGTGCAAAAATTGGTCAAAGAGTATTCCTTTTCAGGTTTATTCCCTTAGACTGTGAACATGTTTATTCACTTTAGGCCACGGTCATATGAAGCACTTAAATTTGATTTTGAAAAGCATTTCAAGCACATCAAGAGTCAGTGGCATAACTAGGAGTGGCAGGGCCCTATAGCAGGCTTTGACTTGGGGCTCCCCTTCCCACTTCAAAATTATACATATTTGTATACTCACACATGCAAGTTACAATCACATATACACACACATACAGTGACATATACAAACACACAGCATATATACACACATACAGTATATGCAGACACCGTATACACATACAGCATATACACATCACAGATGCAGCATATATACATCACATATTTGTTATACATATTATGATGTGCAAAGAGGAGCATAATATGGATATAATGATGCACATCCTCCACTCTTTAGTGTGTCAGGTTGGATGATGAGGCCCCCTGACACTGTGGGCCCCATAGTGGTTGCTATGGCTGCTACCACTGTAGTTACGCCCCTGTCAAGAGTAACTACTCCACGGACATATATGCGTTTACACTTGGTAACCTGTACTAGCACTGCATCTTCTGCTTTCAATATATCCATGTCTAAGTAGGGTGGTATTAGCATTTGTGAAAGACTATTTTGTGGCCAAAACATCACACTTGTAAGCCACCAATAAATTTTATTTTTACATTAAAGACTTAGTGTAATGGCAATGACATCTATCTAGCAATGACATCTATGTACCTTAGCCAGAAGTTTGGGTTCAATATTGAGCTCACCTCACCTTCGGTATCAGCCAAAGTTTGGTTCAACGTTTGGCTGAACTTGGTGAGCCCTGAATGGGTCCACTCATCACTATTGACAGCAAAACCGTGAGTTCTGAAACAGTTAGAATCTTCCTGCAGATTGCCAAATTCTTGCTAGAAATAGTACCAGAAAGGACAAGGTTGACCCTTTTACCAATACTTGCACGGTGAATTAATGAATAAGGGTGAAGGAAAGGTCTGCTTCAAAAATGATTGAACTTTAAAGGGAAAGGCCTCACAAATGCAGGTGTAGTATGCACAGGTTTTTGTAGTATGCACAGGTTTTTCCTGTACATTATATTTTTCTCTACAATAAGCTTGTACTTGTCAAAATCCAGACCATGAGCAATATACTGATATATTTGGATTGAGTTGCATCGATTAATATACAGAACATTATTGCTTGTAATTCCAATACTTCTTAAAGGTTTGTTATACACAACGGAACAGTAATCAATCATCCAATTAAGGTAGGACGTTTATGAAACCTTACATGTCCTTTCTGGAAGGAAAAAAATAGCTATTTCTGATGCATCAAGATTGTGTACTGGAGGAGTCAGCAATTTTAGGAGTATTCAAAGCAATATACAACCTCAGTGTCCTTTGAAAGTAATGCAAACAATGTTGTTTCGGTAACTTAAAAGGTAATGTTCAGTTTTCCTCTAGACATCCCTCAAGGAGCTGCTGTCTGGATGTTTCCTGCTTTTCCAGTCTACTTACTGAACATCGTATATTAACTTGGCACCAAAACTACCCCTTCCAGCCATTTTGTTTTCTTTTACAGATATTGATTCATAATAGGGAAACTTGCAGTAAATGTGCCTTTTAAGCCTACACTAAAAGTTACTTAAATATTTGCTTAGGTACAGTTTTTTATCAGCACACATCTACCATGTTGATTCATTTTTATCTTCCATTATTCATTGATAGCAGCGGCATATTTCAAAATGTTGTATCAACATTTACAGCAGTCCGTGTTTTAATATAAAGCACCAAAAATCTCATTCCTTTCTGTGTAGTCCACATTTGTAGAATCAACTTCATAGAAAGACAACATATTGCTATGTTATTGGGACACAAAAGGAAAACATTTTCTCCTTGTGTTGGACAATTAGGGAACCAATATCTTATGGTAGTTTGATAGATCAGATGCTGCATTATAGTGATAGAAGGAAAATAAATCCTAATAGAGGCGTTGTCTTGTTTAGTGTGGTTTCTGTGTAAAATATTTTTAAATAAAATCTACCTTCAAAATCAAGCAGACTGAAAAACCAGAGTCACTGACTCATAGTTCCAGGCACCATGACTATGGAAATCTTCCTATATGTGTTATACAGTGCCTCCTGTGTTGGAAAAATTTAACTTTTATAATTATGCTAATAAGCCAAAAAGGCTCTGGGGGCGTTACCAAAGCCCATATGATCTCTGTTAGAGTGTGCTGGAGCTCTTCCCCCTCCAGCTGTCTGAGATTACAGCAGAGCTCATTTCTTCTGCTTTTTTTAATGCCTCTGTTAAGAAGAATATTTATGATATGATAAAAAAAAATAATTCCTCTAGAACTTTGTTATAGACTGGGACATACAATGCAGAATCGGTACAGGTTAGCCACAGTGAAACTACTGGAGGCTGAGCAGTGGACATGCACAGTCAGGTGGATCTGCTCCCACAAGCTATGATAAATCAGACATGTGAGTCTGTTGGCTTTTTGCACCAATTTATTTTTTTAATTGCACAAAAGTTGAACATCTTTTGCAACTCCTTCTAAACGTTTCCCTATGCCTTCTCAAGAGTGGAGTTTATTTGAATCAAATTAGTGACTTTTTAACCTGATTTGCAACAAAATTTTAACTTTCTATATGTCTGTATATGGATTCTAAAGCCAAAGTTGAATTGAATATTCACAAATTTTGACGCAAACATGCAAATGAGCCAAAAATAGTTGCAAATATAATAGAAAAATAAAAAGAAAAGGCTAAGATTAGAGATGAGCGAGCACTAAAATGCTCGGGTACTCGTTATTCAAGACGAACTTTTCCAGATGCTCGAGTGCTCGTCTCGAATAACGAGCCCCATTGAAGTCAATGGGAGACCCGAGCATTTTTCAAAGGGACCATGGTTCGGGAATAAAATGTGTTAATTAACTGAAAAAGAATGTCTTCTGATAAGTTAGCAGATGTATGCAAACATCTGCAATCTATTCTTCACTGTTCCGTGCGTATATTATCTCCCGACAAGTTAACAGATGTGAAGAACAGTGAAGAATAGAATAAAAACAGTGAACACAGGATGATTTAAGTGAAAAACGCAGTGAAGAATAGATTACAGATGTTCTGCACATCTGCTTACTTGTCGGGGTGATACGCTGTCCCGGGATCCGCTCCTCTTCTTCCACTGAAGTCTCCCCCGTGCTGCCCGATGTCTGTGTCCCCCGTGCTGCCCGATGTCTGTGTCCCCCGTGCTGCCCGATGTCTGCGTCCCCTGTGCTGCCCGATGTCTGTGTCCCCCGGGCTGCTGCCCGATGTCTGTGTCCCCCGGGCTGCTGCCCGATGTCTGTGTCCCCCGTGGTGCTGCCCGATGTCTGTGTCCCCCGGGCTGCTGCCCGATGTCTGTGTCCCCCGGGCTGCTGCCCGATGTCTGTGTCCCCCGGGCTGCTGCCCGATGTCTGTGTCCCCCGGGCTGCTGCCCGATGTCTGTGTCCCCCGGGCTGCTGCCCGATGTCTGTGTCCCCCGGGCTGCTGCCCGATGTCTGTGTCCCCCGGGCTGCTGCCCGATGTCTGTGTCCCCCGGGCTGCTGCCCGATGTCTGTGTCCCCCGGGCTGCTGCCCGATGTCTGTGTCCCCCGGGCTGCTGCCCGATGTCTGTGTCCCCCGTGGTGCTGCCCGATGTCTGTCTCCCTGCTGCTTGATGTCTCCCTGCTGCTTGATGTCTCCCTGCTGCTTGATGTCTCCCTGCTGCCGTTCCGCGCATATCTTCCGACAGGTAAGCAGATGTGCCGAACATCTGTAATCTATTCTTCACTGTGTTCTTCACTGTGTTTTTAACTTAAATGATCCTGTGTTCACTGTGTTCACTGTTTTTATTCTATTCTTCACTGTTCTTCACTGTGTTTTTTTAATTAAATGCTCGATCTCGAGCAGGGGAAATACTTGTCCGAGCAACGAGCCGTTTCGAGTACCTTAATACTCGAACGAGCATCAAGCTCGGACGAGTATACTCGCTCATCTCTAGCTAAGATAAATGACCCTCAATGTTTTTCCTAAAATAGGAAGAATAGTAACCAAGCCTGGATTTACAAAATCTAAATGTGAATGTGTATAGCTTTATAAAGGATTCCATAGATTCTGCCCATGTATAAAATCTAAATACTAAAATGTTACTATTTACCTGGAAAAGCGGTGTGTACTTATGAAGATCTGTATAGTATACACAGTATAACTGATCTGTTCACCTTTAAAGTTGTACTTAAAGGCATTGTCACACAGCCAACTTAACTGCTTTGAAAATTCTAATATTGTTGTTATCACTTTATCACTTTTTGTACTGGTATACCTTGTTCACACATACTTAGATATTTTTCCCTCACTGTGAAAATCCTTGCAATATAGAAACGGGTCCTATGTGTTTCACATTTGATAGTAGTTTCTTACAAGACCTATAACAGCTTGCATGTACCTCCTTCTGATTTGACCTACCACAACCCTCTCATTGTTGTGTAAAATCTCATTTTACCCTTCTGCTGTTCCTACAGTATACATAATATTCCTACATAGATTTAACTCCAGCTCAGGAGTCAGCAGCTCCCCAGTTCCACAACTCTCTTAATGAGTATATAAAAAGTTCCCATTTTGTGTGATCAAGCACCATTTATAAGTATAGGGCATGTAAATAAATCTTATTTGACCCTGTGTTCTCATAGTTGCTTATAAATGAGTACATTAGGCTTTCAGGTCAGTAGGAAAGCCACATACTAAGCCACTCACAACATTGTGTATCACTACGCCAGGACAGATCCAGCTGAGCAGTGAGATCTACTGCACAGGCCAGACCTGATCAGTCTCACCATGTGGACACGTATGTACCCAATGAGATTTAACAGAAGGGGAGGCCAATCAGAACCTGCACCTGATATGTCTGGTAATTGTAACATATGTTTTAAAAGGTACAAATTAGTAAAATAATGAACTTAATGAGAGGAAATGTAATGATAAATTATAATTGTGTGGCTCTATTGTATGTGGAGAGACCTGTGATTAGAAACTTTTTCACAGATTTACTAAAATAATTAATAAAAATGATTTGCTTATTAAATTTCTGAAATTATTTTGAATAATTGAAAAGATGCATGACCAATTAACTTTCAGAAGAAATAGCAAGGAGAAAAACACAAAACAGCGCACAAGGGTTATATTGTTCAGTCTTTGAAGTTTTGTTTTGTGGTAAGTGAATGCTCACCTGGTGGAGTTGTGCTCAACACAAGGCACAACTCTAGTTAAGGCATGTAGGGTAATGGTCAGGTGTGCAGCCGAAGTCTATGTGATCTCCAAACCCGGGGTGCTATACCGGTTGAAGTCAGGCAATGGGTACAGAGGGGTTCAAGGACTAAAGGCACACAGCGAGACCGATAATTCGTCAAAGGTTTTATTAGTATACTTTATTTTAATACTAATAAAACCTTTGAAGAATTATCACTCTTGCTGTGCGCCTTTCGTCCTTGAACCCCTCTGTACCCAATTAACTTTCAGGTAAAAGTCAAGAGCTATCTTGGGTATACTCATTTTTCTTCCTAAAAGGACAGCCAAAAAAATCATTTTCAATAAAAGTAAGCAAGTTAATTATTTTTCCAAAGGATTTGAATGACACGGTATACGACACCAGATATTTCTAGCGAGCAGAATACTGACAACTATATACTGCTGACATGCTGAATGCATAAACAACCTGTAATAAATGAAATAGGCAGTTCAAAAGGTTTTAATATGTTCTTTAATAAGACGGCTTCTCTCTACATCATTAGCTTCAAAGCAACAAATAATGATGCAGTTAGTGCACTGGAAGGTAAGCCACTTATTAATAAGTAAATTATTTCAGATTTTTCTATAAATTCCTTGTAATATAAAATACTCTGTAATAATTCTCCTAACATGGTTACTTTAAAGGAGAATATATAAAAATAAGAAAAATTCAATCAACTCACCCACATTAGTATAGTAGATATGTATCAAGATGGCCGGGCAAGGACGCCATCGGTCGGTAAGTAAAAACAGCAAAAAACAGCAAAAAATGTCCAGCTCCATGGAATCTTAAAACTTATTTTTCAGAGCAATTTTTGCTGTATTAGGGTGCATGCTTGTTAGGGTACACCAGGGGCATTCCTGACCATATCCATTTTACCTCAGTATTCCATCAATATTCTATCAGTGTTTATTTAGTACTACATCACCATTTGCAATTATTGCTTTTAATTTGTTTCATACCAAACCTAATCCTTTTCCCAACAGATGTCAAAATCAATAAATGGTCATAGAGATGCATTACTGATTCAATACTTATTGTAATGTATATTTAAACCACAATCTATAGACTTTAATAGGAAATGCAGAACAGGGCAGTGCCAGGGGCATAACTTGATGGGGTGCAAAGGTTGCGGTCGCACCCGGGCCCAAGAGGTTTGGGGGCCCTTATGGTGTCACTTTCCCCTATAAGAACAATAGCACTATAAACCATACATTATAGTCCGGGGCCTGGCACAGACTTTGCACTGGGGCCCATCAGCTTCTAGTTACTCCACTGGGCAGTGCCCAAACCTATTAGATGCCTCTGTTAAACTTGACTGCAGCTCCAGAACAGTAGCAGGGCATGGCTGCCACCATATATGCTCATTTCAAAGTCTTAAAAGGGTTAAAATTAGCAGAATTTTGGTCAGTATTTTGCAAAAAGTTTCATGGGCCAAAAGCCAGAAGAGGAAGATACACAGAATAAGTATAATGAAACAGTTTGAACATTTTTAATTTATGTGGACCCATATTTGGTTCTGGTTTCCACATCCTGGTGCACAATACATATCATAATCCTAAAGTGTAAAACTAAAGTGTAAAAATATTGATGAGAAATATGTTAAACAGGCTTTAAAATGGAGAAAATGGGGGTTATTTATCATATGCCGGAATTCTTGTGTTGGCATATCATAATGTTGCAGCTCCTCCTGCACAGCTCTGGCCTTTATATATATATATATATATATATATATATATATATATATATATATATATATATATGATGGCCAGCTGTGCAGTCTCTATTTCTATGCCTGATCCTACCTTGAGTAGAAATATTCAGCAGCATGCGACCTCTTACCCTTGAATGTATGCTCGCTGCAGCTTTTTCGCAGGCACAGGTCCAGAACACCCGCCTTTATGACCCTCCATGCCGCTTTGGTGGGGAGCTAGCATGGGGGAAATAAACAGAAGTGCTGGAGGATTGCCAGGTATTTGTGGCTATTTCAGGGCTCTGATTTTATAGTTTGTATTTACTATGGTATGTATCTAATGGTCATATAGGCTGGCTTTGTACTTGTATTACGTGAAGCGCTCCTGGACTATCATTTAATAACTTCACGAAGATAGCGCCCAATGACTTTGAAATGGTAATGACAGACTTTTAACTGCAAAAATTTGTAACGCTCAGAAAACTGATTGTGCAACTCTTTTATATCCCCAAAATGAGATTGAGGAGTTACACTGGCAGAAAACCAGAGTTCATCTAAAAACACGCCAAAATGTCTGACATTTTTATTCCCACTAACCGGAAAACATGCTGTTCCCTATAATTATGGAGTATATTAGAATCATGATTTGTGAATGTATTGTATAATGTATTCCATCTGCTGAACATAAAAATGTAACATTATATCAAGAAATATTTTGCTCTCTTATGATAAAATGTACACTTAATAAAAAAAAAAGAAACAAGTTCATCTTTGGGAAATTAAGAAGATATCATGCTGTAAAATGTGCATTCAGGCAGGGCTGCTACATAACTTTCCAATAAACTGCAGAGAATTGTCAATGATATATTTATTTTATGCATATTTAGAAGAGGGAGAGAGGTTTTCTCTGAATTCTTGTTGGAAATGGTTAATGTATGCAGAAGTGTGAAAGCCACTTTATATTCCAAATTTGAAACACACCGAATATTGTCAAAGTAAGTCAGCTATGACTGTTTCACTCTGAATGTACCAAATAAAAGAAGAAGAGAAAAAGGAATGAAATGCTGGTGTCTCTAAAGAGGGAGACCTTTTCTCCTTTAAATCCCACTATATTTTTTGCATTGACTTATGTTGTGAACCCTCATCATGTTTTAAAAGGACAAAAGATTGTGAACACATTGGGGGTCATTTACTAATGTAAATGACCCCCAATTTTCGCGTCGTGTAACCCGAATATTCTCGATTTGCGCCGGTTTCCCTGAATTGCCCTGGGATTTTGGCGCACACGATCGGATTGTGGCGCATCGGCGCCGGCAAGCACGCCACGGAAATCAGGGGCGTGGCCGAACGAAAACCCGACGGATTCGGAAAAACCGCCGCATTTAAAAAAAAAAATGTGTCGCGAAAATTGCACTTACCTTCACTCAGTCCGGCTAGGTGTATTCCAGTGCATTCCGATGCTCTTCAGTGCAGCAGCGCCACCTGGTGGACGTCGGAGGAACTACCTTAATAAATCCCGGCCGGACCCGAATCCAGCACAGAGAACGCGCCGCTGGATCGCGAATGGACCGGGTAAGTAAATCTGCCCCATTGTGGGAAACTATCATTGAAAAGGAACCTGTCATCAGGTTTTCACATTTCAAACTAATGGTTTATATGTTATTTATTACTTAAAGTACAACTGTATAGTATAAAAACTTTTGCCTAACTCTTCACTAAGCAAAATAAGCTATTCTTTAATTTCTTCTGATTAACTATCTGCAGATATGTAGCAGCTAGCAGAGGTTTTACCTTGCCCATCAGGGTAATCTCCATTAACCTTGTGGAAAACTGTATAGAACCGCTAGAGACAACAGGAGGCTTGTTGGGAGGTGCAGTAGTAGAGTAGTGCAAAAAATAGGACTTTGAGTGATGTCACAAGCATGTGACTAATCACATCATTCAGATCGGCCAATTACAAACATGCTTTTTTGTTCTGGCTTCAGTGCCGAAGCTGATGTTACAACCAGGAAGTGCCCACCCAATTCAGGAATCTGATTTCATAAGAAATTAATAAACCGGATATATCTCAGGATAGGAAGAAGCGATGAGCATATGCCTCTTCACTCCTCACTACACATGCACAAGAGCACAAGCGCAGGTCTTGCGAATTGAAAAACGAGGGGAGGGGGAAGAAGGAGCTACTAGAGACAGGTTCCCTTTAAGAAGCTTTTACATCCATGAGTTTAAAGGGGTTTTGCTTTAAAAAATTGCTTAAGTAAGGTTTAAAGTAAGTAAACAAAGTAGCCTAAAGGGAAAAAAAGGGAAAAAGAATGAACACCCCCCCCCTATCTTTTCTACACAGAGATCCAGTGATTTCTCTCCTTTGGTACTTCCAGACTCTGTTTATATTAATAGCCAGTGGCCATAGCACATACCTGGCACCATGGCTCCCATAACAGAGCTACATTGCCAATCATAAAGCATGATTGGCTGCAGTCCACAATTTATATTTGCAGAGAAAGGAGGGACCATTAGAGAGCTGGATTCCTAAGGGAAAGTAATGGTGGGGAGTAGAGATGACCCAATCCTGCATTCTTCTCTTGAGCTTCAACAAATCAATATAGACCAAAGTTGCTCTAATTGTTCTAGAACTTAGAAGATAATCCTACCTAGTCGTTTTAAAAACAATGGGAGTATTTTATCATTAGGCAGACTCCTTGGGGCAGTTTTATGTCTGTTTATGTAGCTCTGCATGTCAGATTCATTACAGCGGCAATGTTCTTAAGCTCTACCTGCTTTCTGGGTTTGTAATTTTTTTTTTCAATTTATTAATCTGGCTTGGCACAGAGTTGCACCAGCAGTAGTTCTACATTTTCCACTAGAAAGTGAAATGGCAGAAATAGTCCTGTGAAATGTTGCAAAATACCTCAATGCAAATTTTTGGAGACCAATGCTAAATAGCTAAATTGGCCAAATCCAATGATAAATAACCCCTAGTGTATTTATATCCTTTCAAATACATGACTACTATCTTGTATTATTCATTTTAAATTGATCCTTTTAACATTTTTTTTTTAAATTTTCCCATTCACATCCCATTTTCCTCAACTATGGGATGATTGACAGTGAATATTTTAAAGGTTTCATCCAAAACTAAACATAAAAGATTCAAATTCAATGAATCAACAAATTGATCTGCTCATCTCTATTGAGAAAGATATAGATCATGCAGTGGGGATCAATGTGATTGGCTGATTTATGCTCAGGAAGATAGGACAGAATAGGTGTAAACTTACCTTCACTTGAAAAAGTGTAACTAATATGTGTTGATCAATTGGATAGTTTATGCCTATTTGCAACTGCAGACAGTATGGGATGTCTGACCCGAGAGTCCCTTACTAGTGTGTCCGAATCTACTGGTAACATAATATTTTATTGTATTTTTAACTTTGTATATAATTTCTATGCAGGTGAGAAATCAGACAGAAGTTTATTAGGTGCATGGTGAAAATGATCATCACATTCTATACGGCTGCTTTTCTTTTTAATAACTATAAATAATAAAAACTAAATTTTAATAGAAGTGCTTTAATGCTTGTTTATAAGCTGTGGATCCTGTGAAAAGACCATACAAGTAAAGCTGTGAATAAGACTTGTATAATTTTCCATACAGTACATAGGGACAAACTTGGGCCACACAATAGTCACCCAGACAGTGGAATGTGTTTTCATGCTACAATAAAACAATTTTAAGGTAATAAAGAAATATTGATATATGAACATGAGCTAAACAATCTGACTTCCACTAGGCAATGCATGATGGACAGTAAGTATAGTCAAAGTCAGTACAATGGAGTGAAAAGTTTATCCTTTATGTTGTTAACAGAACTGTAACAGAAAGTCAACTTACTAGTAAACAATGCATTTTATCTTCCAAGTTCATATCTAGTACATAAAATTTCAATCTTAGCGTTTAGTGGTCCATGAAGTTTGTTATGTGTGAAAGTGTGCTCAGAAAATCATCCTTTTATGTAGAGTGGATGAACATTCACAATCCAGAAGACTCTGAAGACATCCAGAATCTCAGCTGAATATTCATCTGAAGGATGTGATGATCCATGTTTTTTTTTACTTGTTTCTATTATAACTGCACGTGCAACTTCAATAGAAGGAATACCAAGTACATTTCAATTGAAAAAAAAAAAGGTACAAAATAAACTCCCTAAATTTAGATGCAACACATACAGATTATAAACAAAGGGGTGGTAATGTTTTTGCTAATGAAAGGCTCTTATTATAAAGAAGTCACTTTAATCTATAAAACTGTGATAGAACTGTTCCCAAATTCTTACCACACTACTGTGATAGCAATGAAATGCTGTTTATTTCATAAGACTGTACAGCCATGTGATCATTGGATCGTGTCTGGATCAATGAGTAGATTACATCACATGATTAGTAATGAATAACAAGTAGATGGAGATGGTGGAGGTTTGATACATTAGATATAGAAAGAGAGGCACAAAGAAGAGAAATGCACATCCCACCACTTAGGGACTATTGTGTCTTTTAATCTACTGCTGCTACTTAAAAAGAATTGATTTTAAGACACAGATAGTTTAAGAACAAACTGACTACTTTATTTTATCCATTTGTGGGAAAAGCCAAGCCACTTTAATGTAACATTAGGGCTTTACAACACCACTACTCTAACATTGCCCAAAGGCACACTAACCTTAGGTACTAGTAAAGAATGTAAAAAGCCCTGAATGGTTTCAGAGCATTAACTTTGAAGCAAGTCAGTCCTGTAGTATGTGCAAAAAACATAACAGAACATGCATTTTATTGTGAGATGAGGTATATCATAATTTTGTTTTTTCAATAATTGAGTGAGCTAAAGAAGAAATGGAAGATAGAGCAATGAAATATGCCATTCATTTTACCATGAAACACATTCACAACTCATGCCTGGGGCAGTGAGAGAGAGAAACACGGCAGTTGTAAGACTTCTCTTGGATAGATTGCTATTCTATCCCTTACTATTTTATTTCATCACTAAAAGAGCCTTTAAAAAGTTTTGAGCAGTTTCTGGATGACAAAGACAAATAAAAATAGAGAAAGTAAAGGCAAGATAGCCAAGTTTATGGTGTCACATGATGAACACGGAGAGCACAAAACAGCCATCATATCTTGAGAAGCATCATATCCTTATAAAAGGAATGTAGCCGGGCTACAACAAAAACATCAATATTTGTTTCCTTTTTTGGATACACTCATCTCAGAAAGTAATGATCTTCTAGAATAGTGATGGTAGATTTTACATTATTGTAAAGCAAAAATAAAATGATTATTTTATTAATTGGATTCTGATTAGAGATGAGCGAACACTAAAATGCTCGGGTACTCGTTATTCGAGACGAACTTTTCCCGATGCTCGAGTGCTCGTCTCGAATAACGAACCCCATTGAAGTCAATGGGAGACTCGAGCATTTTTCAAGGGGACCAAGGCTCTGCACAGGGAAGCTTGGCCAAACACCTGGGAACCTCAGAAAAGGATGGAAACACCACGGAAATGGACAGGAAACAGCAGGGGCAGCATGCATGGATGCCTCTGAGGCTGCATAATCGCACCATTATGCCAAAATTATGGGCAACAGCATGGCCATGACAGAGTGACAGAATGAAGCTAGATAGCATCTAAAACATCCAATAATTGACCCTGACACTATAGGGGACGGCATGCAGAGGCAGCGGCAGCAGCGGCAGGCATGGCAACATACCCTAAATGGACTCAGGCTTCAAACCAATGGGTAGCAGAGAGGAACCAAAGGAGGTGAGCAAGAAGCGCTCAAATAATATCGGTACATGATAAAAGTTTGCCAGTATATTTTGTGGATTACACAGCAGGGTGGCGACAAAGTTAACATGGAAGCCATGAAAACAACCCAAAATTCTGCCTGACACAGCTCGTTTGATAAGGGGACCATGTATGGAGGCAGTGAACTAGTAGTAGATTAAAGGTGCTGCAGTTAAAACTATGTTAGTTGGATCTTGGCATGGAGCTGGCGCTCCGCTGCCAGGCGAGCTTTCGCCAATCCAAGCCCCTGTCTCTAGGCTACTCCCCAAACAGCACTTCTAAGAACCTTTTGTATAAGATCAAGTGTAGTAGCGTTCTTATAAGTTTAGGATATGCCGGGTGAGGGGAATGTAAACAGATGCGCAAGAAGCGCTGAAATAATATCCCTAAATGGTAAAAGTTTGCAAGTATATTTTGGGGATTACACAGCAGGGTGGCGACAAAGTTAACAACTTTGATGTGGAATGCCCTGTAATAGCTCTTGGGCGGTGTGCCTTTTATCGCCTAGGCTCAGCAGTTTCAGCACCGCCTGCTGTCGCTTAGCGACGGCACTGCTGCTGTGCCTAGAGCTACCGACTGATGGCGCCATGCCCACGGATGGTAATTCGGAGGAGGAGGAGGTGGAGGAGGGGTGGGAGGAGGTATAGTAGGCCTTTGAGACCTGGACCGAGGTAGGCCCCGCAATTCTCTGCGTCGGCAGTATATGACCAGCCCCAGGGTCAGACTCGGTCCCAGCCTGCACCAAGTTAAGTGTAGTAGCGTTCTTATAAGTTTGGGATATGGCGGGTGAGGGGAATGTAAACAGATGCGCAAGAAGCGCATGATGCGCATGGAGCTGGCGCTCCGCTGCCAGGCGAGCTTTCGCCAATGCAAGCCCCTGTCTCTAGGCTACTCCCCAAACAGCACTTCTAAGAACCTTTTGTATAAGATCAAGTGTAGTAGCGTTCTTATAAGTTTAGGATATGCCGGGTGAGGGGAATGTAAACAGATGCGCAAGAAGCGCATGATGCGCATGGAGCTGGCGCTCCGCTGCCAGGCGAGCTTTCGCCAATTCAAGCCCCTGTCTCTAGGCTACTCCCCAAACAGCACTTCTAAGAACCTTTTGTATAAGATCAAGTGTAGTAGCGTTCTTATAAGTTTAGGATATGCCGGGTGAGGGGAATGTAAACAGATGCGCAAGAAGCGCATGATGCGCATGGAGCTGGCGCTCCGCTGCCAGGCGAGCTTTCGCCAATTCAAGCCCCTGTCTCTAGGCTACTCCCCAAACAGCACTTCTAAGAACCTTTTGTATAAGATCAAGTGTAGTAGCGTTCTTATAAGTTTAGGATATGCCGGGTGAGGGGAATGTAAACAGATGCGCAAGAAGCGCATGATGCGCATGGAGCTGGCGCTCCGCTGCCAGGCGAGCTTTCGCCAATTCAAGCCCCTGTCTCTAGGCTACTCCCCAAACAGCACTTCTAAGAACCTTTTGTATAAGATCAAGTGTAGTAGCGTTCTTATAAGTTTAGGATATGCCGGGTGAGGGGAATGTAAACAGATGCGCAAGAAGCGCTGAAATAATATCCCTAAATGGTAAAAGTTTGCAAGTATATTTTGGGGATTACACAGCAGGGTGGCGACAAAGTTAACAACTTTGATGTGGAATGCCCTGTAATAGCTCTTGGGCGGTGTGCCTTTTATCGCCTAGGCTCAGCAGTTTCAGCACCGCCTGCTGTCGCTTAGCAACGGCACTGCTGCTGTGCCTAGAGCTACCGACTGATGGCGCCATGCCCACGGATGGTAATTCGGAGGAGGAGGAGGTGGAGGAGGGGTGGGAGGAGGTATAGTAGGCCTTTGAGACCTGGACCGAGGTAGGCCCCGCAATTCTCTGCGTCGGCAGTATATGACCAGCCCCAGGGTCAGACTCGGTCCCAGCCTGCACCAAGTTAAGTGTAGTAGCGTTCTCATAAGTTTGGGATATGGCGGGTGAGGGGAATGTAAACAGATGCGCAAGAAGCGCATGATGCGCATGGAGCTGGCGTTCCGCTGCCAGGCGAGCTTTCGCCAATCCAAGCCCCTGTCTCTAGGCTACTCCCCAAACAGCACTTCTAAGAACCTTTTGTATAAGATCAAGTGTAGTAGCGTTCTTATAAGTTTAGGATATGCCGGGTGAGGGGAATGTAAACAGATGCGCAAGAAGCGCTGAAATAATATCCCTAAATGGTAAAAGTTTGCCAGTATATTTTGGGGATTACACAGCAGGGTGGCGACAAAGTTAACAACTTTGATGTGGAATCCATGAAAACAACCCAAATTTCTGCCTGACACACCTCGTTTGATAAAGGGACGATGTATGGAGGCAGCTATATGGACGACTTTTGGAGGTAGCAATGGAGACAACGTGTGGAGGCTGCTATGGAGACAATTTAATTTGGATAGTGCCTGTATGTGGCAGTCCCAAACATTTTTCAAACCAGAGGAGCAGGTAGGTGGCCCTGCAGTAAAATGGAATAGATTGAGTGCCTGTATGTGGCAGTCCCAAAAATTGTTCAAACCAGAGGAGCAGGTAGGTGGCCCTGCAGTAAAATGGAATAGATTGAGTGCCTGTATGTGGCAGTCCCAAAAATTGTTCAAACCAGAGGAGCAGGTAGGTGGCCCTGCAGTAAAATGGAATAGATTGAGTGCCTGTATGTGGCAGTCCCAAAAATTGTTCAAACCAGAGGAGCAGGTAGGTGGCCCTGCAGTAAAATGGAATAGATTGAGTGCCTGTATGTGGCAGTCCCAAAAATGTTTCAAACCAGAGGAGCAGGTAGGTGGCCCTCCAGTAAAATGGAATAGATTGAGTGCCTGTATGTGGCAGTCCCAAAAATGTTTCAAACCAGAGGAGCAGGTAGGTGGCCCTGCAGTAAAATGGAATAGATTGAGTGCCTGTATGTGGCAGTCCCAAAAATGTTTCAAACCAGAGGAGCAGGTAGGTGGCCCTCCAGTAAAATGGAATAGATTGAGTGCCTGTATGTGGCAGTCCCAAAAATTGTTCAAACCAGAGGAGCAGGTAGGTGGCCCTGCAGTAAAATGGAATAGATTGAGTGCCTGTATGTGGCAGTCCCAAAAATTTTTTAAAACAGAGGACCGGGTAGGTGGCCCTCCAGAAAAATGGAATAGATTGAGTGCCTGTATGTGGCACTCACAAAAATTGTTTCAAACAGAGGACCGGGTAGGTGGCCCTCCAGAAAAATTAAATGCATGAAGTACTATAGCAAGAGCCAGTGGGCCCTGTCAAAAAATAGCCATTTTCCTCTGCTTTACTGTACAAAGAGGAGGAGAAGGAGGAAAATGAGGAGGAGGAGGAGGAGTGGATCAATTATTCAGGTTGAGCTTCCTTCACCTGGTGGAGATTGGAAATTCTGAGAAATCCAGCCTTTATTCATTTTAATAAGCGTCAGCCTGTCAGCGCTGTCAGTCGACAGGCGTGTACGCTTATCGGTGATGATGCCACCAGCTGCACTGAAAACCCGCTCGGACAAGACGCTAGCGGCAGGGCAGGCAAGAACCTCCAAGGCGTACAGCGCCAGTTCGTGCCACATGTCCAGCTTTGAAACCCAGTAGTTGTAGGGAGCTGTGTGATCATTTAGGACGATGGTATGGTCAGCTACGTACTCCCTCACCATCTTTCTGTAAAGATCAGCCCTACTCTGCCGAGACTGGGGACAGGTGACAGTGTCTTGCTGGGGTGACATAAAGCTGGCAAAAGCCTTGTAAAGCGTACCCTTGCCAGTGCTGGACAAGCTGCCTGCTCGCCTACTCTCCCTCGCTACTTGTCCCGCAGAACTACGCACTCTGCCGCTAGCGCTGTCAGAAGGGAAATACTGTTTCAGCTTGTGCACCAGGGCCTGCTGGTATTCATGCATTCTCACACTCCTTTCCTCTCCAGGGATGAGAGTGGGAAGATTTTGCTTGTACCGTGGGTCCAGGAGAGTGAACACCCAGTAATCGGTGCTGGAATAAATTCTTTGAACGCGAGGGTCACGGGATAGGCAGCCTAGCATGAAATCTGCCATATGCGCCAGAGTACCAACGCGTAAGAATTCACTCCCCTCACTGGCCTGACTGTCCATTTCCTCCTCCTCCAACTCCTCCAACTCCTCTTCTTCTGCCCATACACGCTGAACAGTGAAGGACTCAACAATGGTCCCCTCTTGTGTCTCGCCAACATTCTCCTCCTCTTCCTCCTCATCCTCCTCCACCTCCACCTCCTCCGATATGCGCTGAGAAACAGACCTCAGGGTGCTTTGGCTATCAACAAGGGAATATTCTTCCCCCGTCTCTTGTGACGAGCGCAAAGCTTCCGACTTCATGCTGACCAGAGAGTTTTTCAACAGGCCAAGCAGCGGGATGGTGAGGCTGATGATGGCGGCATCGCCACTGACCATCTGTGTTGACTCCTCAAAGTTACTCAGCACCTGACAGATATCAGACATCCACGTCCACTCCTCATTGTAGACTTGAGGAAGCTGACTGACCTGACTACCAGTTCTGGTGGAAGTTGACATCTGGCAGTCTACAATCGCTCTGCGCTGCTGGTAAACTCTGGATAACATGGTCAGTGTTGAATTCCACCTCGTGGGCACGTCGCACAACAGTCGGTGAGCGGGCAGTTGGAGGCGGCGCTGCGCTGCCCTGAGAGTGGCAGCATCTGGGCTGGACTTCCTGAAATGCGCACAGATGCGGCGCACCTTCGTGAGCAAATCAGACAGATTGGGGTATGTCTTGAGGAAACGCTGCACTATCAGATTTAACACATGGGCCAGGCATGGCACATGTGTCAGTCTGCCGAGTTGCAGAGCCGCCACCAGGTTACGGCCGTTGTCACACACAACCATTCCCGGCTTGAGGTTCAGCGGTGCCAGCCACAGATCAGTCTGCGCCGTGATGCCCTGTAATAGCTCTTGGGCGGTGTGCCTTTTGTCGCCTAGGCTCAGCAGTTTGAGCACCGCCTGCTGTCGCTTAGCGACGGCACTGCTGCTGTGCCTAGAGCTACCGACTGATGGCGCCGTGCCCACGGATGGTAGTTCGGAGGAGGAGGTGGAGGAGGGGTGGGAGGAGGAGGAGGCATAGTAGGCCTGAAACACCTGGACCGAGGTAGGCCCCGCAATCCTCGGCGTCGGCAGTATAAGAGCAGCCCCAGGGTCAGACTCGGTCCCAGCCTCCACCAAGTTAACCCAATGTGCCGTCAGCGATATATAGTGGCCCTGCCCGGCAGCACTCGTCCACGTGTCCGTGGTCAGGTGGACCTTGTCAGAAACGGCGTTGGTCAGGGCACGGATGATGTTGTCTGACACGTGCTGGTGCAGGGCTGGGACGGCACATCGGGAAAAGTAGTGGCGGCTGGGGACCGAATACCGAGGGGCGGCCGCCGCCATGAGGTTGCGAAAGGCCTCGGTCTCTACTAGCCTATAGGGCAGCATCTCCAGGCTAAGCAATCTGGAGATGTGCACATTAAGGGCTTGGGCGTGCGGGTGGGTTGCACTATATTTGCGTTTCCGCTCCAGCGTCTGGGGTATGGAGAGCTGAACGCTGGTGGATGCTGTGGAGGATCGTGGAGGCGACGATGGGGTTTTTGTGGCAGGGTCCTGGGCAGGGGGCTGACTAGCAGCTGACACAGGGGAAGGAGCAGTGGTGTGCACGGCCGGAGGTGAACGGGCTTGTTGCCACTGAGTGGGGTGCTTAGCATTCATATGCCTGCGCATACTGGTGGTAGTTAAGCTAGTAGTGGTGGAACCCCTGCTGAGCCTGGTTTGGCAAATGTTGCACACCACAGTCCGTCGGTCATCCGGTGTTTCCTTAAAGAACCTCCACACTTCTGAAGATCTAGCCCTCGCCGCAAGAGCCCTCACCACGGGAGCTTCACTAGTTGACAGTGGCGCTGATGCACCAGCTCTGGCCCTGCCTCTCCGTCTGGCCCCACCACTGCCTCTTCCAACCTGTTCAGGTCGAGGACTCTCCTCCGTCTCAGAAGCACTGTGTTCACCCGGCCTCTCAACCCAGCTTGGGTCTGTCACCTCATCATCCTCCGATCCCTCAGTCTGCTCCCCCCTCGGACTTCCTGCCCTGACAACAACTTCCCCACTGTCTGACAACCGTGTCTCCTCATCGTCGGACACCTCTTTACACACTTCCACTACGTCAAGAAGGTCATCATCACCCACAGACTGTGACTGGTGGAAAACCTGGGCATCGGAAAATTGCTCAGCAGCAACCGGACAAGTGGTTTGTGACTGTGGGAAGGGTCCAGAAAACAGTTCCTCAGAGTATGCCGGTTCAAATGCCAAATTTTCCTGGGAGGGGGCAGACTGGGGGGGAGGAGGCTGAGGTGCAGGAGCTGGAGGAGTGGCGATTTCGGTGACATGGGTGGACTGCGTGGAAGACTGACTGGTGGTGGACAAATTGCTCGAAGCATTGTCAGCAATCCACGACATCACCTGTTCGCACTGTTCTGGCCTCAACAGTGCTCTACCACGAGTCCCAGTAACTTCAGACATGAACCTAGGGAGTGTAGCTCTGCGGCGTTCCCCTGCTCCCTCATCAGCAGGTGGTGTCTCACCCCGCCCAGGACCACGGCCTCTGACCCCTGCAGTAGTTGGACGCCCACGTCCCCGCCCTCGTCCTCTACCCCTAGCCCTCGGGTTAAACATTTTTAAAATGAGAGTTATAACTTTATTTTTTTTTTTACTTTTTTTTGTTTTTTTTTGTGTTTTTTTTTTTTTTTTTGTGTTTTTTGTTTTTTTTTGAGTTTTTAAAACCAAACAATGCTATCCTATTGCTATGGCTATTTTCTAGCCAAGTATCAAAGGAAGCACAGTACTATGCCAGATGAGATGACACTGAGTTATTGCCTAATAGAAATCCAACCCCTACTGAATTTTGCCACTTCAGCCTTTGCTATGGATATGTGCGCCACTAAGCGCAGAACACAGCGGTCGCAAGTCCCACTACAAATTGCTCAGAATTGGCAAGTACATGCACTGCAGAAACTACAGTCACCAGCAGATCAACCAGAAATCAAATATATAGAACGCTACTGTAGGCTTCAAGAAGCTGTTTGTATTCTCCTATGGCTATTTTCTAGCCAAGTATCAAAGGAAGCACAGTACTATGCCAGATGAGATGACACTGAGTTATTGCCTAATAGAAATCCAACCCCTACTGAATTTTGCCACTTCGGCCTTTGCTATGGATATGTGCGCCACTAAGCGCAGAACACAGCGGTCGCAAGTCCCACTACAAATTGCTCAGAATTGGCAAGTACATGCACTGCAGAAACTACAGTCACCAGCAGATCAACCAGAAATCAAATATATAGAACGCTACTGTAGGCTTCAAGAAGCTGTTTGTATTCTCCTATGGCTATTTTCTAGCCAAGTATCAAAGGAAGCACAGTACTATGCCAGATGAGATGACACTGAGTTATTGCCTAATAGAAATCCAACCCCTACTGAATTTTGCCACTTCAGCCTTTGCTATGGATATGTGCGCCACTAAGCGCAGAACACAGCGGTCGCAAGTCCCACTACAAATTGCTCAGAATTGGCAAGTACATGCACTGCAGAAACTACAGTCACCAGCAGATCAACCAGAAATCAAATATATAGAACGCTACTGTAGGCTTCAAGAAGCTGTTTGTATTCTCCTATGGCTATTTTCTAGCCAAGTATCAAAGGAAGCACAGTACTATGCCAGATGAGATGACACTGAGTTATTGCCTAATAGAAATCCAACCCCTACTGAATTTTGCCACTTCAGCCTTTGCTATGGATATGTGCGCCACTAAGCGCAGAACACAGCGGTCGCAAGTCCCACTACAAATTGCTCAGAATTGGCAAGTACATGCACTGCAGAAACTACAGTCACCAGCAGATCAACCAGAAATCAAATATATAGAACGCTACTGTAGGCTTCAAGAAGCTGTTTGTATTCTCCTATGGCTATTTTCTAGCCAAGTATCAAAGGAAGCACAGTACTATGCCAGATGAGATGACACTGAGTTATTGCCTAATAGAAATCCAACCCCTACTGAATTTTCCCACTTCGGTCTTTGCTATGGATATGTGTGCCACTAAGAGCTAAACACAACGGTAGCAAGTCCCCCTGCTAATTCCTCACAAAATGGTAAAAGATGCAAATTAAAATAAAAAAAGTAGAACGTTATTGTAGCCCTAAGAAGGGCTGTTGGGTTCTTTGAGAATCACTCCTGCCTAACAGTAAGCTAATAGAACACCCTAACGCTTTCCCTGAGCAGCAGCAGCTCTCTCCCTAGCGGCATCCAGAGACAGAATGATCCGAGCAGCGCGGCCAGCGGCTAGTCTATCCCAGGGTCACCTGATCTGGCCAGCCAACCACTGCTATCGACGTGTAAGGGTACCACGTCATGCTGGGTGGAGTGCAGAGTCTCCTGGCTTGTGATTGGCTCTGTTTCTGGCCGCCAAAAAGCAAAACGGCGGGAGCTGCCATTTTCTCGAGCGGGCGAAGTATTCGTCCGAGTAACGAGCAGTTTCGAGTACCCTAATGCTCGACCGAGCATCAAGCTCGGACGAGCATGTTCGCTCATCTCTAATTCTGATACAATTAGCTCAAGTGTGAAAATAAGGGAATGTTCCATCCATTGTTATGGTTGTAAGGAGTTTTATAAGCATTGTCAATATCATCATTTTTAGAAAGGTAATATTTAGAATAGTCTTGTAAGAGGTAACTGTTTGGTGGTCACACAACCTTTTGTGAGGCAACCAGTTTTGTCTGTAACGGAAACTCTTTTGTAAGAAAAGCCAAGGTAAAGACAATACCGATTATAGACAAAACCAAACTCTTCTAGTAGAACTCCCACAACACTTGTAATCCACAGTGATGATGTCCACTAGTAGCAATCTCCAGGACAGACCCACACAGTATGGCTGAAAGGCCAAGAGTCAATTATCTTCCACCAGTAACAGTAACAATGTAGTCATTATTATTCAGCAGTAGCTCACAGATAGTATTACAGTACAGTTGTGAGTTATATACTTTCTGACTTTCAAAGTAGTTCTCTATGTATTTCTATGTATCTCCACATGTACGTATCATACATGACATTACATGTATATTTCCGCACAAGACAAGGGAGCTGCCCACTAAATAAGTGTTTAGATGTTTCTTCACACTATACTTTTAACATTTTGGCAGCAGGATACCCTATATAAATAGCATGGACACAATACATGCCCAACAGTAATATTTAGCTTAGTATTGGGCTGGTATTGGGATCCAGTAGTGAGTTTCCTCCTAATGCAGAACAGAACTTAGGCTAAGAAAACAACATGGATAATGCAAAGAGTTAATCATCTTCTTCATATTTATAGCAAATGCTTCAAAATTACCCAAGGGGATATTTTTCAGAAACAATTATTAACCATGGCTGTTATCAAATTGTTGTATCTAGCAGCAAAAGAGAACTTTACTTTTGATACATCAAGTGTGGATCCAATACTTTAAGTGATTACCAGTGCTGGCTTTATATACAGTACAGAAAATATCTAAAACTCTAAGCTTTTCTGATAGCACTTGGCACTGTAAAATACAGATGAGAGAGAAGGCATCGCACTTGACTATGAGTCAGCATTCTGTGTGTAATTTTCATTCAGCCATATCCAGAAAAGTGGAAAACAAGACATATATGGAGTATTTTGACAAGTGCTCATTGAAAATAGTCCAAACTATTGCTTCTTAGTTCTGTCAATGAATCTGATATACATTACTATATAAACAGTGTGTCACAACAAACAAGAAAATGGTGACAGTGTTGTCATACAAACTATGGGGGTGAGATTTATCGTGCAGCAGCATATGATAAAGGCTACGCTCTCCTTGTCCTGGCGGATAAAACAAAAAGAATAGGCATCTTGATGTACCCATCAGGCTGTTGGCCAAAGGTATGCCAGGTCCAACCTGCCTTAGTTGTGGAGGCTGCACAACTCACATTCACATGGCTTGAGGTGGTGTAGGCACAAAAATAATCTCAATTTCTCGTAGTGTGCAAAAAATTGTGATGATTTCAGTGCTTCAATGCAAGTTTCTCCCCTTATATCTTTACTAACACTTTCTGAAATTAATTGATCTCTAAATTAATAAATGGCAGCTAGTATGTTCATATCACAGATAAACAATAAAGATTTGGGTTAAAGCAGTGGACACCTACATACCTTAGACTAGGTTTGCTACACCTTGGGTATACATTATCTTACAGTTAAATTACAAGATCATTGACTCACAGCTACCACAGGGAGACACACAATGGGGCACATTTACTAAGGGTCCGTGGACAGAGATTCTGTCGGGTTTTCAGAATATTTCCTTTTTGCGCCAAATTGCGCACGTGATCTGATTGTGGCGCATCTGCGCCAGCTTGCATGCGACAGAAATCGGGGGGCATGACCGTCGGACAACCCGACTGATTCGGACAAACCGCAGAATTTAAAAACGAAATTGTGTCGCAAGATCAAGCACTTACATGCTCCAGGAAGAAGGTGAACTCCGGCGGACCTTAGCCGGGAAGCAACACATGCAGGAAATTAAACACACGACCTTAGTGAATCGCGACAGACCCGAATCCTCGTCGGACAACGCACCTCGGGGATCGCCAAGGGACGGGTGATAAAGCTGCCCTATTATCTTTCCCAACCAGCTTTGCCCCGGCCTTTGAGCACCAGAGTAATTAATACTGTCTCTCATAAACCACTTAAGATTTATTGGTTTAGGTTAAAGAACTGTAGCATTTTCCAAACATTTCTTGTGGACGTTCTGATGTTTGGGTCATTGGAAAACGACATTCAGTGTGGATTTAATCTGTTGTATATTACTAAATATATCCTGAGAAAAGACCACTCATATCTTGAAAATAGAAAACTTCCTTACAAGAAACTAATAGACTGTAACCTTCTGTAGACTATATTATGTAAAAACATTAACCTGAGCTTGACTATGGGAAATAAAGTTAACTTTAAAGTTGTTTGGGGATAAACTTTAATTGACTCAAATGTTCTAACTTAAAGTTTTAAAAATAAATTGACCTAATTTCTCTCCAGGAGATCCATCTCTGAACCTCGGATGCTGCTCTGAAATCTTTGTTATTGGTCAGGTGCCACATGAATGATAATTTTTGGTTTGTACATGTATATTTCCTTATTTTATGGAATTAATATTTTTTTTTACATTTTTCTGAACACGGTTGCCATAAAAAAATTGAAATTGACACAAAGAGATATAGAATAATATATTTATGATAGATTACATTGGGTGAATCCAAATATAGCTTGAATTAGGTATCTCAGCGGGATCCATACTCAGCTTTTTCCATCCGGATAATGCACACATTTGAATTGCTTTGTTTGGATCAATGGAACCAGACCATTATGGGCTGTAAGTGCAAAATCTGCTCTAGGCCATACTTTATGTTGAGCTGTTGTTCACTTACAGCGACCTATAACAAAACGTAGCCTTCACTATTGTGCATAACCATTAATGGGCTATCCTTTTGAAAATGCTCCAAGACCATATAACCCATATTATTTACAGTGACCTCCAAAAGAAAAAAAATCATCCCCTGAGTTAAGTGCAGGTGAAAATAACATGCTAGTAAGTTTCCAGAACACGAGGCAGTCATTTGCATCCCATTCATGACAAGTACACAGATTAATAACTAATGTATTATTAATGTGCATTTATTTCCTTGGCTGTATCCAATTTTATTGAAAGATGCATAATTAATGGGATATGTTAATCATGTTACAATAACAAAAGTCTTCGAAAGCAGTGTGCAATTGTGTTAGGTGTAGTCAAGGATGTCTACAGGGAAACATTTTCATGTCACCTATAAATAAATAATTAGAAAGACAAATACAGTTGTATGTCACCGGCCTTATTAAAGTAAAATGATTCTGCTATTGCACTAAATATCAACAAGAGATGAAACAGGTTTCATTTTTTTATATAATGTACATGGAAAAGCATTAAGCAGATAGATATGTCCTAGGAGGCTACTCAGTGCCAACTCCTTTTTAATGTGGCTCGCTGGTTTATTTTTTCCAATGCTGCTCATCCAGGGAAGTGAAAAGGCCAACTGACAGAAGAGAGAAAAGACAGGAGAACTGATGCCTTTAAATGGAAAATACTGATCTGTATGTTTCAATAGATAGCATGGTCTGATGAACAGGAAAAAGCACTATAGCGTAATGGTAGACACAAGAGCCCACTTTCACATACTTCAAGCTACGCCTGCTCTCCTGTATAGCAAATTGCGTTTTCCTTGGCCTCTGTGGCCAAACTTTTGACATAAAAGCTCGAACAAGATGTTACCATTAAATAAATCATAAAGTTATTCTCCTGATGTATGAAATCTATCACCACAAATGTAATAGTACAAACATGTGCTTTGTTCTTACATGGATCACAAAAAAATCCGCCCTTGTTAACATAACTGAACACAAAGCTGCCATTGTTGGATTGGAATAGATTACTTTCAGTATATGAACAACAAATAAGTGGAGATTAGATTTATATATATTGCTTTGATACAATTAGTCATATGTGTATATCTAAGTATAGCTGTTGTAGTTAAGGGGGTTGTCATCCCATATTCACAAGAGAGGGATAAGTTACAAGTTGCTGAGGTTTTCCTGCTGCATTCCCCACCAACTGTCACAAGGGAGGACTAAAATTCTCCCTGTGATAAAGTTCTGGTGCAGATGTGATTAACATTACCCTCATGCTATTACTGATACCCAATACCACCACACCATGACCAGTACCAATACAACTAGATACAGACATAATAATGCAGCCTAACTAATGCTTATTAGTATTCACTAAACAAAGACAAATCTCATTACTTTACAGTGCTTTATACTTTATCTACACAGAGTATTTAATTGATAAAGGTAGAATTAATGTAATGCATAGTTGGCGTCTCTTTTTTCTATTTGTGTCCTTCCACTTCAACCCACACAGTATTGTATGATGTCACAGTGTATTTATTATATAATGTCACAGGGTATTTATTGTATAATATCACAGGGTATTTATTATATAATGTCACATGGTGTTTAGTGGGCTGATTTGTTAAAAGTGTTATATTTTAGTGTAGTGGTAATTTTATTTTGCCAATCTCCAGTATTTTCTTTATTGTGCACCAGGTCTCTTTACAGTAAACTTGGGATGAAGCAGTCCAAAGCAGGGAAAATTGTAGTGAATCCCTAATTCTTAACCCTCCAGTTTTTCCTGCCTTCATGACAATCACCCTAGAAGATGCGGCCCAACTGGGCAACAAAAAAGAAAAGCAAGAAGCAAGTCAAGTCTAAATCAAGAAGGTACTTCAAGACAAATTCACTAGTCAAGAAAACCAAGTCCAAGTCCATGTGAAAGTCACAACTCGAAGAATATGTACAAATATGTTAGAACTAAAAGTCCAAAGAATAGTCAGGATAAGCCAAAAAGCCAGAGGAGAATTTTGGTAGCATGTTACACAATTTCAGAGGTGAGAAACAGGAAACAAAATTGCAACCAAGCAAAGTTTTGAGGGGAGTTCACTATGAAGTAATCATATGAAAGGTAGGTGTAGAGCAGAAGTCAGTGTGTTACCCCTTGTCTGCCCCTCAGCCTTATAATTCCTTCAAGAGACATAACAGGTAGAATATGTAGTCCTCCAATCCTATAATTTACATATCCTAAGGGTCCACTCTTGGTCTCTCTCTTATCACTATCAGTGATGGTGTTAGTCAGTTGGTTAATGGGGAAAAAACAGAGGTTTTTCTGAGTGCCACCATTAAAGCAAAGCACAAAATCATTACAAGAATGCTTTTCATGATCTGGCAATTTCCTGCCATAACAAGAGTACTCACTTTATGTCATCAATGGGTTAAAACAGTTTCTACTTCATAAGTCCTGTATGGATGTGAAAGACATGCCTGACCTACAAATAATTCATTGGGTGTATCAACCATTCAGAAACCACCCAAGTGTGTGAAAAGTAAAAATGTGGTTAATGTGTTATTATTGTATTATAGTTGCTTTATAACAGTTATTGTGTGATCCATTTTGAATGGCTTCTAGATTTTGTTACTTTCTAGCATAACTTTAAACTCTTTTAGGAGTCTTCAAGTTACTTTTCCAGATGGTGCAGCTGAAAGAAATACTAAGTATTTTCAGCCATTGTAATTGTGCAGTATAAGTAATTTGAATGCAAGTCTTGTTTTTCTATCAGTTTCTCTCAGACATTTTATGATCTTTGTAATCCATTTGTCTTGCTGTTGTCCATATGACCCATTAACTCTTTTCTATTAAACTTGTAAAGCAAAGCTATTTTGTACAAGAATATGTGAAAAGTGAATTGAACGGCTCTGGGAATCATTCAATAATAGCATTATTAAGAATAAACAAGAAATACATTACAAGACTCTTATATAAAGCTGATGTAATTAACTAGAAATTGTACAGTATTTGGCTAATCGCTTGCTCCTGCTTTGAGGTGCTAATCTGTGACAAAATAGGGGTTAAGTATAATTATTGAACATTGCCAAGCAACCAGGGCCGAATGTGCAAAGGGTAATTTGCCCAAGTGCAAAGGGCAACAAGTCTCTTCTTGTTCCAATAAACCGTTTCCTCTGTTGCTTGTTTTAATTAGGAAGCATAGCACTTAGTAAAAAAGTAATAAAAAGTACTAGATGTGGGAATGCAAACTGTTTCCTGTATATGTTCACATATTATATTTCCTGAATGTTTCAATCAGAAAAGTCATTGAAATGCTTGATGCAAGAATCTTTCATTGTTAGCAAAGAAAGGGACTACATAGAATCCAGTCATTCAATAAGCTGATAATTCATTTTTATTTTTTCCATGTCGTACTTTTTATGAACAAAAAGTACATACAAATTTATCTAATCTTTACTGTCCTGCTGTTTGGTTAACTAAAAATCAAAAACCTGTTAAACATAACATAACTTTACAACATGGTAACAAAAACCAGAGAGAGGCTAAGACTGCCTTGGGCCCAGGGCTGCTTGCTGATTATGGACTCCCCATAAGTATAATTTATTTTTATAGTGTACTGCCTACATACCGTACTGTTAGTTTTCAGTACTTTTGGAGGACTTACAGACTAGAATGGCTCTCTGTGTGTTGTGATCCAGAACACACGTGAGGGTTTTAGGTTCCCTATTTATCACGTCTACAGGGCTCTTTAAGGACGGTTTGGATGGCTCCAGGTCCCTAGTCTTAAAGACCAGTAATTTCTGTGTTACCACAGGATTCATTCACACGGCTGTCTGTGGGGACGTACATGCGGCAGCAAATATACGTCCCTATTCCCTATTTATTACGTCTACAGGGCTCTTTAAGGATGGTTTGGATGGCTCTAGGTCCCTAGTCTTAAAGATCAGTAATTTCTGTGTTATCACAGGGTTCATTCACACGGCCGTCTGCGGGGAAGTACATGCAGCTGCAAATATACGTCCCTATTCTCTATTTATTATGTCTAGAGGGCTCTTTAAGGATGGTTTGGATGGTTCTAGGTCGCTAGTCTTAAAGACCAGTAATTTCTGTGTTATCACAGGGTTCAGTCACACGGCCGTCCGTGGGGACGTACATGCGGCTGCAAATATACGACAATAGATGACAGTGGCGGCACGGCGGTGGTATGGCGCAGAACACCAGGAGGAGATAGAACATGCTCTATCTTTTCCCTGGTGTGCGGCTGTGCGCTGCCGCTTCCTATGGAGGGAGGAGGGGCCACCTCCTCCTCCTCTCCAGCACACAGCGATATGCCCGCACAGTAGGCATACTGTGTTTGAATGCATCCTTATATTATAACACAGGTTATACACCCCCCCAGTTTATCAAGCTCAACCTACATTGAAAGGTTAACATTAGAGATGAGCGAACATGCTCGTCCGAGCTTGATGCTCGGTCGAGCATTAGGGTACTCGAAACTGCTCGTTACTCGGACGAATACTTCGCCCGCTCGAGAAAATGGCAGCTCCCGCCGTTTTGCTTTTTGGCGGCCAGAAACAGAGCCAATCACAAGCCAGGAGACTCTGCACTCCACCCAGCATGACGTGGTACCCTTACACGTCGATAGCAGTGGTTGGCTGGCCAGATCAGGTGACCCTGGGATAGACTAGCCGCTGGCCGCGCTGCTCGGATCATTCTGTCTCTGGATGCCGCTAGGGAGAGAGCTGCTGCTGCTCAGGGAAAGCGTTAGGGTGTTCTATTAGCTTACTGTTAGGCAGGAGTGATTCTCAAAGAACCCAACAGCCCTTCTTAGGGCTACAATAACGTTCTACTTTTTTTATTTTAATTTGCATCTTTTACCATTTTGTGAGGAATTAGCAGGGGGACTTGCTACCGTTGTGTTTAGCTCTTAGTGGCACACATATCCATAGCAAAGACCAAAGTGGGAAAATTCAGTAGGGGTTGGATTTCTATTAGGCAATAACTCAGTGTCATCTCATCTGGCATAGTACTGTGCTTCCTTTGATACTTGGCTAGAAAATAGCCATAGGAGAATACAAACAGCTTCTTGAAGCCTACAGTAGCGTTCTATATATTTGATTTCTGGTTGATCTGCTGGTGGCTGTAGTTTCTGCAGTGCATGTACTTGCCAATTCTGAGCAATTTGTAGTGAGACTTGCGACCGCTGTGTTCTGCGCTTAGTGGCGCACATATCCATAGCAAAGGCTGAAGTGGCAAAATTCAGTAGGGGTTGGATTTCTATTAGGCAATAACTCAGTGTCATCTCATCTGGCATAGTACTGTGCTTCCTTTGATACTTGGCTAGAAAATAGCCATAGGAGAATACAAACAGCTTCTTGAAGCCTACAGTAGCGTTCTATATATTTGATTTCTGGTTGATCTGCTGGTGGCTGTAGTTTCTGCAGTGCATGTACTTGCCAATTCTGAGCAATTTGTAGTGAGACTTGCGACCGCTGTGTTCTGCGCTTAGTGGCGCACATATCCATAGCAAAGGCTGAAGTGGCAAAATTAAGTAGGGGTTGGATTTCTATTAGGCAATAACTCAGTGTCATCTCATCTGGCATAGTACTGTGCTTCCTTTGATACTTGGCTAGAAAATAGCCATAGGAGAATACAAACAGCTTCTTGAAGCCTACAGTAGCGTTCTATATATTTGATTTCTGGTTGATCTGCTGGTGGCTGTAGTTTCTGCAGTGCATGTACTTGCCAATTCTGAGCAATTTGTAGTGAGACTTGCGACCGCTGTGTTCTGCGCTTAGTGGCGCACATATCCATAGCAAAGGCCGAAGTGGCAAAATTCAGTAGGGGTTGGATTTCTATTAGGCAATAACTCAGTGTCATCTCATCTGGCATAGTACTGTGCTTCCTTTGATACTTGGCTAGAAAATAGCCATAGGAGAATACAAACAGCTTCTTGAAGCCTACAGTAGCGTTCTATATATTTGATTTCTGGTTGATCTGCTGGTGGCTGTAGTTTCTGCAGTGCATGTACTTGCCAATTCTGAGCAATTTGTAGTGGGACTTGCGACCGCTGTGTTCTGCGCTTAGTGGCGCACATATCCATAGCAAAGGCTGAAGTGGCAAAATTCAGTAGGGGTTGGATTTCTATTAGGCAATAACTCAGTGTCATCTCATCTGGCATAGTACTGTGCTTCCTTTGATACTTGGCTAGAAAATAGCCATAGGAGAATACAAACAGCTTCTTGAAGCCTACAGTAGCGTTCTATATATTTGATTTCTGGTTGATCTGCTGGTGGCTGTAGTTTCTGCAGTGCATGTACTTGCCAATTCTGAGCAATTTGTAGTGAGACTTGCGACCGCTGTGTTCTGCGCTTAGTGGCGCACATATCCATAGCAAAGGCTGAAGTGGCAAAATTCAGTAGGGGTTGGATTTCTATTAGGCAATAACTCAGTGTCATCTCATCTGGCATAGTACTGTGCTTCCTTTGATACTTGGCTAGAAAATAGCCATAGGAGAATACAAACAGCTTCTTGAAGCCTACAGTAGCGTTCTATATATTTGATTTCTGGTTGATCTGCTGGTGGCTGTAGTTTCTGCAGTGCATGTACTTGCCAATTCTGAGCAATTTGTAGTGAGACTTGCGACCGCTGTGTTCTGCGCTTAGTGGCGCACATATCCATAGCAAAGGCTGAAGTGGCAAAATTAAGTAGGGGTTGGATTTCTATTAGGCAATAACTCAGTGTCATCTCATCTGGCATAGTACTGTGCTTCCTTTGATACTTGGCTAGAAAATAGCCATAGGAGAATACAAACAGCTTCTTGAAGCCTACAGTAGCGTTCTATATATTTGATTTCTGGTTGATCTGCTGGTGGCTGTAGTTTCTGCAGTGCATGTACTTGCCAATTCTGAGCAATTTGTAGTGAGACTTGCGACCGCTGTGTTCTGCGCTTAGTGGCGCACATATCCATAGCAAAGGCCGAAGTGGCAAAATTCAGTAGGGGTTGGATTTCTATTAGGCAATAACTCAGTGTCATCTCATCTGGCATAGTACTGTGCTTCCTTTGATACTTGGCTAGAAAATAGCCATAGGAGAATACAAACAGCTTCTTGATCTTGAAGCCTACAGTAGCGTTCTATATATTTGATTTCTGGTTGATCTGCTGGTGGCTGTAGTTTCTGCAGTGCATGTACTTGCCAATTCTGAGCAATTTGTAGTGAGACTTGCGACCGCTGTGTTCTGCGCTTAGTGGCGCACATATCCATAGCAAAGGCCGAAGTGGCAAAATTCAGTAGGGGTTGGATTTCTATTAGGCAATAACTCAGTGTCATCTCATCCGGCATAGTACTGTGCTTCCTTTGATACTTGGCTAGAAAATAGCCATAGGAGAATACAAACAGCTTCTTGATCTTGAAGCCTACAGTAGCGTTCTATATATTTGATTTCTGGTTGATCTGCTGGTGGCTGTAGTTTCTGCAGTGCATGTACTTGCCAATTCTGAGCAATTTGTAGTGGGACTTGCGACCGCTGTGTTCTGCGCTTAGTGGCGCACATATCTATAGCAAAGGCCGAAGTGGCAAAATTCAGTAGGGGTTGGATTTCTATTAGGCAATAACTCAGTGTCATCTCATCCGGCATAGTACTGTGCTTCCTTTGATACTTGGCTAGAAAATAGCCATAGGAGAATACAAACAGCTTCTTGATCTTGAAGCCTACAGTAGCGTTCTATATATTTGATTTCTGGTTGATCTGCTGGTGGCTGTAGTTTCTGCAGTGCATGTACTTGCCAATTCTGAGCAATTTGTAGTGGGACTTGCGACCGCTGTGTTCTGCGCTTAGTGGCGCACATATCCATAGCAAAGGCCGAAGTGGCAAAATTCAGTAGGGGTTGGATTTCTATTAGGCAATAACTCAGTGTCATCTCATCTGGCATAGTACTGTGCTTCCTTTGATACTTGGCTAGAAAATAGCCATAGCAATAGGATAGCATTGTTTGGTTTTAAAAACTCAAAAAAAAACAAAAAACACACAAAAAAAAAAAAAACACAAAAAAAAACAAAAAAAAGTAAAAAAAAAAATAAAGTTATAACTCTCATTTTAAAAATGTTTAACCCGAGGGCTAGGGGTAGAGGACGAGGGCGGGGACGTGGGCGTCCAACTACTGCAGGGGTCAGAGGCCGTGGTCCTGGGCGGGGTGAGACACCACCTGCTGATGATGAAGGAGCAGGGGAACGCCGCAGAGCTACACTCCCTAGGTTCATGTCTGAAGTTACTGGGACTCGTGGTAGAGCACTGTTGAGGCCAGAACAGTGCGAACAGGTGATGTCGTGGATTGCTGACAATGCTTCGAGCAATTTGTCCACCACCAGTCAGTCTTCCACGCAGTCCACCCATGTCACCGAAATCGCCACTCCTCCAGCTCCTGCACCTCAGCCTCCTCCCCCCCAGTCTGCCCCCTCCCAGGAAAATTTGGCATTTGAACCGGCATACTCTGAGGAACTGTTTTCTGGACCCTTCCCACAGTCACAAACCACTTGTCCGGTTGCTGCTGAGCAATTTTCCGATGCCCAGGTTTTCCACCAGTCACAGTCTGTGGGTGATGATGACCTTCTTGACGTAGTGGAAGTGTGTAAAGAGGTGTCCGACGATGAGGAGACACAGTTGTCAGACAGTGGGGAAGTTGTTGTCAGGGCAGGAAGTCCGAGGGGGGAGCAGACTGAGGGATCGGAGGATGATGAGGTGACAGACCCAAGCTGGGTTGAGAGGCCGGGTGAACACAGTGCTTCTGAGACGGAGGAGAGTCCTCGACCTGAACAGGTTGGAAGAGGCAGTGGTGGGGCCAGACGGAGAGGCAGGGCCAGAGCTGGTGCATCAGCGCCACTGTCAACTAGTGAAGCTCCCGTGGTGAGGGCTCTTGCGGCGAGGGCTAGATCTTCAGAAGTGTGGAGGTTCTTTAAGGAAACACCGGATGACCGACGGACTGTGGTGTGCAACATTTGCCAAACCAGGCTCAGCAGGGGTTCCACCACTACTAGCTTAACTACCACCAGTATGCGCAGGCATATGAATGCTAAGCACCCCACTCAGTGGCAACAAGCCCGTTCACCTCCGGCCGTGCACACCACTGCTCCTTCCCCTGTGTCAGCTGCTAGTCAGCCCCCTGCCCAGGACCCTGCCACAAAAACCCCATCGTCGCCTCCACGATCCTCCACAGCATCCACCAGCGTTCAGCTCTCCATACCCCAGACGCTGGAGCGGAAACGCAAATATAGTGCAACCCACCCGCACGCCCAAGCCCTTAATGTGCACATCTCCAGATTGCTTAGCCTGGAGATGCTGCCCTATAGGCTAGTAGAGACCGAGGCCTTTCGCAACCTCATGGCGGCGGCCGCCCCTCGGTATTCGGTCCCCAGCCGCCACTACTTTTCCCGATGTGCCGTCCCAGCCCTGCACCAGCACGTGTCAGACAACATCATCCGTGCCCTGACCAACGCCGTTTCTGACAAGGTCCACCTGACCACGGACACGTGGACGAGTGCTGCCGGGCAGGGCCACTATATATCGCTGACGGCACATTGGGTTAACTTGGTGGAGGCTGGGACCGAGTCTGACCCTGGGGCTGCTCATATACTGCCGACGCCGAGGATTGCGGGGCCTACCTCGGTCCAGGTGTTTCAGGCCTACTATGCCTCCTCCTCCTCCCACCCCTCCTCCACCTCCTCCTCCGAACTACCATCCGTGGGCACGGCGCCATCAGTCGGTAGCTCTAGGCACAGCAGCAGTGCCGTCGCTAAGCGACAGCAGGCGGTGCTCAAACTGCTGAGCCTAGGCGACAAAAGGCACACCGCCCAAGAGCTATTACAGGGCATCACGGCGCAGACTGATCTGTGGCTGGCACCGCTGAACCTCAAGCCGGGAATGGTTGTGTGTGACAACGGCCGTAACCTGGTGGCGGCTCTGCAACTCGGCAGACTGACACATGTGCCATGCCTGGCCCATGTGTTAAATCTGATAGTGCAGCGTTTCCTCAAGACATACCCCAATCTGTCTGATTTGCTCACGAAGGTGCGCCGCATCTGTGCGCATTTCAGGAAGTCCAGCCCAGATGCTGCCACTCTCAGGGCAGCGCAGCGCCGCCTCCAACTGCCCGCTCACCGACTGTTGTGCGACGTGCCCACGAGGTGGAATTCAACACTGACCATGTTATCCAGAGTTTACCAGCAGCGCAGAGCGATTGTAGACTGCCAGATGTCAACTTCCACCAGAACTGGTAGTCAGGTCAGTCAGCTTCCTCAAGTCTACAATGAGGAGTGGACGTGTATGTCTGATATCTGTCAGGTGCTGAGTAACTTTGAGGAGTCAACACAGATGGTCAGTGGCGATGCCGCCATCATCAGCCTCACCATCCCGCTGCTTGGCCTGTTGAAAAACTCTCTGGTCAGCATGAAGTCGGAAGCTTTGCGCTCGTCACAAGAGACGGGGGAAGAATATTCCCTTGTTGATAGCCAAAGCACCCTGAGGTCTGTTTCTCAGCGCATATCGGAGGAGGTGGAGGTGGAGGAGGATGAGGAGGAAGAGGAGGAGAATGTTGGCGAGACACAAGAGGGGACCATTGTTGAGTCCTTCACTGTTCAGCGTGTATGGGCAGAAGAAGAGGAGTTGGAGGAGTTGGAGGAGGAGGAAATGGACAGTCAGGCCAGTGAGGGGAGTGAATTCTTACGCGTTGGTACTCTGGCGCATATGGCAGATTTCATGCTAGGCTGCCTATCCCGTGACCCTCGCGTTCAAAGAATTTATTCCAGCACCGATTACTGGGTGTTCACTCTCCTGGACCCACGGTACAAGCAAAATCTTCCCACTCTCATCCCTGGAGAGGAAAGGAGTGTGAGAATGCATGAATACCAGCAGGCCCTGGTGCACAAGCTGAAACAGTATTTCCCTTCTGACAGCGCTAGCGGCAGAGTGCGTAGTTCTGCGGGACAAGTAGCGAGGGAGAGTAGGCGAGCAGGCAGCTTGTCCAGCACTGGCAAGGGTACGCTTTACAAGGCTTTTGCCAGCTTTATGTCACCCCAGCAAGACACTGTCACCTGTCCCCAGTCTCGGCAGAGTAGGGCTGATCTTTACAGAAAGATGGTGAGGGAGTACGTAGCTGACCATACCATCGTCCTAAATGATCACACAGCTCCCTACAACTACTGGGTTTCAAAGCTGGACATGTGGCACGAACTGGCGCTCTACGCCTTGGAGGTTCTTGCCTGCCCTGCCGCTAGCGTCTTGTCCGAGCGGGTTTTCAGTGCAGCTGGTGGCATCATCACCGATAAGCGTACACGCCTGTCGACTGACAGCGCTGACAGGCTGACGCTTATCAAGATGAATAAAGCATGGATTTCTCCTAATTTCCAATCTCCAGCAGGTGAAGGAAGCTCAACCTGAATAATTTATCCACTCCTCCTCCTCCTCCTCATTTTCCTCCTTCTCCTGCTCTTTGTACAGTAAAGCAGAGGAAACTGGCTATTTTTTGACAGGGCCCACTGGCTCTACCTATAGTACTTTATGCATTTAATTTTTCTGGAGGGCCACCTACCCGGTCCTCTGTTTGAAACAATTTTTGTGAGTGCCACATACAGGCACTCAATCTATTCCATTTTTCTGGAGGGCCACCTACCCGGTCCTCTGTTTTAAAAAATTTTTGGGACTGCCACATACAGGCACTCAATCTATTCCATTTTACTGCAGGGCCACCTACCTGCTCCTCTGGTTTGAACAATTTTTGGGACTGCCACATACAGGCACTCAATCTATTCCATTTTACTGCAGGGCCACCTACCTGCTCCTCTGGTTTGAACAATTTTTGGGACTGCCACATACAGGCACTCAATCTATTCCATTTTACTGGAGGGCCACCTACCTGCTCCTCTGGTTTGAAACATTTTTGGGACTGCCACATACAGGCACTCAATCTATTCCATTTTACTGCAGGGCCACCTACCTGCTCCTCTGGTTTGAACAATTTTTGGGACTGCCACATACAGGCACTCAATCTATTCCATTTTACTGCAGGGCCACCTACCTGCTCCTCTGGTTTGAACAATTTTTGGGACTGCCACATACAGGCACTCAATCTATTCCATTTTACTGCAGGGCCACCTACCTGCTCCTCTGGTTTGAACAATTTTTGGGACTGCCACATACAGGCACTCAATCTATTCCATTTTACTGGAGGGCCACCTACCTGCTCCTCTGGTTTGAAACATTTTTGGGACTGCCACATACAGGCACTCAATCTATCCCATTTTACTGGAGGGCCACCTACCTGCTCCTCTGGTTTGAAAAATGTTTGGGACTGCCACATACAGGCACTATCCAAATTAAATTGTCTCCATAGCAGCCTCCACACGTTGTCTCCATTGCTACCTCCAAAAGTCGTCCATATAGCTGCCTCCATACATCGTCCCTTTATCAAACGAGGTGTGTCAGGCAGAAATTTGGGTTGTTTTCATGGATTCCACATCAAAGTTGTTAACTTTGTCGCCACCCTGCTGTGTAATCCCCAAAATATACTGGCAAACTTTTACCATTTAGGGATATTATTTCAGCGCTTCTTGCGCATCTGTTTACATTCCCCTCACCCGGCATATCCTAAACTTATAAGAACGCTACTACACTTGATCTTATACAAAAGGTTCTTAGAAGTGCTGTTTGGGGAGTAGCCTAGAGACAGGGGCTTGGATTGGCGAAAGCTCGCCTGGCAGCGGAACGCCAGCTCCATGCGCATCATGCGCTTCTTGCGCATCTGTTTACATTCCCCTCACCCGCCATATCCCAAACTTATAAGAACGCTACTACACTTAACTTGGTGCAGGCTGGGACCGAGTCTGACCCTGGGGCTGGTCATATACTGCCGACGCAGAGAATTGCGGGGCCTACCTCGGTCCAGGTCTCAAAGGCCTACTATACCTCCTCCCACCCCTCCTCCACCTCCTCCTCCTCCGAATTACCATCCGTGGGCATGGCGCCATCAGTCGGTAGCTCTAGGCACAGCAGCAGTGCCGTCGCTAAGCGACAGCAGGCGGTGCTGAAACTGCTGAGCCTAGGCGATAAAAGGCACACCGCCCAAGAGCTATTACAGGGCATTCCACATCAAAGTTGTTAACTTTGTCGCCACCCTGCTGTGTAATCCCCAAAATATACTTGCAAACTTTTACCATTTAGGGATATTATTTCAGCGCTTCTTGCGCATCTGTTTACATTCCCCTCACCCGGCATATCCTAAACTTATAAGAACGCTACTACACTTGATCTTATACAAAAGGTTCTTAGAAGTGCTGTTTGGGGAGTAGCCTAGAGACAGGGGCTTGGATTGGCGAAAGCTCGCCTGGCAGCGGAGCGCCAGCTCCATGCCAAGATCCAACTAACATAGTTTTAACTGCAGCACCTTTAATCTACTACTAGTTCACTGCCTCCATACATGGTCCCCTTATCAAACGAGCTGTGTCAGGCAGAATTTTGGGTTGTTTTCATGGCTTCCATGTTAACTTTGTCGCCACCCTGCTGTGTAATCCACAAAATATACTGGCAAACTTTTATCATGTACCGATATTATTTGAGCGCTTCTTGCTCACCTCCTTTGGTTCCTCTCTGCCACCCATTGGTTTGAAGCCTGAGTCCATTTAGGGTATGTCGCCATGACACTCTCTAGCCTGCTGCCGCTGCCTCTGCATGCCGTCCCCTATAGTGTCAGGGTCAATTATTGGATGTTTTAGATGCTATCTAGCTTCATTCTGTCACTCTGTCATGGCCATGCTGTTGCCCATAATTTTGGCATAATGGTGCGATTATGCAGCCTCAGAGGCATCCATGCATGCTGCCCCTGCTGTTTCCTGTCCATTTCCGTGGTGTTTCCATCCTTTTCTGAGGTTCCCAGGTGTTTGGCCAAGCTTCCCTGTGCAGAGCCTTGGTCCCCTTGAAAAATGCTCGAGTCTCCCATTGACTTCAATGGGGTTCGTTATTCGAGACGAGCACTCGAGCATCGGGAAAAGTTCGTCTCGAATAACGAGTACCCGAGCATTTTAGTGTTCGCTCATCTCTAGTTAACATCTTTTTATATCCCTCATTGTCAGTCTGTAGAAGATATCTTTTCATATAAAGTTGAGATAAAAAAAAAACATTTCTGCTCCTGAGGAACATCCCTTCCATAACTTGATGCCCTAGACAAAAGTGGCCAATGTTAAATACAGCCCTGATAACTACTCATACAATGGAACTGTGTTTCTAGCTCCATCGTCTTATTTAGTTCTGGTGCTGAAAGTTGCTGTGAATGGCAAGTCAACACGTAATCTGACCTTTTTATGATTTAGTCAAAAGATAGACGATAACCAGCTGCTTTAAGACAATGGAATAAATTTCCATACATATTGGGACAGATTTATCAAGCTGTCTGTAAGAATGTTCTTAGTTGCCCATGACAACCAATTACAGCTCAGCTTTCATTTTACCAGTGTTCATGAATATTTTTAAAGGGGAGCTAAGTGCATGCAAGTATGGGAAAAGGGGTAGGTTCTCTTAAATTGGTGGTTCTTTGGCAATGTTACGCTGTAGTTTACAATTCTACATAAGATGTTTCTGTAGAATCCAAGTGGAGGACTTGTTGATGTCTTTTATAGCAAAATGAGAAGGAAAGTGTAAACTAAGCTTTGAGGTAAAATACTGTTTTAGACTAATTAACCAAACAACGTGAAATACTTGACTCAGGAAATTAAGATGTTAAAAATAGTTCTTGAATACAAATTAGTTGCAATTATCAAACTAATTAAAATCAGGTTTGAGTTTTGGACAACGAGGACAATCTATCAAACTGACAAGATAAGCTTGTTCATAACCCAAAAACATATGAATGATTCTCTTTATCGTCTGCCTAAAACAAATGCACATTATTTTTCAGGATTTATGCTGTGCGTTTCCTAAATTATTTCAAGTATCATCAATGATCATCATAGAAATATATTTTGTCAAATTAAATTAAGTAGCAAATAGCTTTCAAGATCTTAGGAATTAGTTATTCTCAATGTGTATTATATCACCTCAAAGGTTTCTGCTACACTTTTATTATGTCAGTTTCTTTGCCTCAGATATTGGGAAGCAAGGCCAAGGAGTAGTTGAACACACACAATAATTGTAAGGCCCCTTTCACACCAGCAGTTTTCACGTGCATTTTCTGCGCATGCTTTTAGCGCGCAGAACTTGCATTGCACTCTGACCCATTGTAATCAATAGGCTTTTTTATACTTGCATTTTTTTTTCACGCACACAAGCGCGTTTTTTTGTTAACGCATGTTTAAATCTTGACATGCTCTACTTTTGCAACTCACGAGCGTGAAAAATGCACCATACAAGTCTATGGAGACGCATCAAAAACGCATTGCACTCTGAGACACTTGCAATTGCAATGCAAGTGCAATTCGTTTTTCAACCATCAATTGCCATAGAAAAGATAGACCTCAGCCCTAAGTCCTTTCACGCGCATTATCTGGACATGAAAAACGCATTGAAATTGTATTGAAATTGCATTGAAAATGCGCGTGAAAAACTGAGACACTGAGCAAACTCTGACTGAAAACTGATTGCACTCTGATGCAAAACGTCAGTTTTTCACTAACCAAACCCTGATCGCACCCTGATCTGACGTGATATGCAACGCAAGTGTGGAAGGTGCCGTAATCTATGCAGTAAACACTATCTCTGTGTAATCTACCCACCTGGTTTTGACTCATGATAACTAATGCAAAAAACTGATAAATTAAGAGAGTTGTGAACTGACCATTTCTCAGATTTAGAACTTGTCTTATAAAATACAGGGGAAGTGTTTCTCAGTGCCCAGTACCTGTATCTGGGCATTTCTCGAATATGCATAACTGGTTCAAAGCCCTTATTGTCAGATTAAACAATGAGAAGGGACATTAGAAAATCTTCTTGAAGCTTTACGGTTCAAAAATTTTAAGTTATTGTAACATAATTTATTTAAAACTGTAAGGACAGTTGCACTCAAGCAGTTTCATTCCAACAAACTCGATCCATGTGTGTCATATTTACAGACCCCAACCGAAAACAGTTGAACAGTTCATTTACGTTGAGTTCAGCCCTGTAAATCTGGCAGACACACTTCACAAGTTCATTGGAAAAAAATCATGTTTGTGCAATGGCCTAAAACTCAATTTTTGGTGCTTCAACTAGTTTATAAGACAACAGGAATTGCCCATAAAGTTGGTTCACATTTCTGTCAAATTTTGTTTAGGTTTTTAGTTCAGGTCTTCAGTGTTTTCTCATGGTCATATGAGACCTATTTTCGACTGACGAAAAGCAGCTTTCAGTTTTTCCCTAACTATTAAAATAATGACATAAAAACATGACCTTTATAGTCACTGTGTAGCTAACACACAGTCATAGAGAAAATTGTATTACACTAAATACACTATTTACTGTAAAATAAGTTATTTCTATTTCATTTTTCTTCCTTTCTCGCGTCTCTGGGGAAAACCTCTTTTGTGAACTGGTGTCAATCAAAACAAATTATATTACTGTATATGGCTTTTCGACCTCTAGACCTCAATATACTTCTTCAGTTCTTGATGTTTTTCACCCTGGAAGCATTCCTACTTATTATCAACCTTACTGTGTCTTAGGTCAATTTGTTTAATGTCTGCCTACAAATTTCCTTGCATTTCAAAGGAAGTGTCACTGCTTGATTTATTGAAAGACTGTACAATGGAAAATTCACCAATATGTCAAAATCAATAGGACTTTTTACATTTTAAATTGCTGTTTTTATTTATTTAATATGCAGTACCTCAAACAATGCAGAATCTCTGAGAATGCATGTAGCTAGAAGCAATGTACAAGGCTTAGATCACAGCACAAGACTGTTCCTTGGAACACTCAGTCCTGGATGGGGCCAACCAAAAAACATAACACCCATATATGCACCTTTCCCTACTCCCATGAAGCAGCAGCAGTCCCTTACTCTTCTGCTCTGTACAGATAGATTGAAGTTGTCAAATCGCCTTCGCCGGCTTCGGAGCTGTGTAAAGCGACCGAATCAAGGAGGAAAGAAAAGAACTGATGTAGCTTGTGGGAGTGGGGAAGCAAGTGTGGGTGGATAGTCATATATGGGAGTTCAGCAAAGCATTATAAGTAGGGGTCTTTGTTATACCAGCTTTTCTGTTGGTCCCTCCCTTATAATGATCCCTATTCTGTGTCCATATAAGGAGGGGGCTGGAGTAAAGAGAGAACTATAAGGAACAGGCTACAGATACAAAGGGAATTTAGAAAAGGGAAAATACAGAGAAGGGGCATTATTTGGGGTTCTGCAGAGGGGGCGGTTAGAGTCCCTATTTTGTTAGGAAACAAATTATTCCAGCCCACCCAACTAGCCCGGATCCTTTTCTTATCCCATGTGATATCTGGTGTCTTTTCATGATCATGATTAAAACGCTTTGCATGAAAACATAATGATGATTTTTGGCTTGCTATTCACCTGCTGCATGGCTTTTATATATTAATAAAGAAGACCTGTTTTAAAATAGTTCCTGTGAAGTTTTGATGTATGCCACCCATCCATTCCTTTTTATTTTTTTCAAGGGTCAGCCAACCCTGCTGAACCTGAACCCGATCTGGTCCGCTCTTCACTAGTTATAAGTGTATATATGAAATCCATCCCATAGACTGTGTTCAGTATGTAGAGTCAGTAAGGGTTCTGCAGTGATCATTCTCATAATAAAATACAATCATTAGTTAGAAAAAGAAACATATCTGTCTGGGCCCATTGTATTTCAGCATGTAAATGAGGGCTGGGACACAAAACAAATTAAAAAAAGACCTCCTTTGATCACATTTTGGTAGTTATTATTTTAACCACACACATACACAGGAACACCAGGGAGAGTGCAGTATGCTAAGAATGTTATGTTCATCATAAAGTTTATTAGCTTGGAGTAGTTTGTATGTACATTAAGATTCTGTTCTCTCTCTGAAGTTTCGTTTGTACTTTTCAAGATACTCGTCTGCCAGGTCCCAATGTGGCTGCAGCAACATCAATGTCTCATTTACTCAGATTTGAAAATCATTTTCTTGACTGCTGATAATTTACTGCTGACAGCGATTATAAATTGTTCAATGTTACAATAATGATGGATCTTTTATGTATCTGGTACCTTAAATAACCAATGACAGCAGAATAAAAGTATACTGATCAGCTATGACATTAAAACATTAGAGATATAATACATTGACTTGATCATTACTATGGCCCCCGTCAGTGGGATATTTTAAAGGGAACCTGTCATCTGAGAGCTCTTTTTATTTGTGCCAAGGTTCCCTCAGATTACATAAACCATAATGTAAAACAGTTTTCACAAAATCCCTGACTTTTGTGGTTAATGAAATAAATAAGATCAAACTTTACCTGGCTTCCTGCAAGCTTTCAGCTTCAAGTCCTGGGGGTGTGTGATCCTTGCAGCTGAGTCCCCTCCCCTCATCATCCTCCACATGTGAATTCAAATCGGAGCATCCCTACTCCTCCCTCCCCCTTCTCCTTCACTCGCTGACTGCAGCAAGTTTGCACTTGCACAGTCAGCAGCTAATACTTGCCTTGCGCACAGAGCAGTGAAGACAGGAGGGAGGAGGATGGAGGCTGGATTTGAATTTTCATGTGGAGTATAATGAGCGATTACCTTGAGTGGAGGGGAGGGGACTCAGCTGCATAGAAACAATCCCCTGAACTTGAAGTTGAAAGCCGCCAAGGAGTCAACTAAAGTGAAATCTAATTTATTTCATTAACTACAAATGTTTTTGGGAACCTAGGCACTACTATACTCACTTTTTTAATTTACCGAGCACTTTTGTGTGTTTTATGGAAGCTCTAAATTGCAATACTAGATCAAAGCATAAAGAGCAAGAGAGCCCAAGGACCCGGATTCCATGAAACAAAACCATAAGCAAAAAGAGTGAATGGAATAACCAACTTTAGAATAGAACATACCCAGCATAGGCTACATGGCACTAGGATTTTTAAATAACCAACTACCTCTTTTCCTTGGCTTCTTTTCTGTACTGTGCTAACCCACAACTGGAAGAAGGTTCCTACTCTGAGTAAGTGCTCAGAAAAGAAGATAAATGATCATAGACAGACAAAGAGAGTCAGGATACCTGGGTCAAACCCAAGCACACGCCCAAGTACAGTATAATGAGACAAAGAGAAGTCAAAAAATGAAGATGGGGTCAAAATAAAACAATAATAAAATAGAGTAGGTATAAACACAAGTACCAAGAGACCATTATAACCATCAACTGTGGTGGGAGAAGCAGGTATATGACGAGTTCCTGGACACTGCCCCGGCAGCTGATTGGTTCTGTAGTTCATCATTGGATCCACCGTTGACACACATGCTTTGCTCCAAGTTGAAATCACCCAGCTTTTCCTAGACTATACACCCAGCCCAGCTTGGTCCTAAGCAGTAGAGAATAGTAGAACAACTGTTGTTGTTCCAAACTCTTAACCGTCATTAGAAGGTGGCTGAATGTTTATGTCTTTGGCCTCTATTTATACTAGTCACCAAGAACATTTTTTTTTCTTTCTTTCAAGCATTTAAATGCTATTGAATTTTTTTTAAATCTTTTTTTTTAATATCCTATTTATTTTGGTTTAAGAATTCGAAATCTATTTTTAAAAAATGACTACAGCAAAAAAAATATGAAAAAAAAAACTTTTTCCTGTAAGTGACTATTTTTAACTTGCTACTTGCTAAATTATTATAGTCTGTGTAAAGGCTTGTAGCTAGGACAGAAATAATCTTCCTTGATATAAAACCAATCTAGAGGATTTTGCAATTTCCATTATATCACGTATCATTAACACCACTTACAGCGTTACTTATGTAATTAGCAGTTTGGTTTCTTTATAGCAGAAACATTAATATTCAACAATTTACCTTGGCAAGTAAACTATATAGTATAATAAAACTGTATGTCAACCCCCTATGCCTGACATAGCCTACCATAGCTCAGCGTTTCTCTGTGATATAATCTGATATACGGGAGCTGTTCAATAACTGATTAAATTCAGTCCTGTGTATTCAGTCAGACAATTACATTAATTTGGGTATGCAGTGTATACAAATGAGATTATTTTAGATACAACTGCAGCGGACTTCCTATTAAGCTGCAGAGATGGATCCTTCTAGAAAGGGAGAGGAGGAAACTACATCCATTACTTGTTTTCAAATCATTTTGCATGTATTGTTCCTACAAATATCATTATGATAACAGCACTCTTGACCATTCTTTATACAAGGTAATAAATTGCTTGCAAACTACGGAGGTCATGCTATGACAATGAACCTGCAGGATACATTGCTGAAGTAAGCAGAATACTTATACTTACACTAATACGGCAACAGATGGTCCACAGCTGGAAACCAGGAGAATCAATTCTCAAGGCCTCTAAAGCCAAAAACAGAATAATGATTCTGCTATGCTATTTCTTGGTAATATCACTTATCACTATGTTATACCTTTTTATTCATATTATAAAAAAGTAAAGTAAAAAGGTGATTCCTGAAATATAAAAGGATAATGTCCTCTATGACTCAACATATAAAAGGGGGCAGTGCTATGTCCACCATGGTTCAGTAAATAATACACAATCCCTTTAATGCAAGTAAATCTAATTAACAATTGTTCTACTTTCTACTTATTGAGTGTTTCAGGAGCACTACCCCAGGAGAGTATTAATATAGGGTGCACTAGCTACCAATAGTGGGACATCGACCACTACATGTAATGTAAAAGAAAAATAAGCTGCCATTACTAATGAGTGAGTCTATCTAATAATTATCATCCACTTATTATTATACAATAAAAGAAAATACAATGTTTATTAAAATAGAGTTCTACCAAATAGCAATAAAACATTTATATATACTATAACTGGCACAATTCTGTATTTATATATAGTTTGCCTATTATTTTATACATTCACAGTGGGTATGGAAAGTATTCAGACGCCATCAAATTTTTGACTCTTTGTTTCATTGCAGCCAATTGGTAAGATCAAAATAGTTTTATTTTTGATCATTAATGTCACTCTGAACCTTATCTGGACAGCAAAAAAAACAGAAATTTTATTAGACAAGAAAAATTACATATTGATAAGTATGCAGACCCTTTGCTAAGACACTCATATTTAACTCACATGCAGTCCATTTCCTTCTGATCCACCCTTATTGGAGTTGTGTTTAGTTTAACTTATTCAATTTGATTAGGAAAGGCACATATCTGTCTATATAAGACCTCACAACTCACAGTGCATGTCAGAGCACATTAGAATCATGAGGTCTAAGGAACTGCCCAAGTAGCTAAGAGACAGAAATGTGGCAAGGCTTAGACATAGCCAAAGTTACAAAATAATTTCTTCAGCACTCAAGGTTCCTAAGACGACCGTGGCCTCCATAATGCTTAAATGGAAGAAGTTTGGGGCTACCACAACTCTTCCTAGACCTGGCCATCCAGCCAAACTAAGCAAAGTTGGGTGAAGAGCCTTGGTGAGAGAGGTAAAAGAGAACCCAAAGAATACTGTGGCTTAGTTCCAGAGATGCAGTAGGAAGATGGGAGAAAGTTCAACAAAGTGAACTATCACTGCAGCCCTCTGAGCTTTATGGTAGAGTGTGCTGACAGAAGCCTCTCTTCATTGCAAGACATATAAAAGCCTGCATACAGTTTGCAAAAAAACACACTCCCAGACTATGAGAAATAAGATTCTCTGGTCTGATGAGACAAAGATGGAACTTTTTGGAGTTAATTCTAAGCAGTATATATGGAGAAATCCAGGCACTGCTCGTCACCTGCCAAATGCAATCCCAACAGTGAAACATGGTTTCAGCATCATGCTAGGGGGTCAGGGATAACTGGTTGCAATTGAAGGAAAGATGAATGTGACCAAGTACAGAGATATCCCAGATGAAAACCTTTTCCAGAGTGCTCTTGAACTCAGACTGGGCTGAAGGTTCACCTTCCAACAAGACAGTGACCCTATGCACACAGCTAAAATAACAAAGCATTGGGTTCATAACAATTCTGTAACCATTCTTGACTGGCCCAGCCAGAACCCTGACCTAAGCCCAATTGAGCATCTCTGGAGAGATTTGTAAATGGCTTCCACCAACATTCACCATCCATTCTGAGAGAACTGGAGAGGATCTGCATTGAAGAATAGCAGAGCATCCCCAAATCCAGGTGTGAAAAACTTGTTGCATCATTCCCTAGAAGACTCATCACTGTATTAGCTCAAAAGAGCTTCTACTCAATACTGAGCAAATGGTCTGAATACTTATAACCATGTGATATTTTACTTTAATAAATTGGCAAAAATATCTACATTTCTATTTTTTTCTGTCAAGATGAGGAGCAGAGTGTACAATAATGAGCAAGAAAGAACTTCTTTGATCTTACTAATAGAGCGCAATAAAACGAACAGTTAAAAATATAAAGGGGCCTAAATACTTTCGATACCAACTGTTCATTGTATTTTAAATTTCTGTTATTGTATAATTGTTCCATTAAACCATAGGTCTAGATACAAATCAGTCAGAGATAACTTCTATTTATTACCTTAATTTACTATACTTGGTAACTTAACAGGTTTCCAGGAGAGAAGGAGCTCTCCTGGAAACCTCAGTGATTTTATTTACTCGTGGTACAAGTGTGATGTTTCAGCTACTCAATGGAGCTAATTTCAAGTGTCCATTGAGGAGCTCAAACGTGGCACCTGTACCATGGGTAAATAAAATCACAAGGTTTCCACTGTCTATGTCTCTGTGTATCTGAGCATCTTAAATGCAACTGTGACCCCTGAAACTTATTGTGCTGCTCCACAGATTGCATTTTTTAGATTACCATATTTGTTTTTTTTTTAAGTTTCTAATCTTTCTGTATGACCATTTTGCATTGCAATATTTGCAAATTTTGGAGCATTTGTGCTCCTTACACTTTTCCAAAAAGGTGCTATGTCTGCATAGGGCTTAGTGGGATGATACAGCCTCCATTACCTAACAGAATTCATATAATTTGCATCAGTAAGTAATGGATCTTCTCATGTTTGTGGGTTAGTTTCCTGCAAGCTTTAGTTGGTTAAAGAGACAATGGTCATTTATTTTCCCTCTTTACTTATTTATTATTGCTTTTTGTCTGAAAATTCCTGGGACTTATTTTGTCACTTAGTTCATGTGATCTCACTGTGACTTGGTAGAAATGTTATGGATTTTTTTTTTTCTCTCTCTCACGATTTCTGCTGATGAGGGGAGCACACAAAACCCATCATAGTTACTGCTGGTGATAAGAGAGACTATCCTGATCAGTCAAAGGTAATATAGAAACAAACATAGAAATCATGATGGTGCGTGACGAGAAAAGGGACTGCACTGTAAGTATGTGAGTGTCTCTCACACTCAAGATGGTAAAGAGGGCAGCAAGGAAGTAAAGTATTTTTCCAGGAGTCTCTTCAAAGAGTAATGGAATTGCTTAGACAATGCTGTAGTGGCTATAAAATGGATTCTTATATCAATAAAGTCCTTTTTTGTTTTCTCACATCTATGCAATGCTTTGAGCTTTTCCATTAGTATGGCTAATTACCATTATATCATGGATATAACATTTGACACCTCAGAAGCCATTATATAAGGTTTATTTCAATTCTAGTTCCAACAGTTCCATCTTCATCTGCAGAAAACTGGGCAAGGCTCAGGTTGGTTGATAAAGATTGAAGTTCATCATTTTATGCAGACTTCTGCTTCCTAAAATCATGGTCACGAGGAAAGTAGTAATTGAAGATTTTTATGATGCCTGTAAAAGAACTGTGCACTGGGAACAAGTTTTTTCGGTTCTCTTTCATGTTCACTAGATGTTACCAAGCCTTATGGGGAGGAGGGAAAACAATAATATGGGTTAATGGAAAGGTGTTTTAAAATTTTTTGAATAATATTAACTTTAAAGAGTACAATATTTAAAACAATTTGAGAGTAAGGGACTGCCCTTTATAACTGTTACAGTTGGTACAATACTGCATATGTTTTTGTTAAGAACTGTAATTAATGAAAGCTCAACTAAAGGAAATTCCCATCAAAATCAGGGAAATTCACTGTTCCAAGAACTGTGATTGAAGAAATCTTATATTTGTTATATTTGTTCCTTTTAAAATCAACCTTTATAATTTTGCTTATGAGACTTAAGGGCTCTGGTGGGTGTTTCCAAAGCCCTTCAAAGTGTAGCTTCACAGGATATTAAATGAGCAGAGCAAGTGTCTCCTCCCACTACACTTCCTGTTTTTGCTAGATTACACTGGCAGAGGGAGGCAGGAGAGAGCAGGGGGATGGGTAAGACACCTTCTGCTCACTATAACAGCCTGTGAATTGTCAGTACTGAGGGACTTTGGTAAAGCCCTTAAAATTCATTAGCATCATTTTAAAAGGAAGGAAAGAGGCTATGGATAACATATATGAGAACATTACAAGAGTCATAGTGCCAGGATCTTTGAGTAACTGTCCTTGGTTTATTATGCTTGATTTTGTTGTTACATTTTCTTTAAATGCAAACATTACTTCAATGTCATGCTCCTCTTATGTATAAAAAGTCCTAATGAATCAAGCTAAATGATAAAGGGCATCGGGTCAGATAGTAAGGACACAATAAAACTCCACGTGGCTGGGCACTCTCTGAGATAATTATTCAATGACACAAAGAATGGACAAACATTTGCCAAATTTAAATATGATCCAAAAATAAACTGAAAAAGTGGAATGCTGGGAAAATGTAAATGTGTATACATATTTTTTCATTTTACTTTTCTATTTTAGCCTTAATAAAAAGTCAAATAAATAGAATGAAAATGTAGAATATTAATGCATTAAAGGGAAACAATGATCCTGATATTTTAAATGGTCAGGGTAACAGAAGTTATTTGTCCTGCTGTTGTCTTCTCATTTCAGATCATCTATTTTTCAGATCCATGTATCAATGGAAGCACTTTGGGTTTGTTGTATGATGTGGATGATGTAAATAAATAAATGGTTATATATGGGGCATTGGAAAGTGTTTGGAAAGAATATACATTTATATGTTTCTCAACCACTGGATAACATCCTTCATTCTGTTTAGGATACCTAAATATCTACTTCCAGCGTTGGTATAGGAAAGTGTTATGTAAAATCATTTACTTGATCGTGTACTTACAGCTAAGGGCTAGGTTAAGTACAGGCTGGTGTGATCAGGTTCGGACATCCCCAAAACTATGGGCTTTCTCACCCCTGTGATGCTTGGCTTTTGCTAAGTCCCAAATATGGGACTGAATATCAGTCTGAAATATTTTTGTTTAATATTTATGTTAATATTTAAAGGAGTTGTACAAATATCACAACTATTATAATATCCTTAGGAAAGTCTAACCAATTGGACCCAAAAGATTATGCATAGCTGAAAGGAAAATCATATATAGCAACATTCAATTATAATTGGTATTATTATGACATTTAAAGGAAACCCACCACTTCCGATGGTGGGTATAAGCAGCAAATGCCGTGCACCAGCTCAGGGTGAGCTGGTGTCGGCGCTTATTTTCGTTATGTATTTAACCATTGTAAAGCGTTTAAATGCTTTAGTTATCTTTATTTACAAGTACCTTCACTGCACCGTGGTCCGCGCTCGGCACACTGTGCTCACAACCACTTTGTGCACCTGAATAGGAAGTGGTCGCGTGCATGGTGCGCCGAACGCGGACCACGGTGTGGTGAAGGTACTTATATATAAAGATTAATAAAGTGTTTAAACGCTTTACAACGGTTTAAAAACATAACGAAAATAAGCGCCGGCACCAGCTCACCCTGAGCTGGTGCACGACATTTGCTGCTTATAACCACCATCGGAAGTGGTGGGTTTCCTTTAAGTTATTATTTTGGGTCTATTTTGTGTCTATTTAATAACAACTTCTTTAATACCCATAATTCATGATGGTATCTATCCTACATTGTTTTATTTTAAAAAATAAAACTCTATCCTTTTGATTTTCATATAATCATGATACTTCATATAATCGCAATGTTCCAGGTCAATGTTCCAAATAATGTTGTTTGCAAATCCATACTTTAAGTATTTGAAATTGAAACACTCTAATGACTTCAATTTGATGCCATTATTGCTCTCATCTGCTTATATCTACATTTAAGAAATCAGAAAAAAAGAAAAAGTCTCAATTAGAGAATAAAAACACAGACACAGAAAATTACACTATTGAACTTATGACCAAGGTCAATTCTAATCAACAATAGAAAACAACAAATGTGAAATGTGTTTGTGCTCTTGGAATTAACCTACAGATCTGGTCAATAGATGCTGCAAAGGCTACATAGAATTGTGCATATATAATCAGAATCATCAGCAAGACTAGAGTGAGAATTTAATATATCGGCTGAGTCAACAGCTTGATTTTACTTTTCCTTTTTATTACCATTAATGGTTCCATTTTTTGTATTTTTTCCATCTTTGAAATTGCAAGGTTTTTCACACACTATCACCCCTCCGAAACAACACTGTGTTACAAAAAAAGACTATAAATATACAAAGTATTTTCCAATTATACAGGCATCTGTTGTTATAATCACTCATGAAAAATCATGCTATCACTCTAGCAATGTGACATTTTATGTTACATATAGTGCAAAATTTTTTCCTTGGGAAATATAAACTAAGTTGGCAGAGAAAAAGTGAGTGAAAGGACTAGCTTTATGTAAATTCTATTAATTTCATGACATTTTCTCACCAAAATGTAAAAAAAAACAGTATTATGTAGCTTTTATAGATACAGCACATTACAAATGAGAAGTGCCATACAAAGTATTTTCTTATGGCTACTGCTGTAAGGGGCTTAGCGGCACTGTTAATACAACAAGAAACAAGTCCATAACTGACCATCATTAGTGAGTGATGGTTTCTTTAACTCTATTGGGTTTGTTGGCCTCAAAGTTACACATTATGAGCAAGCTACGTCTTTTCATCATGCAGCCTCTGCCTGAGCAACGTATGCGCACAGTGGGGGCAATGGATGGCTATGGGGAGCAGATGGAGCATATTGTATCTATCCCCCTAGGAGTTCATACATCATTTGGCAGGAGGAGTGGACCCAGTGATGTCTCTATCCATATTAGGACAGTGACATCACTGGGGGAACACCTCGTTCATTGGCAGAAGCCAATCGCTGGCTGCTGCAGACATAAAATCCTCCCTGGGGGTACCTGAGCGACATATCCCACTGGGATAGTTATAGGGATAGGTATACAGTGGGATACATCTATGCCATCTGTTGTGAGGACACATTGGAATCCTCCTGATGTGGAGTATGACACAAAACAATGTGAATCCGGCCCAATACTGTTTCTCTATAGGCACTATTTCACTTCAATTATTTCAACACATGCATATTCGGACTACAAGATTGAAACCAATGAATAACTTCTTTCTATCTATATGTTTCCCACTGGTGTTCAATTTATCACACAGAGGGAAACAAAACTTTCTTTTCTGAAACGTCTCAAGTTCTTATGTAATTTATCAAAATGTACAAAGGTTTCCTTGACACACAAACCCAAGCACCTTGAATGGAATTATCTTTAGTTTTTAAGGAACATTACAGGGTATTGACATTGTATGATCAAAGTTTTTTTTCCTCTTTTAATTAGGTTTTGTGAGCTGACAATGTGGTTAAATTATCAGAGTACAAGGTTTATATACACTTTCATTTAGCTTCAAAACAATGTACTAATATTTGACACATAAAAAGAAAGAGATGAGACAGATCAGAGATGATGAGATCCATGAGATGTCTATTACACACTGTCAGCCCTGCTTATATGTGTTCTCACAGATATGTGCCTGCCTTCCCTTTCCCCCTTATAACTTATCTGCCTGTAGCTTGCAGATACTCTCTCCTCATAATGTGTTGTTTGCTGGCAGGAAGCGAGTGAATGTCTGTGAGCTACACACAGGGCTATAGTACAGGGACCAGAAAAAAAGAAACTTAGCTACATGCCATGACACAGAAATCCAAGATGGCTTCCCTAAGTCAGAAGTTACAGGGCTAGTTCTAGGGGGCCACTGAAATTGTGTACACCAGGACTGATTGAGACAGGTCGGAATTATATATGAGAAATGCTTAATTAGAGAATGTGTTATTTTGTTATCCTGGGTACATTTAAGGATGCAGCCTTTTTTGGCTAATTTTTCGCTCTCCACCTTCAAAAATCTTTAACATTTTTATTTTTTTGTGTACAGAGCTATAAGAGTGCTTATTTTCTGCATAACAAATTTTACTTCTTAGTGAAGTTAATTATTATTCCATGCCGAGTACAGGGAAGCTGGAAAAAATTTCAAATGTGGTGAAATTGGTTAAAAAACACATTTGCGTCACTTTCTTGTGGGCTCAGATTTTATGACTTTCATTGTGTGCTCCAAATGATACATCTTCTTTATTCTTTGATCGGTACGATCATTGTAATAACAAATTTATATAGGTTTTATTGTTTTTAATACATTTTCACAAATTAAAACAATGGGGCAGATTTAGTTACCCGTTCCTGCAATCCCACGGTGCGTTGTCTGGCGAGGATTTGGGTCTGCCGCGATTCACTAATATCGTGCGCCCGAGTTCCTGCATCCGTCGCTTCTGCGATGAGTTCACCTGCTTCTTCCTGGTGCTTGTAAGTGCCTGTCTTGTGACACATTTCTAAATGTTAAATTCTGTGCGTCGTCCGAATCCGTCGGGTTGTCCGGCGGCCAGCCCCCCGATTTCGGTTGCAAGCAAGCCAGCGCCGATGCGCCAAAATGCGATCATGTGCCCAAAATCCCAGGGCAATTTGGCGCAAAACGGAAATCGTCGGGAAACCCGACAAAAATGCATCCGACACACCCTTAGTAAATGAGCCCCATTGTGTACAGGAGTTTTTTTTTGTTTTGCCAGAGCTGTTTTTTGTACAGAGCTGTGTGATGTGTCATTTTTTGCAAGATAAACTGATGTTTCCATTTTGAGGACTATGCAACCTTTTGATCACTTTTTATTAAATTTCTTATGTTATGTAAAATGGTGTAAAAGTCTCACGCGATTCAGACATTTGGGCGCTATTTTCTGTTATGTGGTTCACTGCCAGATGCTGGAATGCAGCGAAACCTAGCAGGTTTGTGATTTTTGTCAATCAAATCAGTTGTAGGGAAACTGGTTTATTTGAATTTTGAATATTTTGTTTTTATTTTTTTCAATTTTTTTTTACTATTTTTTTGGGCCATGTAGGGTGCTTTAACTGATCGTTCCTACCATATACTGCAATACTACTGTATTTCAGTATATGGCATTTTACACAGGATTCATTAGAATGAACCACTGGCTCCTTCTTCAGGAACCAAGCAGCCCGGGGCTGTCATGGCAATCGATCGCTACTCCTTGATGACATCACAGGAAACGATGATCTCAACAAAGGTGGCAGCGCCCATGTGGCAGCAATTGCCAGCTGAAATCAAGGGCTTAACACTCATTCATGTAAACCCTTAAAGTTTTATATCAGATATATCTATCAGTGAGCGTGAAGGGGTTAATAACAGCTATTATTTCCAGGAGTCCAGAGGATCAAAAAACAGTGACACATCCAACTATGGTTTGTATTGGAATTGCAGCTAAGCTGTATAGAAATGAATGAAGTTCAGTTGTAATACCACACACTACCCATGGCCAGGAGGAGCTGATTTTTGAAGAAAAGTAGCATGCAAAAATGTGTGCTTTTGTGCTGTAAACAGCCTGTAATGAATACCATTATCTTATACATTTCATATAAAGTTACAAGTTATTCTTGTGAAATAAGCAATTCAGTAAATGCCAAATTTTACAATCTGTTGATTTTCTTGTTTTTTCCAGCTGACCTCCAATTTTGTCCTTGTTTACTTTTTTCAAATCATTCCTATTTAATGTGAGAAGTCTTCTTAATTGTTCATGGTGGCAGCCATCATACCCTATACTAAGGAATACTATTGATGTTTTATTTTCTCAGAAATAATGAGCAAACAATTATGGAAGTGCAGCTCAGTGCAATAATAGATATCTTTTATAGCTAAAATGTATTTATTCCAATTTTCTTTCAGCAATGAAGACTATTGTGACTGTGGTTTATTCTTTCATTCTTAGTGTGATCTGTGGTCTATGTTTTGAATGATGTTGAATGAACTGCACCACACCTATAACTCTGAAGCTTTGCTCTAGTCCAGTTAACCTGCTATGATTGACAGAATCTTTTTCCTATCAGTATTGGAACCAGAAATCTGTGATTACATAAAAGATCCTGGAAATTAATCATCAGTGCATATTATAGTTCACAGTTGACCAAGCTTGCATGTATTCTGGATGCTTATATCTGGTATCTTCTAACCCGTTGGCTTGTCTTTTGGTCATCCTTTTTTTCTATCAATTTGGTACTTTGTCCTTAAAGTTTTGATTCTGGCAACTTTTCTTATTTAAAAAGATTTAAAAAGTGACTGTCGCCCAGTTACCATCTACCGCCTAGGGAGGTTTGCGGTAAGTAGGTACTTACTGGTCCATCTGGTGGTTCAGTTTTAAGGCTCACAGTCTCTATGTGTTGTTAATGCAATGTAGATACACCATGGGGGTTTAACACCACACTTTGATTCTTGCAGTCTCAACTGCAACAAAGAAGTCCCAAAAAGTAAAACAAGAAACCAAACAATTTGGTGATAACCCCCCCCCCCTCCAAAAATGTATACAATTGAGTTTTGATTGGTAAAAAATACTTATTTTATAAATCATTTGTTTTTGTAACATCATACTTTTTTTATTGACAAAGTACTATGAGGATTTATCTTTCCAGTTTCAATACTATATTTCTGGCTATATTCTTTATGACAAAAATAAATTTCACCATTTACTTTGTAAGTTAAATAACTTGATCACTTAGGGTGTTTTATAGCTCACATTAAAGCTTAGACTGAAGACAATAAGAGTAATTTTTACAATCTGGCATGCCAGCTGAGAAATGAATGTAGTGCTATTTATTCCCAATGTATATAACACATTGTACACAAGAAGAGGCAGAAATCATTCTGACTTAACCCAAACAAAAGTTGTAAAAGTTCTTGAAAATGAAACAACGTTACTTTCTATATTTCACATATAGAATATATCTTGCTCCTTCCTCAGGTTCAAGAACTGTGATCTCTGGTCTACGGTGGACTTTTAAACCTATGGAATGGGCTCTAGGCTATGGAACACCTTTTCCAAAGTCAGGTGTTTATTGCTTGCACACGGCATATGCCATGAACACATGGTAGGTGCAGGTTTCTCCTTTGGGAGCAGTACCTATCTCAGGAACTGGGATGTCTACATTCAGGTCTATGGGAGCACCATATATAGGTCAGTCTAAATGCTCAACTATTTTCAATTCTTCCACATGAATAGAAAGTGCTCACACATGCGCAGCTACTCTTCATGGCTATGGTAACATGGTCAGTGGACCTCTAGGACCATATGGATATGTAATTAATTCGTAACTTGGTACAGGTAAATCACTGACTTGGGACAATCTTTGGGCATGGGGACTCCCGCTGGACTTAGAGCTTACTGGAATAACTAACATTTGAGTAATAATATTTTTCCCATAAGTCCAAAAAACCTTAATCCTATTTTTCCCTGGTAAAATTTACTTCTACTTGGTAAGAAAGTTTTCTTAAAACTTCAAAGTCTTTATAAACACCATCATACTGTCTCTATGCAGTTACAGTTATACCTTGATTGATTTATTGATGAGATGACCTACTGTGACAGATATAATTTTAGCTTCTCTAGTCCTTCTGAATGTCTCCAAGTCTTGTAAAATAGATTTTTAAACGAAAACTGCTTAAGACCTTCACACATGCTGCATTTTGTTTATTCTATGTTAAATACAATTCAACTGAATTCATTCAGAAAGGTCCCAAACACAACCATTTAGTTTTGTATGATCTAACTTAGAAGATTCACAAGATAATGTTAACAGCAATGTTAACAGCATTATAATTTAGCAAATCTCATGGATAGTTCATGGCAGGAAGTTATCATGATCAGTCATGTAGGCACTGACTTAACTTATGGTGTGTTGAAGTATATAAATATATATGTGGTTGTGAGTGTATAAACGAATGCATGTGTGTGGGAGTTTACAAAGGTATATAAATATAAATGAGTGAATACATAGGTATTTTTTATGTTTAATGGGAATTGGGCCCCATTTCCGAAGGGCCTAGTCTCCCTTAATTATGCCCCTGCATTGGCATGCTGCACAAAAGACACTGTACTGAGGCTTGTCGCATAGGAGGTGAAGAGGAGATAGGGAGCTCTTGACCACTAAACCTATCAGGGGTTATATATAATTTATTCACGGAGCCTGTATACCCCAAAAGTAGAAGGGGCGGTATATAACTAATTCATGGAGCCTGTATACACTAAAACTAGAAGGGGCTGTATATAACTTATTGATGGAGCCTTTGTACACTAAAACTAGAAGGGGCTGTATATAACTAATTCATGGAGCATGTATACACTAAAACTAGAAGAGGTTGTAAACAACTAATACATGGAGCCTTTATACACTAAAACTAGAAGGGGCTGTATACAATTTATCCATGGGAACTGTATACACTAAAACTAGAAGGGGCTGTATATAATTTATCCCAGAGTGTAGTGTATACACTAAAACTATGAGGGGCTACAGAAGAAGATTCAGCACACAGTGAGAGGGGAATTGCATTGTAACAGCCTGTTAACCCTTTCACGACCCGTGACGTAATAGCACGTCACGGGTCGGCCGCGGGTGCATGGAGAGGGCTCACGCGCTGAGCCCTCTCCATAGCCGGTAAGTCTTTGCTGCATATTGCAGCAAAGGCTTACCGGTAACACCCGCGATCGGTGCTAGCACCGATCGCGGGTGTTTTCACCTCGATCGCCGGCGGCAATGCGGCGTGGGCGCCGCCATCTTTTCGAGGATCGCCGCTCCCCGTGACGTCATCGGGGAGCGGCGATCCGTCGCCATGGTAACCTCGGGTCTCACGAAGACCCGAGGCTACTTCGGGTTAACCCATGCATTACAATGTGCTATCAGCACATTGTAATGTATGAGTAGTAAAATCCCCATATACTGCCATACTGTAGTATGGCAGTATATGATAGGATCGTGCAGACACCCTAGGGTTAAAGTACCTAGGGTTAAAGTACCCTAGGGATTCTGAAAAGTACTAAAAATAAAAATAAAAAAAAGTTAAAAAAAAAAAAAATTATAATAAAAAACCCTAAAAACTCAAATCACCCCCCTTTCCCTAGAACTGATATAAATATAAATAAACAGTAAAAATCATAAACACATTAGGTATCGCCGCGTCCAAAAATGCCCGATCTATCAAAATATGATAATGTTTTTTCACTATGTTTAATCCCGTAACGGAAAATCGCGCCCAAAGTCGAAAATTGCACTTTTTTTGTCATTTAAAAAATTAAAAAATTCTATAAAAAGTGATCACAAGGTCAGTCCTAAAATTGATAACATTGTAAACATCATCAAAATCCGCAAAAAACTACACCACCCACAGCTCAGTACACCAAAGTATAAAAAAGTTATTAATGCCAGAAGATGGCAAAATCCCCAAAAAAAATTTTGTACAAGAGGTTTTAATTTTTTTAAATGTATGAAAACATTATAAAACCTATATAAATTTGGTATCCCCGTAATCGCACAGACCCAAAGAATAAAGTAGACATGTCATTTGGGGCGCACAGTGAAATCAGTAAGATCCAAACCCACAAGAAGACGGCACAAATGCGTTTTTTTTTTACCAATTTCACTGCATTTGGAATTTTTTTCCCGCTTCCTAGTACACGGCATGGAATATTCAATACCATCTCTATGAAGTGCAATTTGTTACGCAGAAAATAAGCCGTCACTCAGCTCTGTACATGGAAAAATAAAAAAGTTATGGTTTTTTGATCATGGGGAGTAAAAAATGAAAATGAAAAAACAAAAAAGGGCCAGGTCCTGAAAGGGTTAATCTCCAAAATAGAGGGGCTCTGTTAACACTCTCCCAACACACTCTTGGCTCATAATCAGAATTTTAAAAGTTGATTTTAGAAGTAAGGAGGCCATGGATAACGAATATAAGAAGATTACCACAATCATAGTGTCTGGATCTACGAGTAAGTGCCCCTGGTTTATCAAGCTTGATTGGTAGATTCCCTTTAATAAAATATCTATTACAAGTTGTATATATTTGTCTTGTAAACCGTCATAAATGAGCACTAGTGGCATATTCCCAATCTTCTGTCTTCAATTACAATATCATGCAGCTTACAAGGTAAAGGAAATAGGACAGGCAGTTTAGGAGCCTTCCTTTAGCTAATAGTTTCTGCTACTTAGTTATTTTTCTCTCTTTCTCAGGGAATGTGATTACGACAAATAAGCGGGCTAGCTCGGGCAAGGCTGCATTCAGAAACAGGGCTGGTATTAGTCGGAACTCCTGTGGGTGTTGTGTACGTGTTCAGCTTCATGTTATTTTCAGATGCTGGGGCACCTTGTCTCCATATTTCTTTTAGTCCAGACACTTGCATTTCTTTGTGACTCCTGACCTGAGCTCACTCTAGCTAAATGAAGCCTCCATATCTATTTACAAGTCGTTGTTGTCCCTGTAAAGAATATGTGTAAGTGTAAGGCCGCATACGCACACTGCAGAATTGCAGAAGGTTAGCAGCTGCAGAATAGGTGGCGACTAACCCATAGAGATTTATTGCAGCTTAGTGTAAGTTCTACTGTATACAATTAATTGTCTGGTTTCTGATATAGCTGCAGAAAGTTTGCTGCTTTTAGCGGGACTAGTTCAGAGGCATCTACAATTTGTCGTACGTTTATTTTCCCAAGCAACAAAAAAACAAAGAAACATGTCATTGAAATGGATATTCTCTTTATTTATTGTCAATACAAAAAAGGCACAATAAAATCAATTAAAAAGGTGAAAATTCACCAAAACATGGGGCATGTCCTAGCTTTCCCCGGCTACAGAACGGTACAGTGCCGCATGTGTGCTGCACCGAACTGCTCCTGTACTGCACCGTTCGCCCATTGCCGTCTATGGGGGACATTTATATGCTGTACATACGTCGGCAGTGTGAATGCAGCCTTATGATGTGTTTGCACTAGTTTTGTGTCGCAGCTGCACTTTTTCTGCCGCCCCACAAAACTCTGCACCTAACAGGGCCCTCCGGTGCCGATTTAGACAGTGCACCACATTTATGTCTAACGTTCGATCGGAATGTGGTGCATGCCCATTAAGCTGAGTGCACCAAAAAAAGAATTGCTGCACTCACTTGAATCGCGATTGTCAGGATGCTCATTAAAGACTATTAAGATTATCAAAGACCATGCGGCAGTATTCAATAATCTGGTGCTCAATGCACATAAATCTGGGCCACTATCTTGCGTGTGCCAAAAAAAGAATAAAACACAAAACAGAAAAGGAAAACCAGTGCCGAAAACACAAACAGGCGACAAAAAAAAGTAAATGACCTTATAATATTAGAAGGAGTACCAGCAGCTGTTTATAAAATCAAAACTGAGATCTGATTAGTTTCCATGGGAAACTAGAACAGTTTTACCTCAGACACTTCTGATAAATCTCCCCTTATGTGTTACCTGCTGAAAAGTGATCACTAAACAGAATTAGTGACAATGTGAAAACTGCAGCTGCATAGGGTTTTTTTTTTTAAATATAGATTATAATGTGGAAATTGTTAATCACCCAAAATTAAAACTTATGTTTAACACTAAAAAATAAAAAATGCTACATTTTCTAGTGACATTACATTTGCTAAAATTTAATAACGCAAAATAACTGAATTTACATAAAGAATATATATATATATATATATATATATATATATATATATATGCATATGTAAAGAAAAAATAAATTATATATATAATATGTATTCCCCCTGCCTTTCTATGCCTTCCAGTCTGTGGCTAAAATGCTCACATCAGCTGCTTCATTGTGGATTTCTATCTTTGCTTGGTTGCTTTTAAATTGCTCTAAGCTTTCCAGTCCCTCTGAACTTGTATAGCTCAAGCAGAACATCTGTACTTCAGGCTGTTCACAGAGCACCTCTGGAAAATCTTGGTGCACAAGACAGCCAACTAGAAATAGAGTTAAAAGTTAGAAAAAAATATATATACTAAAGCTGAGCATGAATACTGTTGGGAGAGAAAAGTAATCATTTGAAAAATAGTACATTTCTCTAGGGTATTCCGACCATGAAGAATTGAATCCCTGATTGATCCCTGAGGGTGTCAGAGGATATGTAAGCATGGTCAACAGAGTGGAAAACCAGTGAGTGTCAGCACGCAAAATTATCATAAAATGAAATTACCGTCAATTCTCCAAAGGCATATTCAGGTTTACACCACAGAAACAGTGGTGACCTTTTTATATAGTACAACTACTACGACTAGATTACAGATTTACATATATATATAGTTAGCTATGTTTAGCCACAAATCCAACTATATAATATTACATAGATGATGAGAATATACATGGGTGCCTACAACGTAACAGTGAGTTTTTTTTAGCATTCCCTACTTGATTGAGACATCTAGATTTGGTGCCTCATCATTGCTTGTTCCTACCTACCTTCTGGTTTGTAATGCTTTCATTAACAATAGAGATAACAGGGGTAGAGTCTAGCTATGACACAATTTCAGACGGACAACTAACACCCATACAAGAAAAGCTACAGATACTTTAGGTTACATGAAATAACTGACACATTTCCTCATAAGAAGAACAATGGAGAAGTTTTATGAAACGGTCAAAAAAAAAAAAAATCTGTAAAATAGATTTTGTTGCCCAAACACAGCACATTTTTCATTTTCAGGAAAATTTTCCTCAAAGAAAATTACAGATTTGGGATTAAATTTACTAAACTAACTAGAATGCTAGTTATCTTAGTAAATGTGTCCTGCGTATGTTATATGTTTTAGACTCTATGGGGAACATTTATCAAGAGCCGGCATATGATAGGCCCACCGGTGCATATTCGCAGCGGAATACATCAAGAGGCTTGATGGCACCTGGTCTTCGCCAGAGCCTACAGCAAAGCCGGATGGCCTTGCTGCAGTAGGGTGCCACAAGGTCGTTCCACAGGAGCGACTAGTCCCGCAGTGGCGGTCAAGGCGGGATTTAGAAAACAGACCAAGGTGGAATGCGTGAGACAGCCTATGCCCAGAATGACAGCAGGGGTACAACACTGGAAGGAACCCTGGAACCTCTCAGCAGGGACACGGAGCTGGCAGGAGCGTAAGAACTCTGGAACACAGGAGACACAGAGGAACACAGGTGATGCTGGAGACAAAGGAACACAGAGGAGCACTGGCAACGCTGGAAGCAAGAACACAGAGGAACACTGGTAACGCTGGAGGCAGGGAAGCGTGCGGCCTAGTCAGGTAGCAGGAGCACAGCCTTGACGGGACCAGAGCAGAGTCAGGAGCCTGTAGAGATGAGGATGGGCCCTGGGAACACTGCTCCACAGGGAAGGGCATGGGTGTACCCACGATCCATACTAAGGATCGCAGGTACGGTCATGACAGGCGATAAGAAGTGATGAGAGAACCCAATTAAAATTCACGTTTGGACATGTTCGGCCAACCCGATTTACAAAAATCTGTAACACCTGTGGTTGATAGCTGCATTTTAAGTACTGGAAATGCATGCAGATGCACTAACATGGTGACAGCATCACTGAGCACCCTCATTTGGGCAATGTCATTAATCCTGATGACATCATAGAGAAGTGATGATTCTCCCCCCCAAAATGGTGGTGCCCTACCCTGTCACAGTGATGTAAATGCTGCTAGTGACTTTGCCACCAGCATTCAAAGAGCTAACACCCACAATATGTGCCAACACCAATTGTAGGTATTAAAAGTGCAGGGAGAGGGGGTTGTTGGTCTGAACCCAGACCCAGTCCTGAACCTCATTAGAAGGGGACCCAAACCCACAAGGTTTGGTATGAACCCGAACATTGTGGTTTGGGTCCACTTAACACTAGAGATAAGTTATCCTGTCTACATTGAAGAATGGAATTAAAAAAAAAAAAAAAAAAAAAAAGAATTCTGACAATATTGGCATTTTTCTTCAGTTATTTTCTCAGGCTCCTCTATTTGGTGTCCTGTCCCTGGGTGCTAAATTGTCCTCCTAGCCTGCTTTACTCATGTGTTTGTCTGTAGGGTGCACTTATGGAATATGCACTCATTCATTCAGTAATTTATCTCTGGGCTATATAACACTGCTTCATACACAAGATCTTGGTTGAGCAAATGTTTCTTGTTCTGTTTCTTCCCAATTTGGTGTGTTTTGCCTGCCTGGTAACTTGACGAGTTATTTGAATTCATATATGTGCTTGGTTACCTGCCAAATTATTCCTTTGACCCTACCTGGTCACACAGTTCTCTCCCTTTCAATCATTCGATATGTCTTTTCTCATATACAGTACATGGTTAAAATATTCAAATGCTCACATAAAGTATTTGACAATTTTTCTTTGTTACAAGAGCTGTTCAGATGTGAGACTTTGGTAGGAACACGTAACATGAAACAGAAACCCCAGCTTTAGATGTGCTAATTCACAGCTTTGGAACATGAGCTTGAAATGACCAGACATTGTAGTAAGAAAACCTTCTGCCACTTTCTTCAAGTGTTTGCTATTGCCGCCTTTTACCGAAATTAATGAAGGCAGATTAGCTATCAAATTCTCAAATGTTGCATACTTAGGCTTTAAAAGCCTTAATGCCAAAGAAAATGATGTGCTAATGAGCAATGTATCAGTATAAAATTAGAATGGATAACAATGCAAATGGAATGCGCACTTGGCCACTAAGCACACCTGGTCTGATGATGAAAATTATTTATTCTCATAACTATGGGTCAGGAGAGACACAACAGACTGTGGTAGGCAGGAGGCGATGGTGAGAAAACTGCTATGCAAGGGACTGGCGTTCGTGACATGATTAGGAAAATAATTACAAAAAAACTAGTATGGGCTTGTTGAGTGTGCCGTTCCAGTGGGAATACATTGCTTCCTCTTAATAGATGGGACATAATATATAGTAGATTTTGCTCTTTGATTTTTTTCAACCATGGTCAACCCATTCAGGAATATTTCTATGGTGCCTTTTTCCAGTGTTCTATATTTTCCATAAATAGGAAGAAGCAGAAACTGGAAATAAACATTCCAACTACTAAAAAGCTCTGAGGCCTGGACCAATTTGGCAAATATTTCTATGAACTACATGGCATATGTATATATATGTATGATGTTTTGGGGTAAAGAGTCACATTGCCTAATTGCCTACTAGTAAGGACTTAAAGACAAATTCTTCCCTAAATCGTCTGGCGTTCCAACCGACTGAAAAAAGCAGGAGCAGGAGCATGTGAATATCTCACAGTGTTTATAGATTACAATGGATACAGCAGCGTATATATATACAGCCACTTTACTGCCTCATCACCTCCTTAAAATGGCACAGATGAAACTGTTACATGAAGAGATCACTCTGCATAAAACTCATGCATTGCATTACTCTCATGCTGTACTTACCACTAAAATATTCTGTGCAATCCTATGCATTTTTCCCTAACAGCTTCACAGTATAAACCAGAACAGTGCCAGCTCCACAGTATTATGCTGAGCTGTACCTGCCACACTTTATCCTATATTACAGAGGGGATTAAACAGTATTATTCATAAACAGCACCAGACATACAGTAGTATCTATAACAGTGCCAGCCACATAGTGTCATACATAACACTGCCAGTCACACAGAATAATCCAGAACAGTGTCATCTGTACAGTATTATGCTGAACTGTACCTGCCACACATAATCCTCCATTACAGAGTCAATTACACAGTACTATTCATAACAGAACCAGACATATAGAAGCATTAATAACAGTACCATTATCCATTATTTGGTGAGTGCCATTCATTCTTGCACTTCACTTTGGAGCCACACAGTCTCATATATCACAGAGACATCCACACAGTATCATCTATAATAGAACCAGCCACACATTATTATCCAGATCAGTGCGAGCCACAAAGTGTCATCTATAACAGTGCCAGCCACACAGTATCATCCAGAACAGTGCCAGCCACACAGTATCATCCATAACAGTACCAGCCACACAGTATCATCCATAACAGTACCAGCCACACAATATCATCCATAACAGTGCCAGCCACACAATATCATCCATAACCCTGCCAGCAACACAATATCATCCATAACCCTGCCAGCCACATAGTATCATCCATAACAGTACCAGCCACACAATATCATCCATAACACTGCCAGCCACATAGTATCATCCATAACGGTACCAGCCACACAATATCATCCATAACAGTGCGAGCCACACAGTATCATCCAGAACAGTGCCAGCCACACAGTATCATCCATAACAGTAGCAGCCACACAATATCATCCATAACCCTGCCAGCCACATAGTATCATCCATAACAGTAGCAGCCACACAATATCATCCATAACACTGCCAGCCACATAGTATCATCCATAACAGTACCAGCCATACAATATCATCCATAACACTGCCAGCCACATAGTATCATCCATAACAGTACCAGCCACACAATATCATCCATAACCCTGCCAGCCACATAGTATCATCCATAACAGTACCAGCCACACAATATCATCCATAACACTGCCAGCCACATAGTATCATCCATAACAGTACCAGCCACACAATATCATCCATAACAGTGCGAGCCACACAGTATCATCCATTTGAGTACCAGCCACACAGTATTATCCATGAGAGTACTAGCCACACAGTATCATCCAAAACAGTGCCAGACACACCGTATCATCCATAGCAGTACAGGCACACAGTATAGTCCATAACAGTACCAGCCACACAATATTATCCATAACAGTGCCAGCCACAGAATATCATTCATAACAGTACCAGCCACACAATATCATCTATAACAGTACTCACCACACAGTATGATCCATAACAGTGCCAGTCACACAGTATCATCCATAACAGTGCCAGCCACACAGTATCATCCATAACAGTACCAGCCACACAGTATCATCCATAACAGAACTAGCCACACAGTAGCATCCAAAACAGTGCCAGACACACAATATCATCTATAACAGTACTAGCCACACAGTATCATCCATAACAGTGCCAGTCACACAGTATCATCCATAACAGTGCCAGCCACACAATATCATCCATAACCCTGCCAGTCACATAGTATCATCCATAACAGTACCAGCCACACAATATCACCCATAACAGTGCGAGCCACACAGTATCATCCATTTCAGTACCAGCCACACAGTATTATCCATAACTGTACTAGTCACACACTATCATCCAAAACAGTGCCAGACACACAGTATCATCCATAGCAGTGCCAGCCACACAATGTCATCCATAACACTGCCAGCCACGTAGTATCATCCATAGCAGTGCCAGCCACACAGCATCATCCATAACAGTACAGGCACACAGTATCATCCAAAACAGTGCCAGACACACAATATCATTTATAAGAGTACTCGCCACACAGTGTCATCCATTACAGTACTAGCCACACAGTATCATCCATAACAGTGCCAGACACACAATATCATCCATAACAGTGCCAGCCACACAATATCATCCGTAACAGTACTAGCCACACAGTATCATCCATAACAGTACTAGCCACACAGTAGCATCCAAAACAGTGCCAGGCACACAATATCATCTATAACAGTACTAGCCACACAGTATCATCCATAAAAGTACTCGCCACACAGTATCATCCATAGCAGTGCCAGCCACACAGTATCATCCATAACAGTACTAGCCACACTGTATCATACAAAACAGTGCCAGACACACAGTATCATCCATAACAGTGCCAGCCACACAGTATCATCCATAACAGTACCAGCCACACAGTATCATCCATAACAGTACTAGCAACACTGTATCATCCAAAACAGTGCCAGCCACACAATATCATCTATAACAGTGCGAGCCACACAGTATCATCCAGAACAGTACCAGCCACACAGTATCATCCAAAACAGTGCCAGACACACAATATCATCTATAACAGTACTAGCCACACAGTATCATCCATAACAGTGCCAGTCACACAGTATCATCCATAACAGTGCCAGTCACACAGTATAATCCATAATAAGACCATCCACACAGCATCATCCATAACAGTACTAGCCACACAATATCATCCATAACACTGCCAGCCACACAGTATAATCCATAATAGGACCATCCACACAGCATCATCCATAACACTGCCAGCCACATAGTATCATCCATAACAGTTCCAGCCACACAGTATCATCCATAACAGTGCCAGCCACACAGTATAATCCATAATAGGACCATCCACACAGTATCATCCATAACAGTTCTAGCCACACAGTATCATCCATTTCAGTACCAGCCACACAGTATCATCCATAATAGGACCAGCCACACAATATCATATATATCAGAGCCAGCCACACAGTATGATCCATAATAGGACCAGCCACACAGTATCATCCATAACAGTGCCAACCACATAGTATGATCTACAACACTGCCTGCAAAACAGTATCATCTATAACAGTACAAGCCAGAAAGCATGATACTTTACAGGACCAACCACAAAGTATCTATTACTGTATCAATCACAAAGCTCCCTCTAGAAGCCATTGTCACTAAATATCTCCTTGGCTTCAGTCACACCTCTCCACTATAAGTGGTTCCAGTTAGATGCCTCATTTTTTACATGGAATATTCATGCAACCATGAACTTATGAGAATTAATATGTTTATTCCAAAATCTGCAAGTCTATTACCAGTGCAAGAACAAGAAAACATTTTTATCAGAACTCAGTGTATTGTTGCATAAAACAAACAGTTCATTGCTTTCTGTAGGAATTATGTAATGATATATTTTTTTGCTTTGTTTACATGATTTTCCTAATTTTCCTAATCAGTAATACACGTTGTGATTAGCGTATTTAGGGAGAACTGTATGAAGGTACATTTTAGCAGCATGCCCTGCAGTAATGCTTTGTGCCATTGACATCCTTGACTTGAATTGGAACATTAACCCCTTAAGGACGGAGGGTTTTTCGCCTCATTTCTCGCTCTCCAACTTCAAAAATCCATAACTTTTTCATTTTTCCGTGTACAGACCTGTGTGAGGGCTTATTTTGTGCGTAACAAATTTTACTTTCCCGTAATGTTATTTATTTTAACATGCCATGTACTGCAAAGCTGAAAAAAAATTCCAAATGTGGAAAAATTGAAAAAAAACCGCACGTGCGTCACGTTCTTGTGGGCTCAGTTTTTACGACTTTCACTCTTCGCTCCAAATAACACGCCTACTTTATTCTTTGGTTCGGTGCGATCGCGGTGATACCAAATTTATACAGGTTTTATTGTGTTTTAATACATTTTCAAAAATTAAACGAATGTGTACAAAAAAGAAAAAAATTTTTTTGCCATCTTCTGACGCTAATAACTTTTTCATACTTTGGCGCACGGAGATGTGTGAGGGGTCATTTTTTGCGAAATGAGGCGACGTTTTCATTGCTACCATTTTGAGGTCTGTGCGACATTTTGATCATTTTTTATTTCATTTTTTATGTTATGTAAAAAGGTGTAAAAGTCGCATTTCGGACATTTGGGCGCCATTTCCCGCCTCGGAGGTCACCGCCGGCCGTAACCGTTTTTATATTTTGATAGATCGGGCATTTTGGGACGCGGTGATACCTAATATGTCTGTGATTTTTACTGTTTGTTATGTTTTATATCCGTTCTAGGGAAAGGGGGGTGATTTGAACTTTTAATATTTTATTAATTTTTTTTATTTTTTAAACTTTTTTTTTTCTTTTTTTTTTCACTATCTTTTAGACCATCTAGGGTACATTAACCCTAGATAGTCAGATCGCTGCTACCATATACTGCAATACTTCTGTATTGCAATATATGGCATTTTTGCAGCACATTCATTACAATGAGCCACTGGCTCATTGTAACGAATATGCAGCTGCCAGATAGCCTCGTGTCAAAAGAAGACACGAGGCTACCATGGCAACTGATCGCCGCCCCCCGATGACGTTCGGGGGCGTGGCGATCGAAAAAAAGATGGCGGCGCCCACGCGCCGCCGTCTTTTAAACGCCGCCGGCGACTTTGCCGGCGGCGTTTAGGGGGTTAATAGCCGCGATCGGTGCAAGCACCGACCGCGGTTATTAGCGGTGGGGGTTTTGTGCAAAATGCAAAAACCCCCACCTCTGTATGAAGAGGACTCAGCCCGTGAGCTCTCTTCATACATCCCTTATACCTCTGCGCCGTAGAGCTACGGCGCAGAGCGTTAAGGGGTTAAACATAATCTAAAGTTTGTGTTTTCCACACATGAATAGTAGTGGCTTTATTTTTTTTGTCCTATGATTCGTTATACTTTGTTATCTTACCTGGCATACAGCAAAGAGTTGTAGGGGTCGTGCCCTGCTTGGTCAAGTCCACTGGCTCCTCTCCATGTCCCATGCCTCTTTTTCACCATTCAGCAATTCATGTCATGCGACCCAGATTATGTAATCTAAGGTCCTTTACCCTCTACCATTTACAAAAATCTACCACATATATGTATCTGATCATATGAGGCATGGGAGGTATTAGAAGTTCATGCTGTGATTTCATGTCATCAGATGCAGACATTGGGTTGATTTTGCAAATGTTAGTGTGTTAAGGACCTTAGATGACATCACCCTGGTCATATGACATGAAGTGAGGTGCTGGATGGGGAGAAGGAGGCATAGGAAAAGAAGAGTTGCTGCTGGACTCAGCTGATCTAAATACCCCTTTGGCTCGCTGCTAGATATGACTGTGTGCCAGGTAAGATAACAAAGTTTATTTTTTGGAGGTGTGAGGGAAAAACATTTAGCTTAAATAAGGTTGTCATTTAGCTAATAGGGCTCTATGGGAAACTGTCACTCACTGTATTTATGAAAAATGTGTGACAATCAATGTCCCCTAATTGAAGAGCACTGTAAAGCCGCATCACCAGAACAACCAGACCCATAGTCAGTCTCTCAATTCTGTGTGGTCATGAATGAATGCACCCTACACACCCAAATTCTCACACTGATATTTGGATACGCAGTTATATGTGAATATGCTGCTGTTATTATAAAACCTAGTTAAAATATTCTGATATTCATCCCAGGTGTTCAGTTATATCAGCTATCCACAAAATGCAGTACAGTAGATCAAGGCGATTTACACATCAGCACTTTTTTCATGAAACCTCTGTTTAAATCTGTCAAAGCACATTCCTAAAAAGCAGAAATAGTGCAGGTTTTAAATAGAAACTATCATCAATTTATTTTATAATCCTGTTTACAGCCATGTAGAGTAGTTTAGGGTTTTATATGGGTGACAGTTGGCATGAAATGTATTTTTTCTTGCTACACTTCTTTGCATGTAGCTGCAAACTCTGCGTTTTGCTTCCTAGCGTGCACGGTAAATCTCTCTGCTGTCTTATATCCTGGATTTGCAAGGAGATATGTAGATATTTATTTGCCAACTTTCAACAATGTAATAATCTAAGTACCCTCAAGATGTTTTGTGTTCCAGAGAAAAGTAAAGTAGCTAAAATACGAAAAAGGTTTGTTGTAATGATCAAATAACCTCAGAGAATATATTATAAATATGTGTGGACATATATATATATATATATATACATATATATATATATATATATATATATATATATATATATAGGCAAACATTTAACAAGTAAGCAACTTTAATACAACAAGTTTAATCTATGTATGTAGTGCAGGGTACAGAGGTTATCCAATGAGATTATCCAAATGGGATGAATCAGCAGAAAATTACATTTTCTTTTGACTACAGTAGTGTCTTGTCTATTTGTGTGCTTATCTAAGTTGGCTACAATTTGTGGGATAGTTGATTTTGAGGTTCCTTTAGTGCACTCTGTATTTCCCATCAAGCCTGTTGCCTTCTATTAAACCAGTTCAGACTAGAATGTTCTAATTTGAAACGGAACTGACACATGGTCAATTAAAAAGCACCCATGTGAAATGATACATCAATGAGTATTTTATTTAGTGTACATGGTTGTGCTGCCCATACTGTAACCTTACAGTATATCATCACAGGTTTGTGAAGGAGACCAATGACCACTGTATCAACCATGAAAGACTTAGATCTAATCAGCTAATTATATCAGAACAATTCCTGAACTTAACCCCACTTCCAACTTGTAAGCATAATGAGGAATAGGGTATCCCCTTCCCCCCATAGGTTAGGTCAAGAAAATTGGTAATGCTATCTAAAGGCAAAGGTGAGCATTTATCATGCCTTGCATGCGAGTTTTCTGCACAGCCAGAAATTGTTAAACTTACCCATCACCAATCTCCTAACTTTTTTTAAAAGTGGGTTTGATAAGACGTGGCACAGGGTGGGTCAGTGCTTGCCAGGCTACAGCAGAAATCTTCACTATGAAGATCTAGGGAGAATATTAAGAATGGTGCTAATTTTAATAAATTCCTTCCAAGTATGTAATAAATTCCTGTTATAAAATATGACTTATCCAGGTCAGAATTTGTGGGTTTTCACCAGCCATAGTCCCTCGGGCACTGTCCCTATGCCCACAAGTCCATCCGTGAAAGGTATGGACGGTGACAGAACAAGTTGAAACTAAAATGTACATCAACCCTAACAGATACAGAAAGCCATAAAATCTCATTGTTCCTTCATTGCATTGATGTGGGTTGTCATTCTCTGTGTGAGATGTGCAAGTGCTCTTCCTGTCTTGTATTTTTAATTTTACTTGCATACTGTATATGAAAGCATTATACAGAGGATACAATATTTGCACCAACATGCTTTACTTTTTACTTTTTTGAACTTTTTTTTAGACCGACTTTTCTCTTTCCTTTCCATTTAGCATTTTACACATGAGACTCATTTCTGGGTACACATGAAAGATATTGAAATGTATTCCTCTAATAATTGCAACTAGTGTTTCCCTTTTAGTCATAATATCTTTTACAAAATCAGCAACCCAAACCTTTCTTCACCTTTGAAGGATGCACCATCCTGGTGCTTCACATGGCCAGGCATTTATGGCTGTCAAACTATTGCTTCATCTTGTATGTCAAATAACTAAAACAAAGAGTGCAGTGACATTACAGGGAATTACAAGATGTTTACCCTCATTAGATCTGTATTTTGTAACTCAACTAGACACTCTGCTCCCTATTTGACCCCTTTATAGCGCGTATTAATACTTCTACAGCTACCACTTAAGCATCTGTATTCCTCAATAATGCCTCATATTCCCAAAGGCTCAATTATGTAGTCTCTCATTATACTTTGACTATGCCATAACATCTTCTTTTATGGTGCTACCTTGTCGGATTAATTTGTAGGAGATTTTCATTTCTGCTGAATTCTACATATTCATTGACTACTATTATTAACCAGTCATTGTACAAATCGGCTTGTGTTTTTTATTCAGTTTAAAGTCTTACAATCTATAATAGATAACAAAATAAACTATAAAAATGCCTCATTAACGATAGGCTAATATTTTTATAATCTTTCCATATTCTGTAACCATGTTATATACTTTACATAAGTGTAATATATCTTAATTACATATTTTTTTAATATCTGTATTGTAGCTAAGGGGTTCCTAATTGCAGGCAGCTTCCAATGGCTTTTTAAGGTTCCAGTAGTATGAAAACTCCAAGCAGTGCAGCTCAAAAACAGAAGAAAAATCATTATGATGTTGGTTATAGCAGATGTGATGATCCACTCAAAAATGTATGCTGTAAGTAACAGTGGCTTTGAATGGGTTAATAAACCAACAGAGCCACAGCTTATGCACTTAGGTTTACACCTCTTCTACACCCTTTTTGCAGAAAGAAGAATATAGGAAAATAGGAAACACTGTGAAGATCTTATGAAAATGGGAAACACTGCAAAAGATTAAGATCATTTGCCTTTTAATATAAATATAATTAAATTGTATAAACAAAAACATTGATGTTTTACTTATGTATCAAATGTGCATTAAACTGGGCTACATTCCTTGTGCCACATTTGACACGGGATTGTAGTCTAGCAGAAAAAGGGTGTCGGTCAATGTGGTGGTAGGGTTTAAAATGCACCAATGTGTGCTAAAATTCCAACATGATGTCATTCATCTAACTGATGACTTAAAAAGTAGCTCCAAACTTACCTAATCAAAAACAGTTTTAGAGCAGCTGTAGCCTTTGACAATTCCAACAATACCTATATCATGCTGATGGCTTCTTCTAGCACAATATCCAGCCTGATATATCTATCACCCCCTTCTTGTAAAATCTTCATCAATTACTCCTGAAGTGGGCAGATACTTCCTGGTTGTGACTTCAGCTAAGGGAACCAAGGTCACACATGCACTAGCACCCCAGCCAATCAGGACACAGAATCTCAGACTGAAGCCTCTACTCAAAAGTAATGCTTTACAACACAGATGTGACACTAACCTAAATTCAAAGTCAGTTTTACATACTCACATCCATGCTGATGCATTACAGTTACAGTAAATTATGCACACAGATTATTACATACACATACACCTAAGCACAGATACAGCTACACAGATAAACTTATAATCTAATATACACATTCAAACACGAAGAGTCAGCTCACCTCTCTTGCCGCATAGCCATTAGAACTCCGTTGGCCCGTGCGAGGATCACCTGGACTTCTCAGGCAGAACTCAAGCAGAAACATTTTTGAAGAAAGATCCCGCTGCAGACTTGGTTCTTAAAATATCAATCCAAAAATTTTATTTGCAATGTGCGATAAAACATCCAGACAGGCTGATAAAGATCATGGAAAGGCACACAAGAAGAAACCAGGCAAAGCCTACGCATTTCGATAAAGTCGTACCGGTCTACGAACCGGTATAGATATTGGATAATAATGTTTCATGATAATATTACAACTATAAGAATGTTTTTATAAATACTTACATGTGTTTTCTATTAAACCGGTTTGTTCTTTACCCTTTCGTTCCGGGCTTGATTAGCCTGTGCACCTGTACGTTACTCAGGTGATCAGCTTGGCTTCCGTTTTTTTAACAGGAAACACTAAATAATGTGTTCAGCCATGAGTAAGATTTTATCGAAACGCGTAGGCTTTGCCTGATTTCTTCTTGTCTACCTTTCCATGATCTTTATCAGCCTGTCTGGATGTTTTATCACACGTTGGAAATAAAATTTTTGGTTTGATATTTTAAGAACCAAGTCTGCAGCGGGATCTTTCTTCAAAAATTTTTCTGCTATAAACTAGTATAGTCTTATGATTGCTATACACACTACCTGCTCAGCAGGTTCCATCATTCCCAAGATACTAGGGGAGGGGGAGTACAAAGAAGGATTAGAAAGCAGCTGCTAACATAAAGGAAGCTAAGGAGTCACAGCACACACATATTTTAATAGTGTTTATCCTGTGTATCAGACTGCTGTGTTGACCCCCATTTCTTTTCACTGACTAGACTGTAGACTTGTCAAAGCCTAGAGAAAAGGGGATAGTGAGAAAGGCAACTCTATGGATGAAATTAAGTGCAAGTAGATTATTTTGAGGAGCTGTAGGGGGGAGGAGGTGGAATGTGTTTAGTAACATGAAGGTGGACTGTAGACAGGACAAAGTAGACATTTACCTTAGATGCTGACTGGCTTCTTTTTTTACTGAGTAAAGGCATGGGAGTGAGCACATTCCATAGCCCCATCCCTTTACTCTCTGCTGACCCTATAGACCACCCTGTGCACTGCTGTTGTCTCCTTGTCTCCTGTTGGCTTTTGTTTCACTGTACAGATTATTCTGGGCAACCGGAATGAAGGCCTGAAGAAAAAGGGGCTGAGGCAGGCAAAACGCAAAAATTTAGCATGCAACTGGCTGAAATAATGTAATAAATGTATAATGGAAAATGTTAGTTATCAGCTATTGCCACTATAGAAAAACTTTATAAATTTTACAGTTATGCCTTAATGCTGCGATAAGATGATAGGGGAAGCTGAGTGGGTCTTACATTAGGTCTCATCATCTGCGTCTTCCCTTATTTCCTCCCTTGGTCCTACGACCCTTCTTGGTTGTATGTCCCTTGTCAACATCATAAAAACTGTTTGTAATGAGTTTTACTACAATATGAAAAAAGTTTAGTACTGAGGACATTAACTTACTAAAAATTAGATGCAATGCAATTTGTTTTATAAGACTCTTTTAAGCACAATGAGTAATTTGCAGGAAAACTCAATAAAAAGTCTGTCTCGATGCCCATGGAAATTATTTAGGAAATACACAAAGAAAACTAAAAAATGTTGAACTATTCTATTGTCTATTCATAATGTCTAGGAATACTAATTGCTTTTTGTGTCTTTCATTATATCGCAATTAAGACTCCTCCATATGGCGCTAGGATGTGTGTTTTCTGTTTATTTGCATGCAACTTCTTTCACTGTCTTACGATATGCCTTCTATGATATTTGTTTTATTTAATTGAACTTCATAATTCTGGCTGATCACAGAAAGAATTGTTGTGTCACACACTTTATACAAATTTTACCAACAGAAAATCTGTTTTTCCAGAAACTCTCCTTGAAGTGTTTTTGTTATCTCAAACATAACCAATTATCTCAAAATAAATGTCACAAAGTATCCGGTTTGTTTTCTCTTTTTGTTATATCCTTATGCCTTATTTATAGAGTATTATCCTGGTTTTTATGTACACACAGTAAAACCTCTAAGAGAAGACCACAAAGATTGGTGGAAAGGGAGATCTGCTTGGGGGCTAAATTACTTAAGGAAGAAGATCAGGATGTGTCATTTTCCAATAGGGATCATAATTGGCTTCCCAATTACATTTTAGGGTACATTCACACACGATATGCCCGCCGTGCGGGCATACCGGCGTGTGCTGGAGAGGAGGAGTAGCTGACCCCTCCTCCCTCCATAGAGAATAGCGGCGCACGGCCGCACACACGCCGTAAGATAGAGCACCGATCCGGGCCGCACACCGCAAAAAGATAGCATAGCGCAGCGCAGCGCAGCGCAGCGCAGCGTAGCGCAGCACCGCAAGTTTGCGGCCGCATGTAAGTCCCTGCAGACAGCCATGTGAATGAGCCCTTAGGTGGAATCATAAACAGTACAATATTCCTGTCAAGTTTCCCTGGCTCTGTAGTGACCTTGTTTCATTAGCTTTATTTTGTTACCACTTGTTCTCTAAAACTCAAAAAAACTTTAAAAAAGTGTGAGATACTCTGGGGTTTAAGTACTTGGGGGCATAAAAGAAACAGTAATTTGTTTTTCAAAATGCCCCATTTATCAAAAAATACAATTTTTAAATTGTTAAAAGTGTATTCGATCATTAAAAAACCTATGAGTATGTCATTTGGTGTGCACAAAGAAAGCTGTACATACAAGGCCCCTAAGTTATTGGTGCCACCGTGTTTTTTTTCATATGTACTTCATTTGGAATTTTCTTAACCCCTTTTTTATTTTTCCATGTAAAGAGAAGCAGGAAAAAAAATTGGTGAAAAAACGCATTTGCGCCGTTTTCTTGTATGCATGGATTTTACGGATTTCACTGTATGCCCCAAATGGCATGTCTACTTTATTCTTTGGGTCGGTATGATTATGGGGATACCAAATTTGTTTAGGTTTTATAATGTTTTCATACAATTACAAAAATGAAAACCTCCTGTAAAATTTTTTTTTTAATTTTGTCATCTTTTGGCACTTTTTTATAATTCTGTGTACAGAGCTGTGAGTGGTGTCATTTTTTGCAACTTTTGATGAAATGTTTAATGCTACCATGTTTAGGACTGTACAACCTTTTAATCATGTTTCATAGAATTTTTTAAATATTTTTTAAAACGGCAAAAAAGTGCCATTTTTTACTTTGGTGCTATTTTCCGTTACATTATTATATTTTGATACATTGGGCATTTTTTGGCGTGGGTATACCTAAATTGTTTTATGATTTTTACTGTTTATTTATATGTATATCAGTTCTAGGGAAAGGAGGGTGATTTGAATTTTGGGTTTTTTTATTATAATTTTTGTTTAAAACTTTTTTTTATTTTTACTATTTTTCAGACTCCCTAGGTTACTTTAACCCTAGGTTGTCTGATCGATCCTTTCATATACTGCCATACTACATACAATGGGGATGTGCTGATCGCACATTGTAATAAAATGGTTAAATCGAGACAGCCTCGGATCTTCGGAAGTCCCGAAGCTGTCATGGCGATGGCTCACCTTTCCCCGTTGATGTCACAGGGAGTGACAATCTTCGCCAAGATGGAGGCGCCCATGCGCCATCACCTTTTTGAAGCCGCTGGCAGCTTTGTCGGCGGCGATCAGTGGGTTAACAGTAAGCCTTTGCTGCAATATGCTTGGCCTGTGAGCCCTCTCCATGCACCCGCACCCGGCAGGTGACGCACTATTTTGTCACATGTTGGTAAGGAGTTAAAGCATCCTGGCACATTGCATGGAATATTAGATACTGAAACTTGGAAATACAATTTATATCTCAGATAACAATTTCTCATACTGATTTTTAAATGAAAAAATAAAAAAAGTTATGGAAGTTGGAGAGTGAAAAATAGAAACATAAAAAAGGTGAGGTAATTAATGGGTTAAATATGCCTAATGTAAAATTTTAATATATTAGGACACTTCTTAGCATAGTGAACCTGGAAAAAGTTTGGTTTACTTAAAAAAATGAGAAACTTTTTATTTGATTGATAAAACCCCTTTGTGTACCTATGTATTTATAGTAAGAAAAGTCTATAGTTTTGATTCCCATAGAATTATTTGGTAAAATAGACAACCTATAGAGTGAAAAGATGCTTCACAATTATGGGACTCTTTCTAAATGAATTTACAATAAATGGCATTGATATATTGTTAAATGTGCTGAGAAGCAGAGCTCTATCATAAAGAACTATCTTTACTGTAAGTGGCTTATTAGAACTGATCCAAAGTACAATGATGTGCTCATTTTCTTATTTTTGCTGTTTAAAAAGGTAAGAATTACGGCATTTCCACTGTTTACAGATCAGTAAGGCAGAGCATGCAAACAGTTGGTTTTCTTCCCAGGAGTTTTTTTGCAAAATACATTTTAACTGCTGGAGCCTCAACCAATCAAAAAATGTGGAACTAGGGCTCCAGTTGACTTATATAAACACACCAAAGGTGCTGAAAAGGATTGTGAGTGGATAAACAAAATGGACAAAAGTACTGGATATGACTGGATATGACATACACCAACAATACCCATCAGACCCGCTTGACAATGGGGGTCTGAAAAGTTTCCTACATAGACAAAATATGAAAACATTCACTTTTGAGAGATACTATAACAGAAGTCTCCTACGCAGATGTTAGCAGTGCCCTAGGCAACATTTCATAAAGATTTTCCTATGAAATGTTGTTTGCTATTTATGCAGAGTGAGTCCCATGTGCTGCATAATCGGGGCAAAGAAACTTGGTGTATTTACATAATTCAACCAAAAAGTCATTATTATTCTCATTTATAGGACGAATAATAATGATGAAACGTTGCTCCTGTTCCTTTCTTGCAGCTTGAAGTTATCTTTCGGCATGTGACTGTAAAAATAACATGGCAAGTAATGAGATATTATTAATGGTTATTCTGCTGTTATTCTCATCTTGTATTTCCCTTTAGGAATAGTGGCCATTCATTGTCACCATCATTGTCATAACTCAGGATTTACAGCAAAATAAATCTACTTGGCCTTTTATTATATTTACACCTAAATATCAATTCAAGAAAGAAAATCTAAGGTATAAAATAGCTAAGTAATAAAAGCCGGCGCTTTGGTATATCCTCCTTATTAAATCTGAGTGTTGTTTACCGCAGTTGGCTCCCCTTTGTCTACATTATCTACTCACTCTCTTTCTAATGTTAATAGAGTCTCATGCCAAGTAACATTTGACTTTGCCAGCAAAGCCTCAAAGTTAATTCAGTGAGTCGGCAGCTTGAGTTTTTCAAAGTATGAAACTTGCACTTATTCGATTTACAGCTTTTCTAAGTGTCAGCTTGCTCATTCACTTCATCATACAAGTCCCAAGCAATAGATAATTCTATTTCCTCCATTGAATCCTTCCATAGGGATTAAACATGCTTTGGGCAAAACATCAGGGGGTTATAGAAAGACTCACATTGTCCTTATTCTCATAACTCGAGAGAATCTTTTCTGCACATTCATAAAATGGCTGAGCTTCCGTAACAAAACAACGTGCGGAGCATCCTTGATTAATCGCAGTCATTAATCCAATAAACATCCCTCCATACATGTTTCATTATAATAGCCTATACTCCCAGGGATTTGCTTTCATAGCTATGTAGTGTCTCATTCAATAATGTAATAAGTTTTGTTAATACGTTGGAATAAAATCAATTCTTGGATGTAGAAAAGTTCTACTAGATTAGCGGTTGGATTCATTTTCCAACCTTTGCATATAAAATTTCAATTATATTAGAGCCCCGGCAAACAGATGTTTATGGATCAAGTCGGTTTTATGGGTGGAATTTACAAGGCTGCTGGATAAGTCATACGCGCTCCATCACCTGTGTCAAATGCTTGAAGCCACCTCATGTTCACTTATGAAGCACATAGAATTCATCGAGGATTACGGAAATGTAGTCATTACTGATATGTAGAGACATGTTAATTTTACCACAACTCTCTAGTGGAGATTTGTTATGTTCCTTACGCCTTCATAGATTTTTTGGATTATTCTGCTTATTCTGCTAAAACTGAATATTAGTGAATAGCTTTCTCAGATGCCTGCTCCTTTGGAGGGGTAATTAAAAAGGATTTGTATGGAGCTAGACATTTGTATTCTCACGTTACTGAAATACCGATTCAGCAATGCTCAATTTGTCCCCCATTTTTCTCTTGCTGCATCACTGCTAATACTAATTTAATATGTTAAATATGTCTCCCGTTGTTATTCATCATAATAGAACTTACTATTTATGCTACTTATGGAAATAGGAGTAGGCTACACACCACAGGGGAGGATTTTGGAAAGTTGATCAAAAATAGGTGGTTTTTAATTTTTAGGATATTAGGTGATTTAGGGCCAAAACCCCTTTTTCAAATGGATATGATTTAAACCTTGGCTGGTTCCTGGGGTTTGCTGGAGAAACATGTGAGCAGTGCAGCATGGGTGATTTAAGAGAGGTGGTAGAGGAGGGGTTTTTGGTTAGCGAGGTCAGAGCAGGTCCAGACTCTGTCACCTGTTGATTGTGGTTCCTGGGGGTCCATGGATTGTGTATCCATCACTGTGTTATGTCAAGGACAAAAGAAGGTTTATCAGGCTGTAAGTATGAGCCCCATTAAATTGGTATGCATCCAAAGAATAAAAAATGATGTTATTGTATAGTAACTGTTGGCCTTGTTAATTTCTCTGTAAGAAGCCCCATAAGGAGTCTAAATTAAAGATTTCTTTGTTTTTTCAGGAAAAATACTGTTCTGTGAAGCTTTATTCTGTCTTTAAATAATAGACATTGTAAACATGTATGGAAACTGTAGTGTGACTTTGAGTACTTTTGTTAGGGTTCATGTGTGGAGCTATATTTTTGTACATTTATAGTAAAGTATAAGTCTGACACCTCTATATGCCTCCAAATTCATATTGGTCTCTATAAAGTTCCTCAGTACAAATCCAACAAAATCAAATTGTTCACATGCTTCATAAAATTCCATACCAAAATAGATATTTTTTCCTAGAAGCAGTGCTTTTTCCTATTTGCATTCACAAAAATGTAAATGAATCTGAAAAACACAACCATTCTAAAATTCATCAATCAAGATACAATGGAGGACACTTTGTGCACAGACCCCTATCAAAGGGTTAAATCAAAGCATCTACAAAGAGCATTCCTCTCACTCTTTGGAGGGCACCAAATGCACTTTTATTACAAAGATGAATATTGCAATACTTCAATACTCCTCTAGAGGTGCTGCAGGAGAATTAAACACCCTGTGAACAATTTATTTGCAGAAAAGTCATAAAAAGTGGACCCCCCCTTTCAATTGTACATTTTTTTATTTATTGTCCCATTAAAATAACATTAACCTACTAGGAGGCTAAAAATATTCATATAATTGCCAATGAAATTGTCTCAAAAGTGGAAAAACTTTTTTTTAAAATTTTAAAGATCTTTATAATAAAGTATGGAATCCTGTGACTAAATTTGTCGTTAACATTTCTGCAATACAAATTTTAGATAATGAAATAAAAAAAATTATACATTGATGTGTACAGGCTAAAAGGAAAGTAACATGATTCATGACAAGATTTTGAAGAAAGCAAATCCATTTAGCGATTTTGTATATATAATTTTTCCACCAAACTATAAATATGAATCAAGGCCTAGTAGACTGCCACAGGCAAGCTGTTTACAATCACAGACGGCTAATGATGGTAATTTCTCTGTTGTGAAAGGGTTTCAATTATCTTTCACCTTACTATAGCCATAGAGAATAGAAAATCGAGCAAAAAGCACCTGACTACACAGATCTAGCATCAGCAAGTGCGCTGCTGCTGATGGATTTCTCTACCAGCTGACTATATGGAACGGGTTATAATGCGGCTCTGAATGCGAGAGGCATTGTCATTTTCAAATTGCTTGCTATAAATAGCAGATATAAGAACACAATTTTCTACTTATTATTTGTCCTAGAAATATGATAACAATACTCTGTTACATATGTATTATATCTTAATGAAACATTACGGCTACACAGCGCATTAAGACGCTTCAATGGCTTAACAATAATATTTGTCCGAGAGAATCTCAAGTAATATGACTACATAATGTGAAGTTAGATCGATAGACAGACAAGGAGATAGATTATAAAGAGATATTATATAGATAGGTGTATGGAGAAATAGACTGACAGGGGGTCATTTATCATAATCTGGCACTTGTGCGCCAGCGTATGATTGAACCAGTGAGGGGTCTCCGCAGCATTTATTTCTATGCTAGGCCCTACCTGGCGTAGAAATAAATGCAGCCGGTAAATTTTCACATATGAAAAGGTGCAGCAAATGTGCAGGCATGGGGACAGGAACGCCCTATGCCGGCCCACTCCCCATTGGCCATGCCCACCACAGGCCACGCCCCCTTTATGCTAGCAATTGAAATTATTTCAGGGCTTTAACTACCCACATAGATACTGAATAGGTAGATAGATAGATAGATAGATAGATAGATAGATAGATAGATAGATACATAGATCAATATGATTTATGGTTGTGTAGGTGTGTTTTTGTGTATTTTTCTTTTTTTTTGCACTTTTTTTTGGCAACATTTTCATGTTCTGTTGTGCTGCCGCAAGCTTGATTTTCTCCCTTGTGCGGCATCTATCTTCCCGTCTCTGGCTTCTTGCCTGTGTTAGACTGATTGCAGTGCAGAAAGTACCACAGTACTGCTCATTACCACACACAACACCCAACCCTGAATTTACTGACACACTGTACTGTATGTGCATCTGCTATGTCCTGCCTGCCTCCATTTGTTGCAGGTCCGATTAACCCCTTAACTGCCAAAATCATGATTGCAGCAGCTAAGGAACCAGACAGGGTTCTCTCTGTCACCCTCTGGGAACCTCTAATCACATTCAAGGGGTGCAGGATTTTCATGGAAGATGGAGGTCAGCACAAGACCTCCATGCCTGCCAAGCATGTAAGCCCATATTTGCCAAAGCAATGCCTTACAGTAACTTTTTCAAAACTGACATGTCTCACTATAAACGGTTATAACTTTGGAAAGCTTTAACGTATCGAAGTGATTTTGAAATAGTTTTCTCGTGACGCTTTGTACTTCATGTTATTTGAAAAATTTTGGTGGTATATGTTGCGTTTATTTATGAGAAAATAAGATATTTGGTAAGAATTGGGAAAAATTAGCAATTTTCTAAATTCAAAATGTTCTACTTTTTCCACACGTAGTCATAACAGCAAAATAAATTAATAACTAACATTTACCTAATGTCTTCTTTATGTCTTCGTGGTTTTTTATGCATCCTCTCATTTTTGTAGGAGGTTATGGGGCTTTGAACATTATGTGCAATTTTTCACTTTTTCATAAAAAATGCAAAATCCTGCTGTTGAGGGGCCTGCTCAAGTTTCATGTACTTTTGAGAGGCCTAAATATAAGTAAAAACCCATAAACTACCCCATTATGGAAGCTACACCCCTTAACGTATGTAAAACAACTTTTATGAAGTTTGCTTACCCTTTGTTAACAAGGGATAAAACAAAATTGTGTGCAATTTAGAATTTTTCATTTTTTTGGCTAAATGAATGTGTTTTTAAAAAAATGCACAGATTTTCAGTGGATAAAATACCAATAAAATGCTCCACAAACTTTAATACACAATTTCTCCTGAGTATAACAATCCCACTGCGCATGCTCAGTCTGTTACACTAGCAGGAACCGGCTCAGGGAAGTAAATCCCAAAGTAGGGCACGGACAGGCCCCGTGGATGCCATCGGAGCAGTTGACATCCCTGGTAAGCGCCCTGGGGGGTCCGATTCACCTTAGATGCCCATTACACACCACGGTCAAAGGAATCTCGGATCGCAGGTGTTAGAGGCGGGTGTCTGCTATAATATATAGCCGACTCCCACAGCTTCTAGTGCCAGGTCCATTCAGGAGCCGGTTCCAGAAGCTTGACTTAATAATACTGCAAAATGCTGGAATGCACCTCCCGCCATGCAGTATTTTTATGTCAAATGTTGGGAAGGGGTTAAAGGTTGCATGCTTGCGACCTCAGCTGGTACGTTAAACACACAGGAGACAGAAGTAACATAAATCTACTGGCAGAAAAGGCAACAAAGGAAGCACAAAACTGGACAAGAAAAGCTCTGAAGAAGATAAATCTCTCCCATAATCATATAGATTGATGTGTGGAGAGATAGATAAGTAGTCATGGAGGGATTTATAACAACACAAAAAGGAGTGCAATTATGGACATACAACTTTTTGGGTGCAAAAACATGCCTCAGAGTTGTGATAAATCCCCCTTTAATTTAATTGATCAAAGCCACACACCTTCTAGAATGAGGAAACTGGATTCAGGGAGAGAACAAATAAGACAGTGATCCCTAAACTCCAGCCCCCCAAGGGCCTTGGTTGCTTAATCTGTGGATAGGTGATACAGGAAAACTAGAAGACAGGACCTCCCTACGCCAAAGTGGGACAAACAAACAACAAATAAGAAATACATTCTAATCTACATTGCAGGTAGATTTTATTTTTTGGCTTTTTTTTTTTTTTTTTTGTAGAATACAGTAAGGCAAATTTCTGAGGTAAAATGATTAATATTTGTGATGAGAATATGACTATTTTCACCTTATTTGTTTGGTGTACTGCACACAGAACAGCGACGGAGGGTCTACATGTACCCAAGTTTGTGCTGTTTCAGATGTGGAATTATAGCGTGCACACATGACCCTGTTGTATTTAAATATGCGATCTCCATTTCAATGAATAAGGACCCTAATGATGGGGCCTCCAGAGATCATATATTGTCACCTATGCTGTGTAGTGCATGGGATGTGCTGCACAACTCTGGAGACCTGTCCACAGAGTGTCCGGGGACACTCACCATACCCTTGTAATGGTGCCAAAGGAGTTAACCTAAGTCACTGTGGGGCTGTGTATTGTGCTTAGGGTGGGGTGAAGGGCTTGGCAGGGTTACCTAACAATGTCCATGTAGCCTCCCTTGAACTCACTAAATTCCTCACTGAGAACTGCTGCAGTGCAAAAAGTTCTACAGCTCCATTCATCCCCACACGACCCTATCGTTGAAATCCCTCCACTCCAATGAATAAGGACCCTAATGATGGGACCTCCAGAGATCATACATTCTCACCTATGCTGTGGATAGATTACATAGCATACTTTCCGGTGTATAAGACGACATTTTAACCATTGAAAATCTTTTCAAAAGTCAGCGGTTGTCTTACACTCTGCAACAAACACCCACCCGTAACACCAGTGATCAGCGGTAAAAACCCAGCGCGCATGGGCATTGCCATCTTGGCTTGGATTGTCGTTCTCAATGACATTAACAGGGAGCAACGATCTGTTGCCAGCAATGGGTCTTTTCCACATATTATCTACCAGTGGCACATTGTAATCAATGATCAATAAAATCCCAATATAGTGCTATACTTTAGTATGGCAGTATATAGTAGGATCAATTTGAAAACCTAGGGTTAAAGTACCCTAGGGGGTCTGAAAAATAGTAAAACATTTTTTCAAATGTAAGAAAATGAATAAATAAATAATAAATAAATAAAACCTAAAAATCACCCCCATTCCCTAGAACTGATATAAAAATAAATAAACAGTAAAAATCATAAACATGTTAGTGCCACATCCCAATATGTCCAATTTCTCTAAATATATATAGTTACTCCTGGTGTCTAACGCCGTAACAGATGTCTGGAACACCATTTTTTTTCAGCCATTTTAAATAAAATGGATCATCTGAGCTTGCAAAAAATGCCATGTCACACAGTTCCATACACAAAAGTATGAAAATGTTATTAGAGCCAGAAGATGGTAAAATGAAGATTTTTTTGTACAGGTTTTATTTAATTAAAATGACCATATTGAAATGAAATCTGATGTTTTTTTAATTTTTACTACAGGCAGTCCCCGGGTTACATACAAGATAGGGTCTGTAGGTTTGTTCTTAAGTTGAATTTGTATGTAAGTCAGAACTGTATATTTTATCATTGTAACCCCTGTCAAATTTTTTTTGGTCTCTGTGACAATTGCATTTTAAAAATATTGGGTTGTCATTAGAACCAGGATTATCAATAAAGCTTCATTACAGACACCTGTGATAACTGTTACAGCTGATTATTGTAGCCAAGGACTAAAGTACAGTAAATTACCTACATCCAGAGGGGCATTTGTAACTAGGGGCCGTATGTAAGTCAGGTGTTCTTTAGTAGGGGACTGCCTGTATATGTGCGTTGGAAGAGAGCAAGTATATCCGAAGATCTATATTTTAACTGGAAAAGTTGGGGCTGATCTTGTATGCCCAGTCATCTTATACATCGATAAACCTCAGAGGTGTCCTATTTAGTGAATAACAAGAAGTATATCCTCCATGTTACCACTTAAAAATGATCAAGATTTATGCTGAAAAAAATATCTAATGCATTAAACATTTTGACAAATCAGAACAGTCTCTATTGTAAAACACTAAAAAAAAGAACATCTAGTAGATATAAAAATACGACCAGTCTGTGCATTAGCAATTCCCATATGTTTTTTTTAAGGCCAATACAATATCACTGTAATATCCTCGAGGTATCAGATTGTTAGATGGCCAAATCACTTCACTTTTCAGATAAAGCTCAAGATACACTTATAGCATTTCATTGTAATACCATCAATTTTGAAGTCAGAGGTTGCCATGGGTATTGTTGAAAAACCATCACATATTCATTTCACGGCCCTTACTCTGTCATATGTGAAAGACCATCATCTTACTGTCACATGTGAAGGTCAGTCTCTTACTGACTGTCTATAAGCTTTCTGCTTCTGCTCTTGGGTCTTCTTACCGTTTTAGCATCTTGTTACCGGACTATAGCCATCATTTTGTTTAAATTGAAGTCTCTGCTATAATGGTCCATTTTTCTTCATTTTCCCAGTCAATACAGAGATACAGATTATTTTCCAATGACTGTATTCTTATCATCAGCTTCCTCAGTCTCAGAATGAAACAGTATTTTCACATTTCCTAACATTAAGCCGAGCCTGTGTATGTCGGAGCCCGTAATTAGCAGCAGTGGTGGTGATTGGAGCTCTAATGCATTATCTAACAATGTAATGGTCCAGCTATTGACAGCTCTTCTAACCTTTCAAAACAATGTTCTGCAAGAGAGGACCTGCACAGAAACAATGGCTCACAAAGTAATGTTCCTAAATACAGTATATGGCAAGAGGGATAAAGTGATAACGACAAGAAGAAAAACTACAAAAATTTCACCGACTGCTTTTGTTACTTTGCTTTGATTGACAGTAGACTAGTATGGGTGCCTTATATCTGAAGGCATTGTGAACAAGTAAGAGAAAGACATTAGAAAGTATTAAAGGAATGGCTGCGACACAACCTAACAATCTTATAAAGAAGCGCAACTATTGTATCCTGAAAAACATCAGCAGTGTCATTAGTCGCCTACGGTTCATAGAGTCATGTATTAAGGTGCTCATTATAAGCGGCCCTGTATATATATATATATATGTATATATATATATATATATATATATATATATATATATATATATAAGACTCCCCTTCTCTGTACTGACATTACTAACAATAATGAGTTGGGTTGGGAAAAATGGCTATTGGCAAAAACCTAAAAAGGGCAGAATTTTTTGAAAATAGAAAAACTATCACATTGGTGCCAGTGGTGGTCATCCTTTCTAAATTGATTATTTCACGAGACACTCTTTTGCAATACACCTTTAAAAAATTTTACTGCTTGAGTTTTTTTTGTTTTAAAATAGAAATCCCCATTCAGTAATCTGCAGTTTACAAGTCATATACAATTTATTATATCAACATGACCTATAACATTACCCTTGACTAGCACATGTGGATATTTAGATATATTAAAACGTAAATTTTATTAGTTCCACATAATTCCACTAATTTGACTCCTTAAGAACCACTGTATCAGGCATCTACAGCAGTGCATCAGAAGCATTTTGCAGGACATCAGGAGAGATTATTTTGTGAAAGTCTACACGTTTACAGCCTAGTTGTCTTATTCCTTTTCTTCCCTATTCCATCTGTCTGTCTGGACCTCATGAGACCATTCCACTGAATTTATCATAGCTTCATTGGACTGTGCCCATTTAAAGAGACTATAGGGCATATTTATCAGGACCTCTGCGCACCGCCAGTGGCGCAGAGGCCCTGAAATGATCGCAAATGCTAGCTTATTGCAAGCTTTTGCGATTATTTTTCCCAATCCACCACCTTCACACCAGTGGGGCATGAAGGGGGAACGCGGCCGGCCGAGCGGGGGGCGCGGCCGGATGGGAGTGAGCCGGCGCGGGGCGTTACTTTACCGCGCCTGCGCACTCGCTGCTGCCGGCGACTTTTCATACGTGAAAAGTCGCCGGCTGCATTTTTTTCTATGCCAGGCCCTGCCTGGCGTAGGATAAACGCTGTGCTGCTGGCAGCCCGATACATCAAGAGGCAGAAGCCTCTTGATGTATCGGGTTGCGAATTTGCAGCGGCGGGGAGATCATAAATATGATAAATATCCCCCTATGAGTTTTTCTTTAAGATTTCTCTTGTGTGTTATCCCTGGCTTGCTGCCAAACTTCCCCTTCATCATCTGCCCCAGAGTTCCCCAGGGTGATCCCTTTTCTACACTGTGGCTTCCCCCTCTTCTTGCATCGCCTTGCTGGCCCTGATGGGTGTGGACGAGGCCTGTTCTCCTCGAACAAGCCATCCGTGGCCTTACTAGGCCACAGTAGAAGCTAGCCACCATGGTTTCGGGAAATCCAGCTTCCCCACACCACCATCACTATGATGAATCCCCTTCCCAGTCCATGATTCACTGATCAACAAGGGTTGTGTGCCAGAGGCCTAAGGGTTCAAATAGTAATAAGAAAGGACAGATGGTGGTGAATAACACAATCTGATTTTACAAAGGATTTCTTTGTCCACACAAAACACTCTCATGAATTCCTCTCATTTGTAAGTTCTGAGTACACACAGTAGTAAGATGTTTTGAATCAGTGCCATTTGTAAAGTCTCCAATGCTTATTCAATAAAATATCTGTAATATTTACCTATGGATGCAGTATTAGTTAACATGAATGGCTTAACCCATTACCGGTGTCTGTAGTGTGAGTACATATAGGGAACCACCCATTTTCTGTAATAACTAATTAAGTTAACTCACTTTCAGTCATGTTAACTACTTGTCAGACTTTCCTTCTTTTCATGGTCTGCTAACAGATGACCTTGCCTATCATTGTGCCACATTTCAGAATTCTGAATGATTGAACTGCAGAAACGTATGGATAGGCTGCAACAGACTGGCAGGATGACAAGTATACAGAACAAAGGAGACTATGTAAAGGTAGGAGTTCTTATATTACTTTATGGTTTGTACTAGAAACTGATTTTTTATGACTTTGTGCAACAGTGTACTGTATAATCCACTAAGCTGGGATGTATCACACGGATGGCAGCTGTGTGGGATAAATTAATTCAAAGCCCAGAAAACAGGGTGCATGCTCTGGTGAACCAATACAAAAGATTTCCCCCAAGCAAACATAGCATGTATACACCAAGGAAATAGAATTAAGGCATCAAACCACTGTAGCAAACATTATATGCTAACACGTTATTAATACTGCCTCTTGGGGAATTCTTCAACTGTGATAACTTTTTAGCAATGTTTATATATTTTTTATAAGAAATTAAAAAATGATAATTAATTTAAATGGGAAAAACAACTCGATACTTGGGAGCATTTAAGGAGACGAGTTGCTCAATAATCTCAGTTCATGAAAAAGCAGGATCCTTATTTATAGTACAACTAAGGAGCAGATCATCTTCCGTATATTGAGTGAGATGCCAATCATGGGATTATTCATAGAAGGGAGACAGAGCTGAATTAAGTTATTCAGAGCAGTGGTCGAAAACCTAATTGTGTATGCTTGCATCTTTTCCCTTTTACCCCACAAAAGCAGCATTGTTCATGTTGAAGTATTCCCTTTCACTCATTAAGAATCTCTGCCAACTTGATTGTGAAAGTCACACTACATTCCCCAGTGAAAATTAGGCCAGAGGTAGAGCTATGAAATTTGAATGCATTCGGCATAAAGTTCATCCGACAAGCGTCTTCATGGAAATGAATGTTAGAGAGGAGGACATTATAATTTTATGGATTGGAGGCAAGCGGCATTGAAAACTATTTATGTATGTTGTCTAAGCATGGATGCAATGAAATGACACTTGTTAAATGCATCAGAGATTCTGAACTCCAGAGAGCATAACTTATCCAAGGGAATAATATAAATGTCCACTTTCATAAATGAATAACTACCTAGAAGATAAAACACCTTGCCTAATGTAAGCTAATTACAATTCCAGATTGAAGGAATTTAGTTGCATTAAAGTGTCAAAACTAAGATCTAACTTTTTTTCTATTCAGATATTTAAAATGACTCATTTTTTTACATTTTATTTCTGGTGTAAATAACGGGAAGAAACAAAAACACAACTCTCTACTGCATTTGAATCTCCAGTTTACTGTAGAATCTACAGTAGATCCAGGGACATTAAACACCCCCCTGGTACTAAAAATATCCCCACCACTTTTAAGCTGGCAGCCCAACTGTTTTGTAGGGAAGAAGGGACTCCTTGCATCATATTGCACTATGATGCACAGAGTCCCATCCCCTTCACTGTGGTGGGTCTGTAAAATCCAGCCGGTGCACATTTTTCATGGACCAATCGCAGTTACGTGCCCCCGGCCTTAGTTCTTATGTTTAAAATAATGTTAGATGGACAATCCTTAAAGGGGTTTTACAATCTGGATGAATTTTTTCTATAGATTATAAGATTACCTCATCAGTATCACACCAAGTAACCCCCTTGGTCAGCATAATATGGCTGCCTCTAGTACCAGAAGAAACCCAAAGAATATTGTCATTGTTTGTGTAATGGCTGACAGGATTACTTTAGCTTCCAGTCATTGAAAGGTACACATACTAATAATCTATCCTGAGGATTTTTTTAATCTGTAAAAAAAACAGCTCCCATACAAGAAAAACTGATCACAACCTTCCCCATTAAGAAAAAATGTTGTCTGAATCGATCCAAATATCTAATATGCATTGGGTTGTCTCAACTTACTCCAAATAAACTATATAGACAGTCCCTAATACAGATGACCCACAGATGAACCTCTTTGCCCACTGTGACCTTTGGTGAAGCTCTTTGGATGCTTGTAATGTGCACTTCATATGTACTGAACTTTACACCCAGGATGCAAAGTTCAACATAAGAGTAATCAAAGCTTTATTATTAATCCTTTTTACCAAGAAAGCCTAAAATTATGAATATTCAATTGTTACAGGGAAGAAAATTGTCTGGAGATACAATTAAAAAATATACCTGTTATGACTTACATACAAATTTAGCCTTAGAACAAATCTACAGAACCTGTACTCAACTTTGGGACTGTCTGTACAAGGGGAAGGAAGCAGTTAGTATGTTAAATTACATGTGCTCCACCCCTTTGTTCTCAGAGAAAATAGTTAGATTCTAGTTGTGTATTACAGGCTTATTACCCTCGGCCCTTTGAGAATTCAGGTTCAGCCAATCCGAGTGTCAAAATATATCAATGGATGAAAATTCCATTTCCTGAACTTGCCCAGTGTCTCAACCACTACAACAACCAAAAGAAGGAAGAAAGAGTGGCTACAGCTTATTGTAAATACTTCCTTGGCCAAAGTCAAGAAGTTTGTGTGATTATAAGCATGGGGCCAGGGAATAGACTTAGGGAGATGGGGTTGGGCTCTATCTACAAGTCAAATGAAGTCCATAGATATAAAGTAGTAGGAAATGAATGGCAGCCACCCTAGTTTATTGAATATACTCACAAATAAACATTTACAAGTGGGATGAAGGACTATCAGGACATTCCAACAAAGTGAACGACAACTCTTCTGTGTGTTTTGATCTGTGGCAGTGAGTTCCATAGTCTCACTGCTCTTGTAGTAAAGAATCACAGTCTGGAAATAAATCCATATATTATGCCTACAAGTAATCATTAATGTTGTCTACTTGTTTCTGTAGTGCATAAAGATCAGTGCAGAAACAGTAGTCAACGTGTTTTTCCCTTTCTACATACAGTGTCTAGCAGAGTACACCGACTATCTGTGGCTACGGTTCTCCAAATACCGTTTGGAAATTAATACTTATTGATGCTCTATAATACTTTGATATTCACCAAAAATTAGCTTCATACCAAATTGTATAGTTTACATAACTCCCGATAATCCAACCATCACGTACCATAATTTATCAATCGCTTTCCTTCCGAGCAGTGAAGATGTTCTCTAGCTGCTGTAGTGACAAACAAAACAGCTATAACAATATTTATAACAGAGGCATCTATGAAGTACTTTTTCCAGAGAACTGGCATCCAGAACATCAAGGAACAGTTTTCCTGTTGCTAATAGCAGGTGCACTGATGCTGGAGTAATAATATCAGGATTGTGCACAGTTTGCCACCTTTGTCTTGGTTGTTAAAACACCATTTAAATGTCAATTTTAAGCTCTTCATTTTTTAAGCCTGTGCCATAAAGCTGATTCCTTGGAGAAGGAAAATAGAGAACAATTACAGCTCCTAAGGAAACTTGGGTTGATTGATAAAGTGTAAATGCCTTCACTGTACAGTTTAAATGAGGATACTTATAATACGAGCTCATCTTGTCTCTTGTGGTTACATATGCTCGGCCGGTTGAAAGTTTAGCAATCTTGTATTTGCATCGTGTTTCTTTTTATTACTCTGTCTTTGATTTATTTCGAGTGCACCTCACATCTTTAATTTATAGGATATGCTTCTCACATAACCCAAGTGATGTTAGATGTCACGGATATTACCAGAGGTCTGATACTAACATGGGTCTTATTAAAGAGAATCAATCATCTCTATTTTACATAATCACATTTATTTTTATAGCGCTCTAATTTTAGGGCTTTTTTGCATAGAGAAAAGTGTATAGCCAGTGGATGACACTTAGCAAAAATATATCCATAGATATAGTCTGCGGTGTATCAAAATATGTAAAAACATGTGTAACTTTATATATTCTTGAATGTAGCCCATTAAAAATACCCATTAAGCTACAGCTACAGATCAAATAACAAAGTAGCAAACTTGCAAATATGATCTGGGAACTCAGGAGAAGTGATTATTTATATGCTCCCTATTTCTGCAGATAGCTTTTAGTTAAAAACAGGGAAAATGGCTCTAGAACTGGTTAGCATGTAAATGTTGTCAGCTTAATTTACTGCCCTGTGTAATGGATGGTAGTATATTACAGTCATAATAGATCCAAATTTCTAGTAGCTAAAGAAGCATAAGAAAATAGGGCACATTTACTAACCCGGTCACTGGAGTAGTGCATTGTGTGACCATAATGCAGTGTGCGGCGATTCAATAAGATTGTGAGCCCGAAATCATGAATGTGTCGCTTCCCGATACAGTTCCGACGCAGTTCACCATTTTTTTGCATGTCAAATATAGGGCTTGAGACATAATTTAAGTTAAATACCATGATCAGTCCGAATCAGTCAGACAGAACACCAGAATGCCCCCTAATTTTTGTCGAATGGAAGTCAGCGCAGCTGTGCCACAATCCCAGCACACACTTCTTACATACCTGTGCAAACCATTTTAACCCCGAAAAAGGTGAACAGTCCAACAAAATATACCCTTAGTAAATGAACCCCAATGTTTTAATGTTGTGCTACTAGCTCATATGTCACACTCCAAGTCCAGTTTAAAAGGAAGGCGAGTACTTCTGCCATTTCTACTCACCATTTCTACTCACCCCTTCCCCTTACCCTTAGTAAATGAACCCCAATGTTTTAATGTTGGGCTACTAGCTCATATGTCACACTCCAAGTCCAGTTTAAAAGGAAGGTGAGTACTTCTGCCATTTCTACTCACCCCTTCCCCTTACCCTTAATAAATGAACCCCAATGTTTTAATGTTGGGCTACTAGCTCATATGTCACACTCCAAGTCCAGTTTAAAAGGAAGGTGAGTACTTCTGCCATTTCTACTCACCCCTTCCCCCCCAAGAAAGACATCAACTTGCTATATACAAGTGCCTTATCTTTGTACATCCATCCCTGCCATGAGGGTATTAGGAGAGATTGAAACATGCTCAGAAACACACTGGACTTTTAAACAATGGGGGACACTTATCTTTAATCAAGACATTGAGTTTTTGACTTGTTTTATTTATTTTAGAGGGTGATTAATCTAGCATGTGTGGCTGTTAGTTTTCTGCAACTTAGTCGCACACATATCGCAAATGCTTTTGCACCACATTTCCAAACGTTTGCCTATGCAAAATTGTCCCATTTTACCACAATTTGTGCCAAAATCAAGACTTTGTATATCTATATCTGGACTGAAAGATTCTTGTGCGTCTAACTCTGCTAGATGAGTGTAAAGGTTGCAAATGAGCCATAACAAGGCACAAATATAACAGAATAAAAAAGAAAAGTCTAAGATAAATGACCCCTAATGTCTTACATATATTCTTGCAGCACATCCAGTAGGCAAATGGCGAAAACATTTTGTTTTACGCCACTTTGGCTTTTAGTATTACAATATTAGTACAACCCAACAATAACATTTCAGTTATAAATGGTTGACAAAAACCACAGCTCCCTGGGCATAACTAATTCTGACGTAATGATGAGCTGATCAATGTACTTCTGATGTGAAACCTGTGGTTGCTGTAGGGTTATTGTTCTACTCCGTGCCAATGGGTAGGAATAGATAAGGTTCATCAGTACCAATTTGACATGCTTTGTGCAGCACTGCGTAATCTGTAGGCACTATATAAATAAATAATAATTATTATTTTTATAATAATATTATTATTATAATATCATTATTATTATTGTCAGTCCTTGTGTTGAGATGTCTAAAATATTTGTCTTTTATTAGAAAAACCCTAAATATAATATTGAAATTTGGTAATACATTTATAAATACATGGTAATATTACTTACAACTAGAGAAATTATAAATTATATCTAATATTAAGCTTATAAATATCATCTAGAATTATACAACAGTATTAGAGGGTGATCTACCATATATACCAATAAATACAATGGTGGGGGATTCATAAGTCTGTTTGGCTGGTTTTCTGATGACTTACTTGTGACTGGTTTGTCACTGTTAGGTTTCTGTGGGTTTTTATTTATGGTATGACACAACTTTATTGATCCTCTGGGGGGAGATTATTTTGTACATATTGTGATTGGTGATTGTTACAGTTATAGACAAGTTTAATGATACAAATACATAAATACACTATGATAGGTATGTTGCTAGCTCCTTTCTGGTGGTAGTTTATTTGAAATTTGACTGCGCTTAAACTCACCAGAACTAATTTTCCACTGAAATCACAGGGTTTCTTACCTAAAATGTCACCATGAACACCACAGTTGCTCAATAATGGCTGATTTAGCGCTGATTTGGTGCAATTTTTAGCTGAATGTGTGGGTTTTTCTGTAACTTTTGTGGAAAAGTCTGAATTTGCACTTGGGGTATGTGAATGTTTAGGCTCAACAGAGTCAAACATTTTGCCATGTATTTGATAAATTGGATGCAAAAATGGACACCAGCCAAACACAAAGAGGCACTCAACAGGTAAAAAATAGTGACAGATTATCCCCAGTGTATTTTATATCCTATCATTAGTCTAGTATAAAATAGTAGAGCAAGTGTTGACAAACTGGTTATCTAACACAGTTTCTCAAATTTCAGTTTGTACCCTACTTTTCATTTTAAAACCTTTTAAAACCATACTAACTTTGGAGATTTTCTCTGATGGTTCTGATGCCCTTCACATTTTGAAAGCCTTTAATTAGTCAAATAACATTCATAGAGAATATAGGAAAGAAACAAACTTCCAAAAGTTCACAAAATGAAGGTGTCAACTGAAGAAACAGCAATGTACAGTAGACCTCAACAGAAACATTTATGATGAAAATGTAACCTTTAACTTTTGATATTTGCTAGATCATTGTCCTGCATGACACTATCTGGTTAGGATACAAAACAGAGAAGGTCACTGAGATTATCATATCCAGAAATTGCAGTAAATATTCGTAGACTTTAAAACCATTAACATTTTGCACAACAATTAAACATGTATTATGATGACAGCAACCTTTCAGTCTGTTCATTTTTCACTTGATTTGTATGTTGTCAGTGAACTTTTGGGAGGCAAAGAGAATCTCATATGGAATATTTTTGGAAGCAAAATTAATAGTTCAGAGCATTGCTAGGGTAAAGCAGTAACTTCATAAAATAGAAGAAGACTGGATAGATATTTTTATCACTGTTTACCTTTCACTGCTGAAATTAAGACACCCCCTAAGGACTACCGTTCTGAAAGGCAAAATATGTACAGTTCAATGGCTAAGGTTATGAGTAAGTATTCAAGAATATATAACACTTAAGTGATGTTGCTACAGGAGAACTATGTACAGCTAAAATAGATCTGTAATACAGCACATAAATACTATTCTGGATAAACACTCTCCATCCATGTGACATCAGCAATATACTAAGGTTTTATGATATGAACCAGAGTTACAAATGTCCAAATTTCTTAATTGCTGATTTTAGACAGCAATGTAAGTGGTTGTTATGACCCAAAAGGGATGAATAATTTGGACCACACATTGACAAAGTCTGTAACAAACAGGAGAATCTGCATTTAAAAAAAAAAATTCCACCCACTTGAAAACATTTTTGCAGTTTCTGGTATATAACATGTAATGTTAAATGGAGCCACAAGAAAGTACAATGGGAGGAAATTATCATTGCTTGACAGTCTAGAGTTAGACAATACTTGTCTTTTGCTGTGCCAGTTTTTTCACAGTAATGATACATTTTGGTGCGGTCTAAGATTGTTGTGTCTTTCTATAGACTTTTTTTTTTTAGTTGGTCAAAATCTGGTGCACCAATTTTACAAATTTTTGAAGAGTTTACGCCCCATGTGTCGGACTAGTTGGGAAAGTATAAAAAAAAATTAATCTAAAAGCCGTGTTGAGCAAGGTATTTTAGACAGCTCAGAAGTCTGGTCAAAGTGGATTAGATGGAGTAAATTCTCCCAATGTGTCCCACATACAACAAACCCTCATATAACTCTATAAATGCAAAAATACATTCATGGCTTTTGTAAGTGAAAAAAAGAAACACACAATTTTGTTTTACTTACATTACCCATAATTGGAAGACTCCTAACCAGAAGACTAATTGATCTCCTAAATTTTATTGGAACCTTTGCAAATATTTATGCCTACATTCTAACTGTCCACAAACCATGTTTGGTCTGCAAGTTGTATCTAGTTCTTTCATTCATGCTTAAAACAGGATAGTAAGAAAATAACACATTTCTTTAGCCTTCCCAAGCATGCTGGTAGAGCTGATAGCATGCCAAAGCTACGCTGAGTCACGTACTATCCTTTTATTTACATTTGAATTTGAATATTTCAAAATCCCATTTCCTAATACATTTCCCCTTTAAAGTTTCCTAACTTTGAGACTCTCAATGTAATGCTAATGTGCCATAGACTCTGTAATGTTTTTCTTAACAATTTTGGTGCAGTCTTTCACTCATATGCAGATAACATTCTAAATTCTATGCTTATGATAAACTTTTCTGCATATAATTTCAGTAATCAGACCACTTTTCTAAAAGTAACCAGACATGCAAAGTAGAGTGAGCTGCAGATTCTCGCTGTTCAATGTAGCACATGTAAGCCAGGGCTATAATTCTGAAATTACTCTTATTTCAATAACAAGAATGACATTAGCTTTATAGTCCTGGTTTTCATTTGCCACATCTCAGCAAGAATCTAAAGCTTGCTCTACTGTGTATAAATTATAGTCATTCTACAGGTTGAACATTTAAGGTTTTTGTCCATCATATGAGTGGACAAAACAATCACAAAATTTTTATAGGGATTTTCAAAGTATCGGTGCAACCATTTTATTTTATCAACAGCGCTAAACCATGAAAGATAAAAAATGACAATACTTGGTTTCTAATTCTTCAACACAGTTCAAATGGTGAAATATCTGGTTGGTGTAAAGCGTTACAGAATTTGATGGTGCTATATAAAAAAGATTATTATAATAATTATTATTATTATTATTATTTTCTTCTACAATTTACTCGCTATTAAAGAGGTATGTCAGAACCAACTTTGGATGACAATAGTTGAGCTGAGTAGTCAGGAGCCAGACCCACAGACCAATAGCAGTAGTCAAACTGGGATTTGACTACAATCTCCAATTGCTGGTCTCCCCACTACCCTGTACACATTTTCATTGAGCGGTTTTCTGTATGCCGATATTTTTAAAGAAGTTTCTGAATAAATTTGAACTTTTTATATCCACGTGGGTTCCGTTTGAAGCTGAATTTCTTTTTTCTTATGTTGTGTAGTCTGGAACACACATTTTCAGAAGACCCGCAACAATACATTCTGATATTTTAGTTGTATGGTCTTGATTGCCGTTATAGCGATACCGGACTGTGTACTCTGCATCGCCCAAAGTATGAACTTTTTGGCCTGGACCTCTGCCTATATCTTAAGTAAGAGCAGTTTAGATTACTGCCTATAACAGTATAGACAGGAGATATATATATATATATATATATATATATATATATATATATATATATATATATATATATAACAGTAGTCCAGTTGTGTTGTCTGGGGTGTAATACTATAAAAGTAGCATGCCTTGGTATAGACCTATTCCAGTTTGTTTGGATAATCAAGAATGCACCTCTTTTATCTTCATTCTAAATCTTCAATCAGCTGAGAAGAGTCACTTTTTCCCTGAAATTTGTCACTGGAAGATAGAAGGGTCTCACTTCAGACGCCCATATCTTGAGCTGTATTGTACCTAGAACCATGTTTAAGCATCATATTAAGCTAAGAATCTCATGCTTTTGATTTCATTATGGTGGTTCTGTGAGCTACAGAATTACAGATGCAGGCAGTTAAAAACATAGTAGGAAATCGGATTTTTATCTGCAGCTATGATTCCCAACCATGTGTTTAACGGCCCGAATCTTCTGTTCTGTAGCTCACAGAACCACAAGCCTGAAGCGATTTCATAGGTAAGGATGCAAAATGTATGGTAGGTACTTCACAGCTCAAGACAGAGGCTTCTGAAGCAACAATTTTTTTACAGACTCTAAAAGTGACTCTTCATATGACATATGACTACTATGACAATGGAGTGATTTTCGATAGATATACATATTTGGAAGGGAATAAAAAATAAGCAATAAAAGGTCAAAAAAACTAATTGAAAAAAAAATTAAATATTTAGAAGCTGAATAAGAATCGAGCATGTTTAAAATGTGTTAATACGGCCTGCCAGGATTAAAAAGGAAGAATAATGTTCCCTTTCAATCCAACGTCTCTTCCGCTAATAAAGTTAATGTGTTTGAAAATTTAAGTTCAGGCAGCAGAGAACAGACACATACAACATGTTGTGCATGTGGATTAGAACTCACACTTGCTGCCAACCTTCAAAACAACTGACATGACATTGCGTCTCTATTTCAAACATAATATCGCCTTTTTCTAGGGAAGATTATTTCGCTATTTCCTTTGTCAGTGAAAGCTATTACTTTTGTTCTTTTATCTGAAAAAGGAAGATGTTAGGAGATGGATTTGTCAGCAGAAAGAACTTAAAATGCATGCTGTTTGTATTTCTAGCATTGCCCTTGAGTGCCATGAAGCTTTTTATTCCTAAAGCATTTTTTTACCAATTCTTTGCTTTCCGCTTTAATACTGGAGGGTTAAAACATTCTCGGAAAATAAGATGACAGGTCTCAAGTTATTGCCTTGGAGAATGTTTTTAAGTGAATGAATGAAACAAACAAACCTTGTGTCAAAGTGGAGATGAAAAGTATAAATGAAGCTCATGGGGTTTAAGGATTAAAATAAATCACCAAAACACTGAAAAATAAAAAATAATTAATAATGATGAGTAAAGTTAAAATAATATCGTATATATTTAGTGAAATAGTTCACATTTAGAAAAACTAAAGATCTGTCATTCCAACAACTTTCTAATGAATCAAGATAAATGTAATTTTTTTTCTTTTACCGTAATCCTTTTAATATTTCAACCATTACTACTCATTTATTTCAATAATTTTTAAGAAAGGATTCCTCCAAAAAAGTTGTTGGTCAGGGTATGTTAACACAGTGCTTAGTAGAATATCCACTTCAAAATAGAGAATTTGCCTCTCATTCACAAGAAGAAATGAGAGCAACACCACTCCTTAGGAGTTCAGTGCAAAAAAAAATGCTCCTTAATCTCACAGAAAGATGCAACATTTCAAAATGTGTCTTTTCAAGCTTGAAAAGACACCATGATTAAAAGTTGCATCATATCTTTTTTTGCACCAAATGCCTAAAGAATGCTGTTGCCATTCCTTATTTTGCATTACTTGAGATCCTGGAATATAAAACCAATGGCTACGGGGACCCAGACATACAAATAAAGACCCCTTTGGGCAACTCTATGAGTGCTATCTCAATCTCTACATTTCCCATTCATACAAGGAAACAGACATTTTCCCCCTTGCCATATTTTACCAAAGTTTTACATTTGGAATCGGCGATTGTATAGGACAAAAGCAGCAGAAGTCACTGAGGTTGCACCTAAGCTTTTAGCCAAGTATTTATTTATTTATTTATGTATTTATTTAAGTCTTAAGATTTATTTAACTATCATATGGAAGATCACCGCAACAAATGCCTCAACACTTCTACAATTTTAAAAAGGTGGGTCAGATGAGGGCAAAAAAAAGAGTCTGTACCAACCATGCCACCAGGCCTCAGGTCCTGTGACCGATGACACATAAAGCCTATTTGGCCATGCTAGTAAACCAAACAGAATAGTACCATGATTCTGTAACTAGGAACAGGTTATTTTTTTACCTTATTATGTCCCAGAAAAATGCATTTAACTGATAGTTTTCACTGTCAATTGACAATTTCTAAGACTCCAAATCAATGCAATATCATACCATAATAATAAAATCATTGAAAGGCTGTCATTTGCATACTCATAAATAAGATATTTAGCAATTCACTTTGTATTATTAATCTGTAACAGGCCAGCAAGCAAGATTGTCTAAACCAATCAGGAAAGACACATTTGGAGGTCCAATGTTTTTTTTTTTCTTTATGTTTATATTGACACTAAAAATAGTTTACGTCCTACCTGACTGGTATTACTATCGATGTATAGTATTCTTGATTTGGTCAATCATGAAAAAGTTTTCTCTATTATATTATGTTTATTCAATTAGGCAATATTAGAGCGTGTATACTTTTAAAGAGGTGAACTACATAGACATGAGAATGGGAGAATGAATAAGAGAGATTTTGATGACTGGGTGACAGAAATGTAAGCTTCACAAGCACAAATGTAGTTTACAATGGTAACTGTGAAACTGTTTATCGCTGTCCTAGAAAATTAAAATAGAAGCCAAGAAACAGCTGAGCACTGAAGACAAAGTCTGTACACAGTCACTAAGCATATGGATACATGAACGCAAACTTGTGGTTATGTAAAACGTGGAAATAAAAACAAAGTGTCAATTCAATTATTATCATAGCATATGTACAACCTACATGTATTTTTATGTTCCTTTCTCTTAATTTAAGAATTTGAAAGGCACTTTAACCCCTTAGTGACAGCTCATACGGATTTCTTAGTCGTTCACTAAGGGGCCTTATGCAAACCTAAAGTCTTATGACAGTCGGGACAGTCTCTAACAGTCCAGATTGGAACAGAATTCTGATCCTAGCTGTTAACCTGTTAGATCCTGCGGTCAAAGTTGTGACTGCAGGATCTACATGCCTGCAGAGGGAGGGGGCTGCCTCCTTTTCCTCCCAGCACCCCGTAATCCGATCATGGTGTGCCTTCTTCACAGCCTCTTAGCTAGGGACCTAATGATGGTTCCTGGATCTGCTATCAGCATCTGCCGGCTGGACCGAGCTGCCTTCATGCAGATGCATAGGCTGACACTTCTAATGCACTGCAATACATGGTTATTGCAGTGCATTAGTATGAACTAGTGATCATAATAGTATTGTAAAAATAATAAATGCAGTTTCCACTCGTGATCACATATTTTGGTAACATTGTGTTTCCAACATGTTAACTCAACGCAAAGTAAATGCAATTTAACCAGACATGCAATTGCAAGAAAGAGCCTTTGGATTATTCAGACAGTGGGTTACATCCACATATGGGGAATCCTCTTACTCGGAAAAAAACTGCACATTATATTCCTAGATGCATTTTCTACTTTTATTCAGTTTATGTGGGTAAATGAATAAACTAATGCTAGATATTTAGTGAAATCCAAATCAAACCTTCTTTTTGTTTGAATTTCTGTTTAATACATAAAGGGTAAACAAGCTTCCTACCTGCTGTTCACAGAACGTGGTGATATGTGGGGGGTTTCTATTAAGAGACCTTCCAAACTCCTATAGAAATGTAATGGTCCCTAAAATAATTGATTTTAAAATGTTATTGAAAATTTGAGAGAATGCTGTTTGTGACCTTTCTAGTGTCATAATAAAATAAAAGGACACTTATAAAATAATGCCAACAAAAAGCTGAGATATGGTAAATGTTAATTAGTAACTAATTTGGGCAGTTTGAAAAACAGTTTGAATTTTGAAAATAGCATTTTTTCAAAATGTTTACCAAATTCACCTTTTTTTCATAAATAAATGCTAAATATGTCAACCAAAATTTCCCACTAACTTGAAGTACAAAATTTCACTGACAAAAAAAAGAAAAATACTTGAGTAAGTTAAAGCTTTCTAAAGGTATAACCGGATAAATGGACACACGATGGTTTTCAAAAATAGGCCTTGGTCATCAGGGCACAAATGAGCTTGGACACTAAGGGGTTATACAGGTAATTTGCAAGATTGTCTTTTAGGTTGGATGTGTGGGCATGAGTGGGATAACAGTGCATGAGTGGGATAACAGTGTCATTTATATGAGACCGGCCAACTTTGTTCTTTCATTACAAGCTAAAAAAAAGTGGTATACCTTAACTTGCAGCAGATTCAGCATGGGAATCAAACACAGAACTTTGATGGACGGTTCCAAGCAGATCTTACAACATTGTATGAGGCCTAACTATATTCATAGATACAGGGGGAACATTGAGCTTCACAACTGTTTTACTGGATTTGTTGGTAATTCTGTATAACTCTAATTCTTATGATATGAAATCGGTGGTAATATCAGTCATTACAATAGCAATAATTACAGTGAATGTTTTCATTAGTTTGTAATCTTTCCACCTATAGCTTTTCTGTGGTAGTAGGGCTAAAATAAACACTTTTCTACCACGGAGCGCTGCTTCCCTGTGTTGGATTTTGGATTATTAGGATCTTGAGGCAAACCCCTAGAATCCTGCACCCACATACAGATATTAATCTGGTTTCACCTCTCTACCTCTTTGTTTGCAGTAGTAAGGCTAATAGAAGTAGTAGTAATAATAATTATTATTGTAATAATGACTAGAGATGAGTGCATTTCTCAAAAACTGGATTTGATAGATCTGAACTGGGAGGTTGTGGAAGCTGTCACCAACACTAACTTGAAGTACAAAATTTCACTGACAAAAAAAAAGAAAAATACTTGAGTAAGTTAAAGCTTTCTAAAGGTATAACCTGATAAATGGACACATGATGGTTTTCAAAAATAGGCCTTGGTCATCAGGGCACAAATGAGCTTGGACACTAAGGGGTTATACAGGTAATTTGCAAGATTGTCTTTTAGGTTGGATGATCCATGATCTGATGTTTGATCCCACTAGAATTTCTGACAAAACCGTGAGTCTCTCGAAAAAAGTATTCACCCTCCTGGAGCCCTGACTACACCTCGTGGAATCAGGTCCTCCTGCTCTAAGACTTCCAGAAAAGGTGCCGCATGGTGTACACTCCCTTGGAACTGGAAGGACCCACTCTAGAAAATTTTGCCCCGACCAGGAAACAGCACCAGGCCATACAGGAAAGGGCTCCAGGAGTTTGGTCATTGCTTCCAAGACCTCCAAATGTAGCACTGGATAACATGACTGGCTTTACCTGTCAACCAGACCTGAGAACGCAGTCTGTATTGTAAATGAATCAAGGGAACTACCCCTTTTCTGTGATAACTATATATTACTAATGATATGTATGTAGCTACCACAAATCACCCAGAAATACATATTTATGATAAAACATATTTTGTATGAAATTTGGATAGAACTCCATTTTGCCCACATTGATTTATTCACCTCCAGTGCTAATAATTATTATTGCCATTATTCAAAATAATAATCATCATCATGTTGTTATTTTAATTGCTTCAACATACCATAGACAGCCTTCTTTTTATAATCCACTTATGTGTGATGCTTAAGGCATGACTATTTTTATTTGCATGCAGCTCCAGTACAGCTTGTGCCCCTTGACTGTGTTGAGAAAGGCTTTACTGCTGTAATTATGCAGCTTTTAACTGGAAACAAAAAGTAGCACTCAATATCCAGGCTTATAGGATTCCACTCTCGCGTCACCTTAGTATTATTCTGTAACACCTGCTGCATGTGTTTTTCAGTCATTAAAATGTAAAAACAACAAATGACATAAACTGTACCATTGTAAAATAAAACATGCAAAGCTCCAGTGCTTAGGATATAAAAAGAGACAAGGACAGCAGCCGTCAATAGTGGATTATATGTCTGCCATGCAACAGTTATACAGGCATAAACATGCCAATCAGTTGGTAACATAATGCAAAATTTTCTGAGTGACATTTCATGCTGTATTCATAAGCTAACCTGCTTCATTCCACTCAGTGGAAAGACAGAAGTTACAAGCTCACACTGGAAAGTTATTGAAATGTGACTGACATCTCAAAGGGTAGCGGCAGAATACCATGACCCTGCGCTGAAACATTGCAAAGTTAATCAAAATTATGGATGTCTGGCACCATAAAGACTTTCTTTACACTAAATCTTCTCATCCACGGTATAGAAAAGGTCATAATCTGCTTCAATTTCCTCCTCATCGGAATGTTCTCCTATCATTTATTTGCAGGTACTGTAGTCAAATAACTTCTATAATATACTCTTGGAAATGCCAAAGCTTTAAATATATATTACATTGCGAAAAAGACACTTTGCCCATCTCCCCAAAAAATGGATTGGGCATTCCACAATGATTGCTCAACAGGTCCTCCAGTGAATGCAGATTGTGTAATATACGGTTATTACACAAGGTTTCTGTTGAGGTTAGGGGGAATTGGAGTAAAGTATATTTTCACTAGAGCATTTCATTACTTATGTATAGTTCCACACTATAATAAACAGACGCTCAAGTGCTTCGCTTCGGAGATGAATGATAAGTCATTGCCATTTTGGAGAAAACATGTCAGAAACCAAATTACTATGATTCATTATCTGTTGTACAGGACTTTAAAGGCAATTCATGTGGACACGACGATTAATCATATTTATCAGTGATGCTATTTTGTTGATGCCCTATTTTCCTCTTATTTTACTAAAAGAAATTGTGAAACAAGATAAAAAGACCTTTCTTAACTTACCAAATGCTTTGAGAGCAGTTTTAAGAAAACCTTCAAGGAGGTCATTCTGGTCACTAACTGTACTAAATAGAGGTAAACTGTTTTAAAACGGTTAAAGAATACACATAGTATATTTTACTACTACAATTTTTTTTTTTAAAACTACACAATAAAAAACACACAAATACAGAAATACTGCCCACATACACCAAAATAAAATGTAAAACTTCAAATAAAAAATCTATAACAGAGCCATTCCACTTACTATGTGCCATTAAACATTGGTGTCATGAGCAGTGAGAATATTGGACACACCAATGCACTATAACTACATGAGTGTATATGTACCAAAAAAATGCAGACATTCATATAGCAAGTGCCAGGAAGATGCACCAGAAGGCAAAAAGGAAAAAGAATGAAATGAATATATAGCCCTGACATATCCCTGATCTTAAAGGGAACCTGTCACCAGGAGACACATTTTTAGCACTCTCCCAGTCCCCACAGAGCATAGTACATACACTGCCAAAGTGTTTTTGTATAAAAAATAGGTTTTAAAGAAAAAAAGATATGTTATATTGTACCTTTTATTAGCATCTGCTGTTTGACTAGGCAGTTGCCTAATGGGAGGGACTGGAAAGGAGCAGTTCCCCCCCACCCTTGGGAAACAAGTGACCTTTTCAAATATATGAATAACTCCCCTCACTCGGGATTGGCTGTAGAGGAGCAGGGGGCGTCGCTAAGCCAAGTGATGGGTGTTTTCATATATTGGAAAAGGTCACATGGAGTAGCTGTTCCCCAAGGGTGGGGGGAAACTGCTCCTTTCCAGACTCTCCCATTTGGCAACTGCCTAGTCACACAGCACATGCTAATGAAAGGTACAATATAACATATCTTTTTTTTCTGTAAAACCAATTTTTAATACAAAAACACAGAGTATGTACTATGCTCTGTGGGGACTGGGGGAGTGCTAAAAATGGGTCTCCTGGTGACAGGTTCCCTTTAAAAAATTGTAGCCTCTGGTACTGCTTTTTTTTTACAAAAAAAAAAAAGCAATAAGCAAATTGTCTGTATTAGCAATTACAAATCATTCCAAAACAACATTTGACAGTTTCAGGCATTATACTAGCAAAGGTGATCATTAAGGTGCTTCGATTTCAGCTTAAAGGGGTTGTCCAAGAGTAACTAAAAAAAGTGAGTTGGCGGATAGGGGTGCTGCATTAAGTAATAAAAATGTACCTCATGTGTCCCTCTTGGTGTCCCATGCTATGGTCCCTCTATGCCCTGCCCCAGTGCACAGAAGCTCCGCTTGGACAGCTTGCAGCCTGCAGGGCTCCCCACCCAACCACTGTCCCAGCGCTGCAGTACTGGGACATGGGGGCGGAAGCTATCTGTTAACAAAAAGGGGAATAATATGGAGGGACTGCAGTGTGTATATGTTTATGTTTTTATGCAGCCCCTCCCACGGCCACCTCACCATTTTTAGTTAATTGCGGACAACCCCTTTAAAGGAGCAGTGGAAGTAATCTCTATCTAGTGGGTGATAGTACAGGGCCCAATGGGGGAGAGCTAAAGTGCTGCAGTTGCTCATGGCAACCAATCAGAATTTTAATTTAATTTAATTTTCCTACAGGAGTTTAAAATTAAAGCACTAGAACAGTTTTGTGCTCAGACTTTTGCTAAATCTCCCCCATTGGGTCTTGTACCAATACATACTTCAGGCCCTCACTACTACCTGCCGCCTTCACCCTAAGGGCATCTGATTCTTCCTCAACCCAAAGTCTACAAAATTTATAACCTATGACCTCATCATCTCCCACTTGGACAACTTCAATATTCTTTCTGCCATCTACCAGCTAACTCTGAAATGCTCCTCACATACATGCTTAACACTGCTGCCTGGCCTATCCATCTTTCTTCTCACTTCGCCTCTGCCTCCCCCTCTGTTAATCTCTCCATTGCACAACAAATTAATTTTAAAATATTATCCAATAAAAACATCCGCAATCTAATCTCTCCTTATATCTCAAAACTAATCAGCCAATACTATCACATGTGTAATCTCCGTTCCTCACAAGACCTTCTGCTTCCCTCTTATTACCAATGGCTCTTCTCACAACCATCTCCAGGACTTCTCCCTTGCATCCCCCATATGTTGGAACTCTCTGCCAAAATGTGTCAGATTGGCCCCCACCTTCCAAACCTTCAAACATAACCGGAAAACACATATGTTTAGGATCTACAACCACATGCAATAACTGCACTGATCTGCCCTCTCACCACGTGTCTCCATCTATCTACCCTTTCACATAGATTGTGAGCCCTGACGGGCAAGGTTCTCCCTCCTCTTGTTCCAGATTAACATAGTTTTTGTGTCTTTTATACTTGCATTGTTGTATATATATTCAATGTGGAGATTGTTAAAAGCTAGATGCTTTGTATGCCTAATTAAGCCTTTAAAATCTACAATTCTATTCCTTCCATTTCTTTAACTTTAGCAATTACTTATTATCCCTGAAAACAAACAAAAGGATATGTTGATTACCAATCTATCGAGCATTTGGAATCCTTTCATCGAAAAGCCAACCAAATTTGATTGGTTTGTCTAACACTTATTTTGTGTCCACTTTTTGTGATGTGTGGTTGATCATAAGTCATCAACAATGCTATAGATAAAGTGACAAATTCTTATCTGCATCAGTACATTACATATACAATATTCCCGCTTGTTACATGATTCTGTGTTACATGTGCTATGGATGAGAATAGTGATAGTGAGCAGATGTCCTTACATCAAATATTAAAACAGATGCTATTTGAAAATTATATTTAGAGAAAATTGAAAAGAAATGTGCAAAAAGGTGTTTATGATGAATGGTGTCAGATTCATTTAGTTAGAATTAAATTGAAGGTGAAAAGGAATTCATTTTCAGATAATTATCTATAAAATGAAAGTGAATTTGGGCTCTATAATACATGATCTGCATCTATATCCAGGAACCAATCTGCATCATACAAACATGCATGCTGCCCTATATATGGTACCAAACCAATACTCAAGTTATAGTATTCACCCAGCATTCTGCTCTACAATGGAAAAATGAAAGCAGTTTTTCATTTTACAGGAACCTATTTTCCCTATACTGTATATATATACATATAATCAAACCAGTATAACGTTATTTAGTTCTTCCATTGTATCTGCCTTCTCCTGTGTCCACACAACATGCTCCTCAGCAAAGGTGAGTTTAGAAATTTGATTCCCCCCTGCTACAGTGACCCTGGTTTGGTCACTGTAGAATGGACTTTCAGTGCAAATGCTGTTAAATGCCAAGACACTGCATGATTAGACAGATCCTTACCCTGTTCAGTACTGAACTGGCGAACAATTACAGCTGCAGTGTTGAAACAATTTTCCATGGAGATTCTCAGAATTAATCTGCCCCCTCTTGCATTTGTCTTTGGGGTGGGGGGCGTGACCAGTCTTCCTGAGTGAGTCTCAGCAAGACTCTACCTGACGTTTGGCAGCCACATCTAGCTTGACCGAAACAGCTTAATTTTTTGAACTGTTATCATACTTCTTCCTGCTTGTATATTATGGTGAAGGCTATACGTTGTGAAATACTCACTGAAATTTAATAGAAAAGAACTTTCCTTGTGTGTGCCATGTTTTCTAATTGGATACGATTTGGATTGATGATCCTGCATTGAGCACCACCACCAGAGAGTGTGTGGTCTCTACTGTACTAGATGTTGAATTAGTGTGTGATGTTGCTAAAATGCAATATTCTAGAAATCACAGACTTGGGACAACCAACTTCTCTTTCTATGGCTTATATGACCACCCCTTTGGACAACCTGTTGCCGAAGGGTTTCAGTCTCTTTGGTTTAGCACACCAATTTTGATCAAGTCAAGTCAATGCCATGTACATCCTGTGCCATGTATGCTTTCCTTGAACAGCCGTTCGAGGGGGAATACTGCTGTGTGGGGTGTGTGAAAATTGCTCATCTGGAAGCCCAGATTCTGGATCTAAATGAGCAAGTTTCAAGGCTGCGGGCAATTGATAATATGGAACGAAGTTTGCTGCTCCTGGAGCACAAACTCTCTGGGGAAGATGGGAGTGGGGAGGGAAGTATGGAGGTGCAGAGTGAGGGGGCAGCTAGTTGGGTAACATGTAGAAGGCGGGGTAGAGGGAAGAGTTGTAGAGAGTCTAGTCCTGATCTGGTGCACCCCAATAAGTTTGCCAGGCTGGAGGATGAGGGGGATATCAGCTCTGGGGTAGCAATGCTGCAGAAAGATGTGGCCGCTAGCAACCAGGGGACTGTCTGCTCCAGTAAGAAGGGTAATGGGAGCACAGGCAAGGTCAGACAGGTGCTGGTAGTGGGAGATTCGATTATTAGGGGAACACACAGGGCAATCTGTCACAAAGACCGTGCATACCGAACAGTGTGTTGTTTGCCGGGTGCTCGGGTTCGGCATGTTGCGGATCGGGTTGATGGATTACTGGGAGGGGCTGGTGAGGAACCAGCGGTCATGGTCCACATTGGCACTAATGACAAAGTAACAGGTAGGTGGAAGGTCCTTAAAAATGATTTCAGAGATTTAGGCCATAAGCTCAGGGCAAGGACCTCAAAGGTAATTTTCTCCGAAATACTGCCTGTACCACGTGCCACACCAGAAAGGCAGCGGGAGATCAAGGAGGTAAATAAGTGGCTCAAAAGTTGGTGTAGAAAGGAGGGGTTTGGGTTCATGGATAACTGGGCTGACTTTTCTGTGGGCTACAGGCTCTACAGTAGGGATGGGCTGCACCTCAATGGGGAGGGGGCCGCTGTTTTAGGGGAAAAAATGGCTAGAAGGTTGGAGGAGTGTTTAAACTAGAGACCTGGGGGGAGGGCAACTACACTTGTGCAGGGCAAATAGACGGTGTACATAGAGAGCTGGGAAGAGCCATAGTCCATGGGGGAGGAAGGGGGGCTGGAATGAGATTGGGGAATAAGGACAAAAGGAATACGGACAGGGAAAACCATATAAAGTGTATGTACACAAATGCCAGAAGCCTCACAAACAAAATGGAGGAACTGGAACTCTTGATGTTGGAACGGAAATATGATATAGTGGGTATCAGCGAGACATGGCTGGACAGTAGCTATGACTGGGCTGTTACTATAGATGGTTATAGTCTTTTTAGAAAGGATCGTATAAATAAAAAAGGGGGAGGGGTTTGTTTATATGTGAATTCTTGCCTCAAGCCCGTCTTGCGAGATGACATCAGTAACGCAAATGTGGAGTCCCTATGGGTGGAGATAAGAGGAGGGAAAAATAAAAATAAAATATTACTAGGGGTTTGTTATAAGGCTCCAAATATAATGGAGGCAGCAGAGGAAATGCTGATAAGTGAAATGGATGCGGCTTCAAAGCATGGTGAAGTACTTATCATGGGGGACTTCAATTACCCAGATATTGACTGGGGGGCAGAAACCTGCAGGTCCTTCAAAGGTAGCAGGTTCTTGTCAACAACAAAAGACAATTACCTGTCGCAACTAGTCCTGGAGCCAACAAGAGGGGGGGCACTGCTGGACCTTATCCTGACCAACAGACCTGATAGGGTATCAAAACTACAGATTGGGGGGAACCTGGGGAATAGTGATCATAATATCATTGATTTTGTATTACGCTTTACTAAGCACGTTAGTGAAGGGGCAACCAACACTCTAAACTTCAGGAGGGCAAATTTTCATCAACTAAGGGAAGACCTAAAAGGCATAGACTGGGATAATGCTCTCAAAGACAAAAGCCCCCCCCCAAAAATGGGACTTTTTCTCATATATTCTGAAAAAGTCCTGTGAAAAACACATACCTTATGGGAAAAAGCATAAAAGGAACAAGAAAAACCCTATGTGGCTAACTAGTCTTGTAAGGAAAGCAATAAGCGAGAAAGATAAAGCGTTTAAGGTGCTAAAACGTGAAGGTAGCGATGAGGCATTACAGGATTATAGAGAGAAAAATAAATCCTGTAAAAAACAGATAAAGGCTGCAAAAATAGAGACTGAAAGAAATATTGCCAGGGAGAGCAAAAATAATCCCAAATTATTTTTCAAGTATATAAATGATAAGAAACTAAAAACAGAGAGTGTGGGTCCCCTTAGAAATAACATGGGGGTCATGGTGGAAGGAGATGAGGAAAGGGCCAATCTACTGAATGTCGCCTTCTCAACTGTCTTTACCCAGGAAAATCCCCTGGTGGAAGACACAATGAGGAATAATGTAAATTCTTTTTATAATGTCAACAGTTTAACCCAGGAAGAGGTACGGCGCCGCCTCGCAACCACTAAGATAGATAAATCACCTGGGCCAGATGGCATACACCCCCGGGTTCTGCATGAATTATGTACGGTGATAGACAGACCGTTATTTTTAATATTTGAAGATTCACTGAGGACTGGTTATGTTCCACAGGAATGGCGCATAGCAAATGTGGTACCAATATACAAAAAAGGATCAAATAGCGATCCTGGAAACTACAGACCCGTAAGTCTAACTGCTGTGGTGGGGAAAATATTTGAGGGGTTTATTAGAGATGCTATCCTGGAGTATCTCACTGTGCACAACCTTATAACCCAGCATCAGCATGGGTTTATGAGAGATCGGTCCTGTCAGACTAATCTGATTGGTTTCTACGAGGTGGTAAGTTCAAGACTGGATCTGGGGGACGCTGTGGATGTTGTATATCTGGACTTTTCAAAGGCATTTGACACCGTGCCACATAAAAGGTTGGTATATAAAATGAGACTGCTGGGAATAGGAGAAAATCTGTGTATCTGGGTAAGTAATTGGCTTAGTGATAGAAAACAGAGGGTGGTCATTAATGGCACATTCTCAGATTGGGTTGATGTTACCAGTGGAGTGCCACAGGGGTCAGTATTGGGGCCACTTCTTTTTAATATTTTTAATAATGACCTTGTAGTGGGTTTACACAGTCAAGTTTCAATATTTGCAGATGATACTAAGCTGTGTAAAGTAATAAATACTGAGGTCGATAGTTTAGCATTACAGAGGGATTTGTGGAAGCTTGAGGGATGGGCAGAGAAATGGTTGATGAGGTTTAATGTAGATAAATGTAAAGTTATGCACTTGTGCCATGGAAACAAAAAGTATAATTATGTTCTAAACGGTCAATTACTTAGTAAAACTGAAGCTGAAAAGGACTTGGGCGTATTGGTGGATGGTAAACTTAATTTTAGTGACCAGAGCCAGGCGGCTGCTGCTAAAGCAAATAAAATAATGGGATGTATCAAGAGAGGAATAGATTCTCATGATAAAGACATAGTTCTGCCCTTATACAAATCCCTGGTCAGACCACACATGGAATATTGTGTACAGTTTTGGGCACCAGTATATAAAAAGGATATAGTAGAGCTGGAACGGGTGCAGAGGAGAGCAACCAGGATTATAAGGGGAATGGGGGGACTAGAATACAATGACAGATTACAAAATTTGGGATTATTCAGTTTAGAAAAAAGACGACTGAGGGGAGACCTCATTACAATGTACAAATACCTGAACGGACAGTACAAGGATCTCTCCAAAGATCTTTTTATACCTAGGCCTGTGACCAGGACAAGGGGGCATCCTCTGCGCCTAGAGGAGAGGAGGTTCTACCATCACCATAGACAAAGGTTCTTTACTGTAAGAGCAGTGAGACTATGGAACTCTCTGCCACAGGAGGTTGTTATGGCCGACTCTATGTACATGTTCAAGAGAGGCCTGGATGACTTTCTGGAGAGAAAAAATATCACGGGTTATGGGGATAAAACATTTATTTAATTCTTGAAGGTTGGACTTGATGGACTTGCGTCTCCTTCCAGCCTTATATACTATGATACTATGAAACTGGAAAGTTAGGTGACAGTTAAATAGGACTTGTCAGATAATTAAGGGAATTAGCACAAGGTGCCAGATTAATACCAGTAACTCTCAGGTATCTGAAAGTGTTCTCTAATTTTGAGTTATTTTACAATTATCTCATTTACACTACATCATGACCTTGACATTTAAGAAATTGTGTGTTGTTCTCTAATATTGATCTGGAGTGTGTATACATAAATATAGTACTGATAAAATGTATACCTCTCACTTCTATTTGCACCATCAATACATGTGTTACAGTGCCAACCACTACCTGGTGCCCACCTGAGTTCATTCATATACAGCCCTCCACTCCGCTATACAATTGCATAGTCTTCCCAGTGTTGGGGGTTACTACCAATTGAACTCTTACATTACATTGAAGTAAACATGTTTAAACTGAAGATTCTTTTGTATTGTATTTCTCCAGGAACTGCAAAGCCAAGCATGGAGCTGCCTATGCCACACATCTTCAATTACAAACTGCATTCACTTTAAACCATATAACTTTTAACTTTACCTATAAACATCTGCGTTTCCATAGATAATTGGTTTAGTGGAAAGATTGCAGGAAGTTATGAGGAGAACATTTACCTATTGGAATTGCTACCTTTCTGCCCTAGTAACTAAATGGACCATTGGTGCCTTACAATCCCCACAGGTGCCATAAGACACTGTTGAGTAAATGGGGCCTTCCTAGAGGGATAATGATGCACATGCTTAATTTGTATCAGCTAGTTATACTCTTTCAAGCTGGAAATACATTACTTTGAGTAAGTACAGATATATTGTAGTAAGTCGAAAGCAACATGCTGGATGTGCCTAGGGTGTACAGCAGAGATTGGAAAGACTGAATGCCAACGGGAAATCATCACATGTCAACTGTGAAAAAATAATTATAATATTTCATTTAGTGTCCTTTAAGTAAAGTCATTTACCACTGTGTAGCTGTCTATAAATATATCTCAGACTGAGCAGAGCCTATAGCTATATTACCAGGGAATATAAAGCGACTTATTTCCTTAGCCGAGGTGTATTCTTTATGTTACTTATGTAAGCCTTGACCTTTGATAAATGAATTGCACTCTTCCTTTAGCTGCTATAAACTGGATAGTTTCATACGGCGGGATAAACGGAATTAGTACCAGAGGCTGCAAAGAAATAAAGCTCTATAAATTTTGTGTTGTCAGAATCACACCACTTTATTGGCCCATGGGTCAAAATAACCCTCTAGCTTTTTAGATGTTGAAATAAGTGAAACAATATCCATTGTCAAAAGACTCCTGAAGAGCATCAATATATAATGACAATTGCATTATAGAAGTGTGAGAACAGGCATTATTCCAAAAAGGAGGTTATTATCTCATTAATGTTTCTCAGCACAAAACACAAAACATTACTCATCAGGTCTAGACATTTGTCTGAAGTATTAAGAAGAATAAGGAGAAGGAGCTTTTAATATTTCACCAATGTTGCAAATTCATTCCTCTTAGGTAAAATACTTTAACAGTATTAAATATTATATTTCTACACCAACTTCTATGGCAACTTATATCCACATAGAATGTTAATGCCCATGAATGGTACAGGCTCTTTGGTCGCCACTGGCAAAGTCGCTATGGCCATGTATGCTGGAACTAGCATAGTGCTGCCATTTTGGGGAGGATTACTGCTCCCCGATGATGACATTGCTGGCAACAGTTAAAGGAGTATTCTGTGAATATAAACTCCCAGTGATGATGTAACAGACTGTCCTGCTCTGTTACCATAGTAATGATGTGTAACTGCCATCACTGCACTTTCCCTCACTGAGATGGGTCTCACCTCAACATTATTCCATACTGAATTCACTGCAACCAACCAATTACAGCCAAATATAGTGATGATCACATGACCTGCTGAGGAAGGTGCAGGACATGTGATGTGGACATGTGACCAGCGGCCATATTCTCTCCTGTGTCTCCTCCACATGGATAAAATCAAAGGGTCAGTAGCATTTAATTCTTCATTAAAGTGTATGTCCACAGCATTTTTCTGCTACAGGGAGCAAAATCTTAAACCACAACTAATTACATATTATCTTATAATTTAATTACCCATTGAATAAGAATTCTGCTTCTTCCTGGAATACCCCTTTAACACTCATGATTTGTGCCAGCACGGGTCGCAGGTGTTACTGGTGTGGGTTTGGGTCTGGGCTTGGTACCTGGATCCGAACAGATTTTTAGTATTTTCCACTCATCACTAATAGCTGTCTGTTTTTACGACCAGCGATGAACAGGATCATAAAAAAGTGACAAGCTGGCGGGAATATATTGTTTCCATAACTCCTATGACTCCTATTCATTTCTATAGGAGTTATGGGAACAGCATAGCCACCTTGGTTATTCTTGTCATCTTGTTCTTCTATGGTCCATACATTTTTATTGTTATGTTTATTTTCTAATGATATATTTTTTATTGCATTTTTTATGCATAGTTATAGAGGAAATTTATCTTACCTTCATTAATATTCTATACAGCAGCCACATCCAGACTGCTGTATGATGAGAGAAGGGGTAGAAGTGAGCTGAGACCATCACCTATAGCAGGGGTAGGGAACCTATGGCTCGGGAGCCAGATATGGCTCTTTTGTTGACTGCATCTGGCTCTCAGACAGATCTTTAATAAATAGTGATGGCTGCTGTGTGTGTCTTAGACTGATCACTGGACACAGGCAGCAATGTTACCGCTGTCTACGTCCTTTGTACAACCCAGGTGCCATCGCCGCGATCGTCTAAACCTGGGTCAAAGAGAAGAGCGTGGGAGCAATGGGGAGCTGGCTGCGGGGAGCGCTGGGAAGTGAATATTAAATTTTTTTTTTTTGCTGTGGCTACCCATCTACTGGGGAGCATGTACTGTGGCTACCTATCTACTGGGAGGCATGTGATGGGTGTCAGGATTTGGAGTAGTGAACCCCCTAGACCACTGCGGATAATGATGTAAGGGGACACCTGGGACCGGAATCTAAGTGGCACCCAGTCTTCAGCAGAGCCCGCCGCAAAGCAGGATGGTCTTGCTGCAGCCTGGTACCACCAGGTCGTTCCACGCGCAGCATTGTCCACAGTGGCAGCCAAGGTCGAAGTAAGCGGCAATGATGCAAGGTCAGGACTGGCAGCGAAGGAGCAGTATCAGGAACAGGTCCGGGAGGTCAACACTTGGGAAGAAAACACTGTGGAATGCTTCCTCATAGGCATGAAGCACTAAGATCCAGCGGGGAATGCTGGGTTCTAGGACCCAGAAAGTGGGTAGCTTTAAATATGCGGGTGCCAGCGGGAGCAGGAATGTGGAGAGGTGAGTGAGCTCAGAAAGGGGGCGCAGCCACGAAAAGGGGCACAGTTGTGCCTGCGATCTGAGACGTACTGTAGTTCGCAGGGGCACCCGTGACACTGAGACTACCTATCTACTGGGGTCATGGGCATATTGTATGGCTCTTACGGAATAACATTTTAAAATATGTGGCGTTCATGGCTCTCTGAGCCAAAAAGGTTCCTGACCCCTGACCTATAGTAATTGAGGGTATCATGTATCATCTTTAGAAAGATGTTACCATTTTATTGTGATCTTGACTGTGATGATGAAATTTACTACCATTAATCGATATATGGAAAAGGGAAAATATACTGTTATAAGGCTCAGTGCCCCCATTAAAATTGCCAGACTTTAGGAAAATAAGGGGCATATACAGTATCACCTACCAAATCATATCACTAATAAAAACAGTACTGTGTAGGGGTCAGTTTAGAACTTTTTTCAGATGTACCTTTTCTAGTGAACATTAATTTTAGATAAATGTTCATTTTATATTAATATGGATGAAATTTACTTCCGGACACAAGATGGGTAAAGCTCTGGCTACCAGTGCACCATTTCTAATACCTTTTATCTATAAGGGATGTGAATAATTATGTAAAAAGCAGCCCTAGGTAGTGCTGGCCAGTATAAAAAGGATGGAAGAATAGAGGTGGAGCAGTTATTAAGGCTCCACCCATAATGCAAAGATTCATTGAATACAGATCAGGATAGAATTTGCTCCATGTGTCTGGGGAACAGGAAATGTATCTCTGAAATGCTTTTGTATTGCCCAATAGAATGCTGTTTTATGCATGGGTTTATTTGGGAGCGTGTAGACTCATTTTAATAAAAAAAGAAAAACAATATTAAATCAAAAACCTGACATTCACATTCGCTCATTTTCTGATATCACATTGCTTTTAAAAGTGGCAATAAGTCTTTTTCTGTAAATTTGTACAAAGCATAAATCAGATTGTCCAGCAACTGAACAATACTTTAGTGTTTTGTTCTTTTTAATTATACATCCCCACAAAACTGGACACAATTTCTGATCTGTGAACACAGTCCTTTTTAGACGTCATGTTAGAATAGATTTCTGCAATCTGCAGCTGAGAAGAAATAATTGGTGACTTTCTTACAGACTTCATTGAACTTTACAATTTTGCACTTTTGTATTGATTGTAGATACAGGATTTGAGAGCGTTACTGTTAATTGTTTTTGTTTCCAATATGTAACAGGAGATGTCAGAGAATGGCTTCTTTATAATAGTTCCCTAGTATAATAATGGAAATGCCCCTTAGAATTTCAAACAAATGTCTAAAATTAGATTTATAGGGCAGGTTGTGCTAGTTTAATTGTTGTACTATTTTCATTTAAAATTAAATCACAAATTTATTTGATTGTGAAGTGACTACTAATACTACTACTACTACTAATAATAATAATAATAGTTATAATAATAATTCCTTTATATAATAATAATTCCGCAGCGCTGCACAGAGCTTGCCAAATCAGTCCCTGTCCCCATTGGGGGCAGCGCTCACAATCTGATCAACCTACCAGTATGTTTTCGAGTGTGGTCGGAAACTAGAGGACCCGGAGATATAATAGCTACTGTCAGGTTGAGGTGCAGGTCCTGTGCTTCCCCACAACTTCTGTCCCTTCCTACTTGCTCACACTATGCTAACTTGCAAGTGACAACTGAACGGCAGTTCAGACACACAGACAAAGGTGAGGTCAGACTGATTGGGTCAAAACCAAGACACACAGTTATGAGATTTGATAAGTGTTCGTTACACTAAGTAATATTCATTTATGTGGCCTATCTTACAGTGTAATAACATTGTACCACAGAGGATTTAATTAGAATATTTTGACACTGATCAACAGAAATAGACTCTCAAATGTCAAAGTGAGAAAAGATCTCAATAAAGTGTTTTACATTCATTACAATTTTAATCACAGGCAAAAAATGTAATAAATAACTATCTGCTCAATTACAATGTGTAAAGAGGACCTGCAGCCAATTGTTATATGTCTATTTTATATATAACTTTATTCTTTATAATAATTCTGGAACATCTGCAAAGCAATGTTACCCTGTTGCTTCTACCAGAAATGTATGAATAAACATTTGCCATAATGGGAAGTACACGTCCCTTTGACAAGGAGAATGGTAATATTCACAATGAGATCTTACATTTCTGGAAGAAATAGCAGAGGAGCATAGCAACAGAGTTATGTGAAAAGATGCTCCAGGATGAAAAAGACTGGATAAATAGTGAAGTCTTGAAATGGAAACCCAAAAAATGTGCTACTCATTCGTTATTGAGTGCCAGGTTTTATGCCATCTTTCAAGAATCCTTAAAAATGAGTGTGGCACTTGGATCCTATTGAGTAGGTGTGCTTAGCCAAAAATCAACCTATGGATTCCTTAGTCGTGAGGACGCCAGTTAGGGGACAAGTGTTATATTTCTGAACTAGACTTGCAACAAAAGTTTTCTATGGAGATCAAACTGAGGGTAGAGGTCTGTAAATTATAACATTGTGTTCTACACATATACAGACCGACTCAACAGCAGTTTGAACTCAGGTGCAACAAGCTTAGTTCTATTTCAGCTTTTCAGCCACTACCTTTCAGTCACTACCTTTCATATGTTTCACAAGAATATGAAACCTTCATAGCACAGTTTTATGTGGAAGTAAAGACCCTCTAAGAAGGGAATCTCTTCTGAGACTGGTGCTGTAGAATGAATGCATATTTTAGCCAAAAATTAGTTTTACTAAGTTATGCACATTGTCACCCTTTTCCAAACCCCTGCTTCTCACGTATATATGAGCAATGGGACTCTTGATGGTCTTGATGCTCCGTTGTTATAATAACTTCCAAATATTTGAATGTTGTTCATATTGTTTTGCTCCACCTGACTTGGGGAACTACAATGAGGTAGGACCCAACAGATTGTAAACATTTTCCAATATTCAGTCCAGAGTAAGACATAATGGCCCAGATATATTATTGCATCTGGCCATTTTTTGCACTAAAAATGTATGTTTGGAGCTCGCATATGTGTTTTTTTAAGTGATTGTGCCGCTTTTGTGTTGCAGTTGCATTTTGTCTGACAGTCGTGAAAACTGTGCACCTATAGGCGCGTGTTGGTAGTCCTTGTCTAAAACACAGTCTACTAAATTGAACACCAGTTATATCATAACTTTATCAAGTTCTGTGCAGTTACAATCAATGTTCTGCTTTCTGAATTGTTTACAACATTCAATAAATATTGTAAAGTTGCACTGCTGTTACTTTATAGTGTTGTTGTATTATGTGAATATGTAAGTCCTCGTTCAAAATGAAAGTATATCCTATAATCCCCTCTGTAATGAAATAGAGCTTTACTGTTCTTGAATATTTCTTGACACACTGACAATGAACTATACCACTTCTGTATTTTTTTTATTCCGAAAACATATCCATAATTATTATCAGGAACCTTGGATGGCTCCACCAGAAGTAAGTGCAAGAGCTGGGGCTAAAAATACAACAGCCCATAGAAAGAGTAATTAGAATATCATTAGGACGTCTGGATTCCTCAAAACAGGTCAATAGGTAAATGTCATTTGTCACTTTTACATTTTTTTTTTATCTTTGCAATATTCACATTCAGCTTCAAAAAGTTAATTTATAAAGCCTATTACTCCGAAAACGGCAACTGTGCCGGGTACAATTGCTTCCCACTATTCCTTTTATTGTATATCGGCTGACACTAAAATGCTTCTAGTGCTTCAATCAAAGGCAAGCATTATGACTCAAATTTGCATTATATAACTGAGCCCCAGTAGACCAGTCAGGTGCATTAAAGTATAATTCATAAGATTGACCAAAAACAGCAATTTATATGAAAAATACTGCCAGATCATTATCTCTAACTCGTTTCTTTTCAGAAATCCACCCTACTGGTCAGACTTGAATTGCTCGGAGGATACTGCTGGGTTGTTTGTGCACTGTAATGATATCACTATCACATAGCTATGCAGTATTGTAAGGCTCAATTTTAAGATCTGCAAATTGAGATTTCTTTAACTGACAACTCTGTATTGTATGTAGCAAATGCTGTGCTCACAGAAAAATATTGCAATTCACATTATATATAACAGCTAGAATCGTAGGGTTATACACTAATATGTGTTTCCAAGGGATTTTGGGTGTAAGGCTAACTGTCGTGTACTCAATAATTCTTATTTTCAGAATCTAAAGGGGGTGGTTCATAAATAGACCTCCTGTACATATTATTTCTGCAAAGCTTCAAAATTTATGAGCCACAACTATATTTACTTATTATGGTTTTTATGCATTGTTGAATCTGCACCGGTCACCATCAGGATAATAAGTGATTAAGAAGTCCTAAAAAGACAAATATCTATGAGTGGACAGTAGTCACACTGTTCCAGTCAAGCAAACCCTCTAAGTAAATAGTGTGAATCATGGACGATGGGGGGGGGGGGGATTTATCATGGCTTGTACTGGTGTGAAAAAGATGGAAAAAAGTCTTCCTGGAGCATTGTATTGTTTTGGGATGCATGGAGCTGCAGAGTGGGCTGGGATGGAGACCAGCCAGTGCCAGGACATTAACTATAGCCTGGGCCAGTTCCTGTTTCATCAAGTCTATCATCTCTGGTTTATTTTACTACTATTTTTTACTATTTCAACTCAGTTGATACATATTTATCCTAGTTGAAACATATTTGTCTTAAAGGGATTTTCCCACGAAGAAAATTTAGGCCCTATCCTCGGGATAGGGCCTAACTTGCTGGTCAGTGGGGGTCTCAGTGCAGATTGCAAAAAAGAGGGTCCGTTGGACTCCTCGTCACTCCGTCATATTAATGGTGCAGATGGCCACGCATGATCGTTCTGCTCCATTAATCTCCAATTTCAATTGACGGAAATTGCCAAGAGCCGTGGGAAAACCCCTTTAAGTAAGATTATTTTGGATCAATTGAGACAAAAATAGTTTCAAAAGTAGTAGAAGAAACCGAAGTGGTGATAAATCCCCCTCCCATTGTGTTAGCTCTGAATATATGTTGTGTGAGCAGACTACTACTTTTCACTGGTCTTCTTGGTCATAACAGGTGGTCATGGCAGATTTCAGGATTTTAGTGATAAACTGATCATCTTACTGGCTTCACTTGGACTAGATTAGCATCAAGTATGTAGACTGTACCGTAAGTAAAAAAAACAATAATGACCTCAGACTTCCATTTAAGGTGCCCGAAATGTGGACGTCTGTGGACTTCTGTTGGCAATTATGTAATTTGATAAATCTTACTGTATGGCAAGTCCCCTGTGGGCCATCTCTGCAACTATATGGGAATTTTAGTGGCAGCAATTCTTCAGATGGACCTCTTTCTTGGATTAAAGAGAGAAACATTGTATCTTAGGACGCTATGCTTTATTATTCTAAATTGTGTGGCTACATGTGGATGTTTGCTTTAATTCCAGATAATTTCCATTTTAATACTATTAAACATAAAATATGAGACATTTTCAAATCATAATGTTCGGAGCACAATACTATTGCAGTGATATTTTTATTTTTTTCCTTGGATTTTACATTAAATGTCCTAGTTCTTACTTATGCTGTACTTTATTGAACTATGCAGAATTTTTAAAGCACATTGGGTACTTTCTTTTTTTCTGTACAACAAAGCAAATTGTAAGAAAATATTATCTGCTCTTAAATGTATTCTAGTCACATTTGTCCACTTTTCTAAATGTGGTTTTCAATATACCCATATTCAACTACAATGAGAATAACCAGCAAAGGTCTATACACATTTATATTTGATTTAGAATGTCCTTGGGAAACATTTACTAAGAGCAAATAGAACAGACTATACCAGCACAATTCTACCATTAATTGCTTCTAGAAAGAATTAGATACATTTTTATACAGAGCACAATATAGTTACTGTGCCGTTCTGCAGAAGGCAATTTCTCCATTCTTTAAGTGATGATTTTAGACCTATCCAATAGCTGACATCAATTTCAAACAAGCCCTTTTATGCTTGCTGGGTAAATAGAGCAGACAGTAGAGAAAAGCAAGGTCAGGATGGAGAGAAGAAAGGCTGCTGACAGGCATTTTTCCTATGTAAATACCTTATATGCACATTGACATTCAATGCATACAAAGCTACACATACATTTGAACACTTGTAAATACAGGATTTGTAACCACCTTAAGCTGGTCATAGAGTTTTGAAAGCCAGTAGCTGCTATAGTCATCCAGAAACAGCTATTCCCATTACCTTCTCAATTAACATGCATTCTGGGCACAGTTGAGTATGTATGTGTTCTCACTGGGGAGTATATAGAAAGAAATGCCACAAACCTTTACTGGTGACTTACCAAAGAAAGAAAGAAAGAAACATAGAGTCCCACTAACTGACACCCTTCTTTAGCTAAAAATAGTTTCCCTTACATCTCCATAAATCAACTTTTTGTCATATCACCTGCCATCAGAGGGGTTGTGTCCATCTCAACACGCCACCCCATCTATTCCTCCTCCATGTCCCATGCTTCTTCTCAGCATTTAACACTTAATGTCATGTGACCAGGGTGATGTCATTTAAGCTCATCTTACCCAATAAGCTTTGCAATGTTTAGCCCATGTATGTATCTGATCACATGAAATCATAGCATGCCTCCATGGACTTTACTCTTCACTAGCCTCCATAGAGACATGCTGTAATTTCATGTGATCAGATACATACAAGACATAGACGTTGTAACTGGGTAAAGGACCTTAGATAAAATCACTCCGAATACATAACATGAAGTGCTCAATGATGTAATTGAGCACTCTCTCAATGTTCCACACAGCAGCATGTCACAGTAGTGAGACCTGTCAATCAGGAACAAGGAGCCTGGGCAATGTAGGACTCACTTAGTGTGATTGGATGCACATCAGGTGAGTTGCAAATTTACAAAAAGTTTACAAACAGATTTTTGTAACATTGCAGCTAAGAAAAGGAACCATTTAGGGATATGGGCACTGCTTTTTAATCATAGTTTTTAATGAAGTATTTATTTTGGGGGATTAAAACAAATGACAGTTTCTCTTTAATGACCTCAGTTCAGAGTAGTTATTTTGATTCACTGGTTTTCAACGGCAGCACATCTTAAGGGTTTTTTTAGGTGCCTGTTGTCACAACCCAGCACTAGAACTACAAAACTACACCCTGGTAAGGTAAAGCTCAGATCCCCTCTTTGACGTTGCAGTTAAACATGGACCGCAGTGTCTAAGTTGGTGCAGTGTGAGTAGGCTTCTCTTTCACCTATCTGTACCCTTCAGCTATGATCATGGGGTGTAGATAACAACAAATCTGATGTGCAAATGACATTTAAGAGCTCATAAGTCCCTCTTAAAAACTTGATTGAGATCCTGCCTAATAATAAATCTGCCATCAAGTAAATTTCAAAGATCTTGGGCAACCCCATCTTGAATTCCCATCTTAATATCCCTACTTTATCACACTTTATCTTTTTCCGATCATGAGCAATAGATATAGACCTATAGTAAGATATTCTTAGTTGGCAACTCTTTATTACCAATCATCTTCTTGCACCTTTACCCATAACTTTTCACACTGGTACAGTATGTGGACAGTGACAGAGAGTCAACACTTATTGTAGAGAAGAGTTATTTTCTGAGCTCACTAGGCTTTTATTGTTAATGCACAGACCTTCAGGAGGCCACTGTTTGTCACTGACAACTGATTACATGAACAATAACTTATGTTAAGCTGCTATCAAGGTTACATCAATGTCAAATCATTTCTGTCTTTTAATATGTTAATGTAAAAAAATGGAAATAACAGAGTTACCATATGTGGACACTGCATCTATGGTTCAGATTTACAAATGCTATCTAAAGGGTAGACTGTGTAACACTAGAATATGGGCTTGGTAGGGTAAAAAGCCAGGTATGACAGACACAATGTTCGATGGAGCATTAAATTGAAGTATAGATGGCAGACAATGCGTTTTGGGAATGGACCATTCCCTTCATCAGTATCATACCTGACTTTTTACCCTACCAATGCCATATTGTTTTAACCAAGCATCCATTTGGACAACGGGAGATGCTGCAGGCTCTTCACTTTCTTTTATCTTATGTGTAATAATTTATTACTATTTCTTTGACTCAAGTATTATCACAATTGTGCTGTGAAAGTCTTTGTACTTATATCTAACACTAGAACAAACAATCCTAAACTTAGCTAAATTTATAAGCTCATCCCATAAAAGGACAGTTATAACACTGGTGAAACACCCCGACCACTCAGCAAAAGCCAATCATTCCACCAGCTTCCAGGAGAAGGGGAGGAACAGGACAACATATAACACTCTATTGGTATGATCTATCATCACACTGTCTGGTTTCATTTACTATGTTTTTAATGCTTATTTGTCTCAGTTGAGACTGGGACAAATAAGTCTCAAATGGGACAGATATGTCTCAACTGGGACAAATAAGTCTTAACATCTCAACTGGAATGAATAAGGCTCAAGCTGTAGTAAAAGATACCTGACAATTGGTACATATATTTTTATTTTGACCTGCTTTTTTCTTTTCTTTTTGCTGGTTTTTGGATTTTTTTGTTTATTATTTGGGCACATTTGGCGACTGCATCAGGTTGTCAAGAATGTATCTTTGATTTGCAACTTTTTTTAGAGCAAATTAGAGACATTTTAGGTGCAATTGACCCATGCCTAGTTTCATACTAAAAGTCAAAAAAATGTAAACACCTGCAAATCAGAGATAAAGAAAAAGAAGACACGCATCACAATGGCAAATTTAGAAAATACATAGCAGCACTGACTTTTGCCAACTTCAAAAAGAGACAAAAGAAAACAAATGATACAAATGATGGGATATGTCCTAGCCCTCCATTGTAAGGACACAGACGGTATCTGCCCTATGTATCCTTATAAGAGAGGACTTAACCATAGTGGGAATATAACCTCACCCTTATCAGAGGACCTTAGTATATGTACTGTATTTGATAAAACCTAAAAGACTGAATAGAGGCTTAAAAATCAAGCTACGAGTTAGTAAAACATTCAATTCAAACTAATACATTCATCATGGTGACAGAACTGCAAAAAAAGGTGGCTTTAGATTCATAAAATCCCACAAATAATTTGAAATATATATTCTGATGTCAAAGAAAGAAAAGCTGGGATGTCCAAGGTCAAACGTGAGCTCGCCTCTCATGATCTAGAGTAATTATTTGACAACAGGGCTAAATGTGAAGGGTTGGAAAGCCACAATGATATGAGTAACATTTGGATGCTGATTGACATCCTGCACATGACCCAGCTCACAGAAGAAAGCTCAATGATTCATAAGGAGACGGAGTCACCAGGATATTCCCACTTAGTTTTAGTGTTGCTATCTTAGAGATCAGAATAAGGTCACACTTGAAAACTTCCCATCCCAAAGGAATCGTAAGTACTTTATGATATCAGTAGTAAGAATCATTTCTGTATATATTACACCCCTAAGCGCTCACAAGCAGCTAGGACTCTGTTGCATCCATTGTCTACTAAACATGACTTTACTAATATGATTTAATTATTTTCTATTTGTTTACACTACCTAAATACACCACTTTGCCTTAATTAATTGCTATTGAAGAGGCTGTGGTTTTCAGCAACCACGCGCTAATACACAGCAAAGCACTGAGGAGGCTGTAACTTTGTTAATTGTAACTGAATTAGGCAAGAGGCGAAAATCCATTTACAACACAAGGCAGTCTATTTGCATAAACGTATTTACATAAATGTCGAACAATCAACCTTAATGGGAAAACATTGGAGGACATTTCAATATTAATGTATTTATTATGTTCATAGAATTTAGGTTTTACTGTTGTTTTGTTGCAGCATCTAAATATTAGTGTGTGTTCTTCCTTTTTACATGACAAAAATGGATATTTATTATCATTATAATATTATTAGTTCTTGTAGTTCTAGTATTTTGATATTTGCAGAGTTTTTAGATAAGTAAATTACAAACACAATGAATATGTTTCAATGACTGTATAGCCTCAGCTTAGGCGCTTTTTAAACTGCCGGTGTGTGGGGATGTATATGCCTGCATAGACGCCAATGGCACCCAGCTGCGGTACGGTGCGCACACACGGAAAAAAGATAGAGCATGTTCCTTCTTTTCCCATGTTTATTGACAGACACCTTTGCTCACCATGGAGCAGGGAGCAGCAGTCACCCCTCGTCCTCTCCAGCGCATGGCTGTATACTCACCCAGGCTATAATCGAATGTGTAAAAGAGGCCTTACCTGTACATAAATATGTGCATACATGTTGTTTACAGCCCATGTGTCAATGGGGTGTGAGATTGTGGTCTGATAATGCTGATAGATTTCAGCGTGCCATTGTCCTATATAGTACAGTGTTATTTTCCTGCAGTTTAACACATTGGTTCAGTGTGGTTCCGTGCTGCTACATACAGTATGGAGACATCATTGCTTGTAACATCTATATACCCTATAATTATCACACAGTTTGTGTATGGAAAGATAACTTTGTTACATTATTAATTACTATGCAATTATCTTAATATGTCATTGTTCCTCTACTCCACCCATGAATTATCCTGCTGTCTCATTATATGGGTTACAGATGTTTGAAGACCTCATAATGAAGGCCTAGGTAAAAGTGCTAGGTCAAATTAGTAAAGATGTTATTTTTTTCTTAAGAATTACACTATTCCCACAAAGACAAGATTCTAAAATGTACTCAGAATAACAAAATAACACATTCTCTAATTCACTGCTATTAACAAAAATACAGCATTTCAAAGATATAATTCCAGTCCTGCTGTACACAATTTTGGTTGCCCCTGGATCAGACCACAAATCATCAGACTATGGTCGGATTCTTTTCATGAATAGATTGTCTGCACACTGCAGCGCTCTCTGCCTCCTGCCTCTCTCCCCCTGCATTCAAAGATCATCACTACAAAACTACAGACACTTCTATGCGGCAAGCAGAAGCTTGCAGAGTTTACTCCACAAACTAGAGACAAGTTGACTCTGTGTGTTATAGATAAGATAGCAGAGCTGGATGTGTCATTGTGTCTTATCTGTCTCATCTCTTTTTTTAAGCACATTGTCAGCACACAGCATCTCACAGTACAGATAGATCATGAAATGTCTGCTCAGAGAGTCCCAGCCCACACTCTGGTATTTTACACTGACCATCACTGGGTGATAGGAGCAAAAACCACAATAAAAAACATCACTTTTCATGGGCAAACCCCTTCATGTTCTCTTGTCTACTGTCACCTTTTGAAACATACTCTGTTAACACATCAGATATTGTAAGGTATTTTCTCTGTACTAGCATTTTGTGATTATCATTATGACCTGACATTATCTAGCTTACAGCATCACTATCATGGGTCAAGATGATGCCCCCAAAAAGATTCTTCAGAAGCAAAGATGTTAATGACAATTAAGAAAACATAGCCTCCAAATGTTTCAACTTTCTGCATGTAATAAACAGTTTCTTGAAATGGTTATCAATAACCCATTGTTTGTATGATTCTCATGTCTCTGGCAGCATCATCCTGCCAGTTATACATTTTGTTGGGTGGACTAACATAGTTATATACTGCAGTATGCCAGAGAATTGTATCATTATATGGCAAATTTTCAAGATTTATTTATTTTATTATTTTAATATGTAAGTTATCCCTTCACCTCTGGTCCTTAGCATTGTCACATGACCAATATTGGAACTTTCAACTGGTTATGTCAGACAGGAAGTCAGTTTCTTCATTCATCCTTAGGAGACTCACATTGAGGATATCATAGTGATCCATAAACTGAATTTCTGTCCCCACACAACACAATGGAAGAACAGACGACAGAAAATAACTCACAATACAGCTATCAACAAGAACATTGCCTTTACTACAATATACATCTTGTACAGTGAGTATTGAGCACTGACCCTTTTGTAAAAGTATACTTTTATATACCGTATATACTCGAGTATAAGCCGACCCCAGTATAAGCCGAGACCCCTAATTTTACCATCAAAAACTGGGAAAACCTATTGACTCGAATATAAGCCGAGGGTGGGAAATGCATTAATCACAGACCCCCCCAGTATGTATACAGCCTGCCCCCAGTAGTATACAGCACTGCCCCCAGTAGTATACAGCACAGCGCCCAGTAGTATACAGCACAGCCCCCAGTAGTATACAGCACTGCCCCAGTAGTATACAGCACTGCCCCCAGTAGTATACAGCACTGTCCCCCAGTAATATGCAGCCAGCCCAGCATTAAAAGAAAATAATAAACTTATATACTCACCCTCCGGTGGCTTCCGCTCCCGTCTTCTTTTTTCACTAACTTCGTGCCGGGCACCGCCATTGTTCTCCCCTGGACGGCGCCTAGTATGATGCACAAATTTAGTGAAGACAGAAGACGGCCTCGGGAGACAGAAGAGGACCTGTGCGGACATCGGGGAAGCAGCGCTGCAGGTCGGGGCCACCGGAGGGTGAGTATATAAGTTTATTATTTTTAAAAGATTTTTTATGACTGTATGACTCGTGTATAAGCCGAGGGGACGTTTTTCAGCACATTTTTTGTGCTGAAAAACTCGGCCTATACACAAGTATATACGGTAGTTTTGTTTCAAAAAGATATTATTTATACCTGGTTTATTCATGACTATTCAGTATGACTATTATTATTACTATTATTATTTTATCCCTTTGTTTGGAAGTTACTTTGAACAGGATCAAGATCTGTTATACATTAATTAATTTCCTATTAATAACACTCCAAGTACAGTGTATGTAAAAGTCTTACAATCTGTACAATGCTTAAGATTAAGATGCACTTTTACCACAAAGGAATCATTGCTCAACACACACTAGACCTCATATGTGCATGTTAATGAAGAAAACTACAGGAAACCTCTCTTAATCTCTTATGGCTGATTACATCAAGCAATAACTTGCGCTGCACTGTAATATTAACAAGGTTACACACCATGTCAAACATGTTCTACAATCTTTATTAAACTATATCCTTAACTGTATATGAACCTAACAATTATATTAAATGAGAACATCTACAGACAGTATTTTTCTATCTATCTTTCAAGCATGCTTGAAAAAGGTGCTGTGTCACCGAAACGTTGCACTTGAAATAAAGACCCTGCTTTTCTACACAATTTGGAGGGCTGCCTATTCCTTGGATTATATAATAATGAACCCGGCCAGAGGTCCTACAGATATTTATCCACTTACAGCTGTGCTGATCTGGATTTTTCCATAGCTTCTATCTATCTATCTATCTATCTATCTATCTATCTATCTATCTATCTATCTATCTATCTATTTATCTATCTGTCTATCTATCTACATTATCTATCCATCCTGGGGTAAAATGAAGCAAAAATAAAACTATGCATGAACACAACCTTTCTCTGGATACAAGGTAAAGTAAATAGTGGTAAACAAATGAGAAGAAGGATCTATTAATCACTATATCTAGCACCGTAACAACACTCACGACATTTGTATGACTCAGGAACACAAAAAGCACTACCACAATTCATCCAATGTTTGTACAAAGTATTGGGATAGAAAAACAGGTGTACAACTTGTTTTTTTTTTTTTGGACCTATATGATACAGATTCAACTTATATATTTATAGACAAACAGGAATAAATAAATATGATGTATAAAGAAACATAGATATGATGACTGATATATAAATATGATAAAAGATAGATGGATAATACATATGATGATGGAAAGATAGTCAGAAATATAATAGATATGATGATTGACAGATATGAACATGGATAAATATTAGAGATGATGAAAGAAAGAAAGAAAGAAAGAAAGAAAGAAAGATAGATAGATAGATAAATAGATAGATAGATAAATAGATAGATAGATAAATAGATAGATCTACTACACTCATACTGGTGAGAGTGAGGATAGCACCCATCTAATCTTTTTCTCTCAAAGACTGTGCTGCTTTTTTTCTTTTTCTTCTTTTTTTTTAGATAGATAGATAGATAGTTATTATAATGGACAGATAGATTGATAACAGACATGGTGATAATCAATAGTACATATGACGATAGGACAGATATAAAGATTGATAAATTATATGACAGTCTGCCATATTAATCATTCAAATGTTACATATGTGGGAAACTTTTACATTTTAATGTAAGGACATAAGGTTATTTTAAGAATAACAAGGGTATCAAATGCTGCGCCATCCCTTGATATTAATGCCTCCCCTTTTCTCATGTTGGATATATCAAGATGGCCGCACAGATCGGCAATTCTAAACCCGGTCTTGCCTGGTTCTGCCTTTGTCAGGAAATTGTGCATATTATGGGCCAGATGTATTACTTGTTTTTTTTATTGTTATAGCAACTATTCATTTTGTACCATTTATTTTGCTCCAGTTTTGGGACTAAACACCAAACTAGATGTGCGTCAAAAATCACCATGTTTTTCTTATTTATCCAGTCAATTCAGATGTTTTGCAACACCTACTAGAGATTCATCATTAGCAACTTTTTCATTTAGGCACAATTTTCTGCAAAAACACTTCAGCTCAAAGGTGGTGTAGACTGAGCAAGCCCCTGAGCTCTTCTGCAGAGTAGTCTAGCACCTGTATATTACAGCAGCAGAGCTCAGCCAGTGTTTACACTGCATGCAGCCTCTGTTTATATGCCTGGACAGCAGTGCACCTGTGTGACCATGGTCAGATTTCTCTCCTCTGGAAATAACCAATGAAGCTTTCTATAGAAGGACAGCAAGCAGAGATCTCGAAAAACTGTGAGGAATTGATACAGAAAGTATATTGGAAAAACATATAACTGTACAACCAATAAAATGCTAAAATGGAAATACCCCTTTAAGCCTTACCAATAATATCCTGTCCTGACAGTCTCTGGAGCACGGTGTCATGTATTGCTGTACTGGCATATTATCCAAAGAGGTACCATGTGATGGTGGCACGCAATTGTTGGTTATGCTAATGATGCTACAATAGATGTATCAGAAGCAGTAATATATTTCAATACTGACTAATGACATCGGAAAGTGACAAGAAACAGATCACCATTGGAAAAGGGACAGCAGAACATGTAAAGGTTTGGTATAATATAATGTTTCTGATCATATCCTAAAGAAAATATTTCATAATATCGGAATAACTTTGTGTCCGCTCTCTAACATAAACATAAAATAGCTCTGCGACATCTGTATAAACTTAATAGCATTGGCGGATGATAAATATGAGCTATTTTATTGACACAGGGCATTATAACACTTTAATGTGTGTTACGGTTCTTTTCTATATCACAGTGGGATGAAAGACCAATGGTGAGTTATACCCACTTACAGGATTTCCCGAATATTTAGTTAATTGCTCTTCAGTAACCTTTCCTTAGATCTCTGTGCGTTCCATATGAATGCTATGTTTTCATTGTGCTTCTCTGCTCAAATGTTTTTACAACTTGAATTGATTTCCATTAATTTCTATATGAAATTCAAAAATAACATTCTTGACTTTTTCTGATCTAATGAATTTTCCCAAAGGTGATAACGTAATATTTCAATATTTATTTTTTACTTTCCCTTTTCATTACTGCCTTCTGCTGAACACATTTTAATGTATTATTATTCTGCATACTTTAAAGTATAATTCAGAATTCTCAATCTTCATTGATTCTTTCTCAAACTGGAATCGCAAATGAAGTATTTCTTGTATCTACCTGAAAATTCCTTTTTAATTATGTTTTATAATCAATTACCTTTCAAGAAGAACAAAGGGCAGAATGAATTAAATTCCCTTATCAATAAGTAAACAGTTCTTTTATCCTCTCCATCCTCACTGTCCAATTTACATTCATTCAGTAAGTTCACTATTTGGGAAGAAGGAGAAGATATGATTCATTGTCCGCCTGCCCAGCTAATGTCCTTATTATAGATCGCAATTTTCTTTGTTGTATTGCAATTTTACTCAAAAAGGGGAAAAGCTGCCAGAAGAAAATACTTTAAGCATTTTATTGAGGATAATTGTGATAGGTATGCACACTGAATCAGAAAGATACAGCCCCGATCCTGCATCCAGTAGTATGTGATCATTTCAGATGCTTATTACAATCATGCTAAGATGTTCTTGGCTTGAGCAAATTGCTGTAGAGGGGTTGTCTGTTTTACACAGGTTTTCTGGGTCATTCAAATTGATGACTAACCATTGTAATAATTTACAAATATCAGATCAGCGGAGGTCCAACACCTGGCACCCCACCGATTTGCTGTTTCTAGGATTAGAATTATCAATGTGATCGGGTCAACCAATGTCATTTCTCAAGAGAAAGTTACAGAACTCAATACAGTACATTCGAAAAATCGATAGGTTGAAATTTCTTTCGTATATATGTGATGGGCTTTATACTACACTATTTTGTAACAGAATTCCACAATAATGAGTTTAAAATAAGGTATCTGACTGCAGGGATCCAAAATAAGCAGCACTAATTTATAGATCAGCAACAAGTATTAAATTATTGGAAATTACTAGTGAAAATTGAAGCATTACCCAGTTGTGTATGTTCCACCAACGTTGATAAGACTCTTTCCAGTAAAGAAGGTAGCTGAGTCCCTTCTGTTAATTTTATTGTGTATAGAATTTTCTATACATATCAAGATTAAAGGTCCTTTTAACTTCAGTTATTACGGCAGTGCTACTCTCATTTAAACAAAATATGCATTTGGAACTGCTGTCTTAATTACTGATGAGTGGACCAGAACAATACGGGCTGAGGTTCCCGATCCCAGATAGAATTTTGGGTTCAGTGTTTGGACTCACTACCCTGCCGGTGTTGGCTTTGCTGGCAATGTTTAAAGGGTAACGACCCTGATTAGTACACCGATTTCAGGTATTACCAGTGGGGATGAGCATTAAAGTTTGGTACCTGAACCAAACTTTAACGGGTCAGCTCATCATTAATCTTAATTAATAAATTACATTAGAACATAGTCCTACATTAAAGGGGCATTCTCATCTGGGCACTCACATTCAGTTTCATTAATCTGCCATATACATAAACATTTCTTCAATTAGATGTCATTAAAAAAAATGTTCCTGTGTGAAGATAATTTCTCATAAATGTAGCCATGTTGTCCCTTAGAAACGAGATGGCTTCCTCGGATACGGCCACCTCTGCTGCAGTGAGTGCACAAAGAAACAAAAGGTTATTGTATATAAAATGTCTGAGGAGTTACTGTATGTCCCACAGCCGTCCTGTGGTAATGATTGCTGAATCCTGGAGGTCAGGCAGGACTCTATAGCGCAAGTCTGGCCACCGCTGCCGCTGAGAAATTATCTTCACACAGGATCATTTTTTTTATTAACATCCAATTGAAGAAATGTTTACATAAGGCAAATGAATTTAATTAAATGTAAATGCCCAAATGGGAATACCCCTTTAAGTGTGTTTTTGTGAACGATGTATGAAAGGACCACCTGGCTTTAATGGCTTAATAGATGGTGAAATAAATTACATCTCAGTCCACAAAATCAATTGTCAAACACTTTTTCTAAACTTGCTGGTATGGTTATATACAGGACAATGAATAATCTAATTTGTACAGGTTTCTCCAGCTTCCCTTCCGAGTACAAAAGTTGGGAGAGATAAGGATAAAGTGGTTGCATTTCAGTTGCCTGATCCTTTTGTTTTTTGGGAAGGCAACTACCAGTTAGCCTTTCCATTGACTAAAATAGCCACTAAATCTTCAACAAGCCTTGCATAACTTAATAGTGAAATTGAAGACAAAAAACTTTGACATGTTTTCCTATATAATACTTTATTGCCCACCTTGCACACCTGTATGCCACTTATATAGTCACTATTTATCCTCTATTCCCCATCCATATTACTTATTTGAATAAAAAATGCAATATATCTGAATAAAGTGCAGCCTTCTCCTCTTAATATAGTTTCTCCTTCCCCACTTATCAGCTTTTTCACTATTCACGGCATAATTCTCTCTAACTTGAGAGATGGACAAAAGATCAATTGTAAATGGTTGTCCATCAATGCGCACCATCCAACCTGAGGGAACTGGAGAGGATCTGCAAGGAAGAGTGACAAGATCCCCAAATCCAGGTGTGAAAAACTTGTTTCATCACTCCCAAGAAGATTCCTGACTGTACTAGCTCAAAAGGTGCTTCTACTCAAAAATAATGCGAAAAGAGTTAGAATACTTCTGGTCATGTTATATTTCAGTTTATCTTGTTTAATAAATTAGCAAAAATATCTATATATCTATATATTTCTGTTCAGATGGGGTGTTCAGATTTTTTTTTATCTTACCAATTGGCTGCAATGATACAAAGGGGCACATGTATAAAACTTTTGGCTTGCCTTTTTCTTTCATTTTTGAGACTTTTCATGCTGCTTGTTATCATTTTGAGTCAATTTGTGCCTAAAACTTCAAATTTTGCAATTGTATGGTTTTCTGCAGTGTTCCTTGAGTTATCACATTAATCCAGATGTGAAAGTTGCAACTTGGCCCTGCCACATCTGTATTTTCTTAAATTCCAAAAATGCCATTCAAACATGTTATTGAAAAACCGCACTGAGATGTACCCAAGTGATCCAATCTCTCTGTACATTTCTTGAAGTTCTGTGTAGCACAAGACAGTTAAAATAATGGCTTTAAAATCCTGCGCAAAGACAACCAGGCTCTCAAGTTAAGGTTTGTCTCTTGATTGATTTGTACAGCCTGGCTGACCTATATTTGGTTACATTAAGGCAGTAAGTTCTCTTACATGACAGCAAACACAAATAAAAACAAAAGTACAGTGATAAATGTGATCTACTTACGTCAAGCTTGTTTTACTGCCATGTTAAAATGAAACAGCTTGGCACTTTTTTTTAGAGGGGATATGGTATAAAGCAATATATAGGTATTAAAAATGTTGCAGATTAGGACCATTACATAAATTTAACTTTATTACCTATTCATCTACGTCTCATGCTCTACATATTAATTGCAAATTATCTGTATGAGAACTGCAGTAGTACAGTTCAATGTTCTCCAAAATGGGGCAGATTTATTGAAAGAGTCTCAAAGTTAGACAGCGCATACAGTCTCAGCTTGTGATGCTGAATGATAAACAGAGGAGGGTCATTTATTACACATTCTCAGATTGCATTGAGGTTTCTAGTGATGTGCCACTAGGATCAGTATTGGGTCCCTTTCCTTTAAATATTTTTTATTAATGTCCTTAAAGAAAGTCTACTCAGAAGAATTTCAAAATGTGCAGATGATACTAAGCTTTGTAAAGCAATAATATTACAGGGCATACAATTACTAAAACTTGGGGTAATTCAGCCTAGAAAAAAGACAGCTAAGGGGTGACTTCATTATAATATACAAGTACCTGAGTGGGCAGTACAAGGATCCCTCCAAAGATCTTTTTATACCTGGGCTGTGACCAGGACAAGGGGGCATCCTCTACACCTAGAGAAGAGACCTTTCTACCATCGCCATAGATGGGGATTCTTTACTGTAAGAGCAGTGAGACTATGGAACTCTCTGCCGCATGAGGTTGCTATGTCAGATATAAGAGGGCCCTTATGGAGAGCAATTATGTCAAACATTACAGGAACCAAATATTGGGGGGAATTTAACATGTCTTGTCCACTCGTTTTGTGTCAGACAAGGCATAAAAACCTCAATGCCAACATTTTAGTTGCAGAGGCGGGCAGGCGTGTGAATGCCCATTTTGATTTCTACCATTTTGTTAATAATTGATGCTGATCCAGGTAAATATACTGGCCATACTGGGATCAGGAAGGAATTATTCCCTTATTTGAGCCATTTGGCATACTGTAAGATTTGTAAGTTGGACTTGATGGATCAAGGCTTTTTTAACTACTCTTATAATATGGTATGTATATTGGAAAACATTCATCGTAATATCAAAGATCAGAAGACCATTTGTGGAGGAACTTCACTACCTCCGCAAACTTCAGTTATTTTCATTCTTTATAGGTGTTATTGATTTGGGAAAGTTTTTCTGTAGCCTCCACAATTTTGGGCAATAACTGCTGTTAGTTTCCATATGTAATATATTTATTAGACAGTCTACTGTCAGTTGATGCCTGTCAAGCCAGGACCCCCACTTCAAAGTACAGACCTCTATTTGTACATTAGATGCTGAAAGTAACATCATTGATTGCCTGAGAAAAAAATCCTACTGTTACAGAATCAGTGGAGCAACACTTATTAAAGGATGCTAAGATTTGGAGGAGGTGAAAGATCCGCTTTAGGTCATGACACTAGTGCGAATAGCCAAAAGTTAAATAGAATGGATATTGCTAACAGTTGTTATCAGTCATTTCCATTATCAAAACCTGATAAACTGTGCACTTGATATTACTCACTAAACGAAGGAGATAAGATGGTTAAAATAATGCTAATCATAATGATAATCCTGGATATCTCTCTAGCACTTCAAACCCATGACATTTATTTACATACAGTAGTAAGTATTTTTATTTGTGTAGGTTTTATTTGGCTTTAATGTGCCAAGTATGATTTAATAAAGTACAACTGTGTATTCTAAGGTGCCATAAAATAAACTGCGTATGATCAGGAAATACACAAGGAATATCTTGTCATTTTTCATGTATTGTACATTTTTACATCTGCACAATGATTTTCTCCTTTTTAAATAATATAATATATTTAATAACAAATGACTCTTGGGCAATAGGTGTTGCGCATGGACGTGTGTTGTTACATCAGTACTAATATTCTAGCCAGATATGTAAATTAGGGCTAAAAAAAAGAATAATGATTGAATCTTCGAGTCACAATGAAGTGGATGATTCCTATTTGCATAGGGGAATGGGGAATGGGGAATTCGTAAAAAAATGCTGTCAAGTTCCATATCATCACTAAAAATATATATTATTGTACAAATGAGCCACTAGTGGAATACTGAAATCTAATGACAATTGGGTATTTTAGAGAAACTCATGAGCATAAAATATGCAAAGCTAATTTTGTAAGGAATTCAATGAAAATATATACAGTAATAAAAACAGCAACAACTAAGTGAGTATTATTGGGCAAATAATGTTTTCTTCAACAGAAAACATATTTTTTAGTCCTAATATAGCAAACGAGATACTTGCAGAGGCCTTTTCATTACCTACACTTACTCCAAGTCTTTAGGCCCTCTTAAAAGCAGAACCAAATCCTGCAGGATTGGAAATTTTTGTCTATAGCCCTACCATTCTGAATAATCAGAACCATCAGTACCCAATATGCTAATTAGGCTTCCTATGGTCATGTAGTTGATGCATAGTAGGAAGAATGCAAATAAGTTTTCCAAGGTGTTAAATGGAAAACAATACCTCCTTTTGCTACCTTGAAAGGCAGCCCCCTTAACATCAAGTATGACCTACAAGAAGTCTAAAAACATGATGTGGGATAAAGCCAAACCAGTATATCTATTCCATAAGGAACAGACTCCCAACTGTAGACAGCACTGTTTCAAGGTAGCAAAAGGAGGTATTGTTTTCCATTTAACACCTTGGAAAACTTATTTGCATTCTTCCCAGAATTCCCTAGTGGAGCATCTATGGCTTTAAGTCTCCACATGCCTTTAAGGTGGCCTTAATTGGCATTGTCTCCTTAAGGAGAACACCTACTGTCTGATCTGATGCATAGTAGGGACAGACAACGTGGAACTGCCCACCTAACAGTAGACAGCCTAATCATCTTGTGAATGAAGGCGATTGAAGGAGAAGTTTCACATGTAATGGAGTGGAGTGATACCTATCAAAGCAGTGTTCCTGAACCACTAGGCTGTGACCCAGGACCAGGCTTTAAAACACTAGTTCTGGGCTGTGGCTGGAAAAAAAAATCTGCTACACACAATTCTCCATTCCCTGCAGTAGTCTTATTTTCTTCTCTATTGCAGCTGTGCAAACTTCAATGTTGCAGTCCTCCTACCCCCAGTCTCTGGAAAGATTTTTTGTTTGCAGGTGGTCAATTGTTTGAGGACAATTGTATCAAAAGATATAAAAATATGGAATTGGCTACATGCTGAAAATGTGTTGTAATCTACTAAGAAATCTCTCTTAATTATTATCATAAGATAATTAGAGAAAAGACTAAAATATCTTGAATAACTTTCATTATAGTAGAACTTTCAGCAAATTCACACCTTTCACTTATCTTGCTTTTGTCTGCTTTACTTCTCAAACTGTGATTTTTTTTAAAAAAAACTGTTTATATTTATATAAAGGTTTATTTTCACAACTGGGCTTTTTTTTTACACTTTTTGTTACTAGAAAAGAAGATATTTGCAACATAAGCAGCACACTGCTGACACAGGATCACATGAGATAATTGTGGAAGTATATAGCCTGTTGTCACTCTCTCCATTCTCCTATATAGACAAAATATGGTGCTGGAATACATTTGACCTATAGGGACAAAATCTGAAAGAAAGCTGTAAAATGATAATATTTTATATCACACATATTTACTGTCATGTTTACAGTATATATTTCTTCATCTATGAGTTTTCCACATATTAGATTTTCTGTATATTCACTGTATGTCTAGATTTTCTCAGTAGTATTTTATGTATTGATAACATTTCATGAATATTGATTTAGTCCACCACTGTGAAGAGATCACATACACACATTAAAGGTTTCAGCTATTACAGAGTTACCACAATTTTCTTTTATTTTTTTCAGATGTAGCAGGATTTCAATCGATCACTTTTATTGCGTACACTCCAGTTAGCTGGAAGAGAATATCTGCCGGTCCTCTAGACTATAGATTCATAAGAATCATATAGAGTAGTCTTATCAGAGATCCTTCCTGCCATTTATCTCCATCAATAGCTAATTCTATACATTGATGGTGAGCAAGGAATTGTTTTGAATGTATTATATTACTATATACTTTATCTATATTTCATTCTGCTTTCATATTTGATGTGTAAGGTATGCAAGCATATTGGTTAGAAGGGAAATCCCTTTGCACAATCCCCATTTCCAAAACACCTTTGAATTCATAGACGCAATATTGTCTGCTATGATAAACCACAGCGCTCGGGTACAACATTCTCCTCGAAAACAGCTTTCATCTCTTTTTGATATAAATGCCATGAATCATCTTATCATTGTATTTCTGTTCTATGCCTCTACTTATCATTACAAAAGCAATCGATCCTGGCCTGTCTAGAAGTTTAATAAACTGTCATCACAGCCATTGGTCTAGTTTGATAGTTTGAAGCTGCTGGCTGGATCGGTAGCCGGAGAAAAAGACAGCCCGTGGCTGATCAGGTGACTTGGCCATTAAAGAGAAAGAAGAAAAACATCTGTGATACAAAAGAGTTCTAAAGAGCAGTCTATAATTTTTATTATTCCCCTTTGATGGCACCATATTCTCAGAAGAAGCAACACTGTATATCTTCAACACTCGTGGAGAGGCATATATATTGTTATGACAATAAATAGCACATTTCTCCAAGAGTAAAAAAAAAAAAAGATAAGATAAGTGACATACATTGAAGGCACTGAATACACAACCCAAACTGGACGCTTCTCTAATACGATTAGGCTTATTAAAAGAACACAACCTAAAGGTAAAGACGCTGAAACGGAAAACATATCGATCAAGTGGTGACATCATTTTCCTTCTATTCTCTCCCTTATCTCCATGTGTCATCAACAGCAAATATTAAAATCAATGGAGCTGGAAATCATTATTTACACTGCATTCAACTACTAAAGCTAGTGTATAAAAAGCTAGGGAAATAGAATCTTCTCCAAATGCAGGAATACATTTAAAACAAATTAATATGTTCAACTGAGCAGATGTGTTTTCATCAGCATTTATTGGGAAGGTAAACACGGAGAGAAGAAATGCTGATGACAGCTGAAGATCGATTGATGGATAGATTTTCCCAGGAGTGTTTTAGATTAGAAACATACAATTTCCTTGAAGAATAGGTGTTATGTAGTTTTATATTTTATTTCCATCACTTCTTTGTATAGTATATTCATATTTGTATATAATCTACTTCTATATTATATGATGAAATGAACAGTAAATAAGTAGATGGTATACACATGTAGCTTCCATCAACGTCTGCATTTTCTAAAATCAGTCCTGTAGAAATACTGCAGAAAACAAATTTGATTCATCCAGAGGGAGGTGTGGCTTAATTATCTAATATATAAAGCTGAGTGTATGTGTGTGTCTGTGTGTGTATGTATGTACGTATGTATGTCCACTAAAAGAATCTGTGTCATAGCATTTACAATCACCATTTTTAGCATAGTCGCTGCCTGTGGACTCAGAGAACATCATAGACAAAGTCATAGACCCACATTTGCCAAAATCCACTTATTAACAATCACATACAGGAACCAATGTCTACTGCTGCTGTGGCAGTTGGAAGCTGAGCCATGATTGGATGCTGTTCTGCCGCAGGTCATAAATATGAGCTCTGAGCTTAGATTGGTTACTATAGGCAATGAGTATAAGAAAACTTATGTGTGAGGTAAAACTGGATAGGGATACAGAGAAAGGGGAGATCTATCAGAAACTGCTCCAGTTGCTAATCAATGATCAGCTGTATTTTTATAAATAGCAATGCAAAAATTAAATTTGACTCTGTTTGTCTAGGGCAACTAGAGCAGTTCTGCTCTCGGACACTTCTGACAAATCTCCCCATAGACAAAGTGACAGTCGGAGACAGAGACAGTCACTGGAACAAGAGTGTTACAGACAGTCACTGGAATGATAGCGTCAGAGACAGAGACAGTCACTGGAATGAGAGTGTCAGAGACAGACAGTCACTGAAATGAGAGTGTCAGAGACAGACTGACTGTCACTAGAATGAGGCTGCCAGGGACAGAAAGTCACTGGAATGAGACTGCCAGAGAAAGACAGTTGCTGGAATGAGTGTGTTAGAGACAGACAGTTGCTGGAATGAGAGTGTCAGAGACAGTCACTGGAATGAGAGTGTCAGAGACAGACAGTCATCAGAATGAGAGTCTCCGAGAAACAGTCAATGGAATGAGAGGGTCAGAGACAGATAGTCCCTGAAAGAGACTGTCAAAAAAGTTTATAAAAAAAGGGATGGTCAGTGACAGTTTGACACAGTATATAGATAAATATTTTTTTAACCTATTCTATTTTGTTGTAGCTAAGAGCAGTTATTTACTATGCCGGCAACACCGGGAGCTACAGCTGCTAGTTGTCTTGTAGGCAAACAAAAGACAGTAAGCAGGAGGATAGAATTTTTCCTAATTAGACTTTTTTTTCAAAGGGGTCCCATTGGGTTACAGAATCCACTTCAGCCAGTAAGTGACCTCCTTCTACCACTCAACATTGCTTCCTCTGACAACAGGATGTGCCTTCTTTTGTTTCCCCAGGTCTGAGGAGGTTACTCATTGTCTTAGGTGGGTCTTGGGTGGAAGGCTAAAAACTGGATGTACCAGAGCAAGGCAGGAACCAAGAAAGGGAGCAGGGAAAGTATCCTTCCTTTATTTGCCACCCCTGACCCAATTGCCATGAGGTTTTTACAGAATCTCTGGAAAACCCCTATAAACTATAATGATTGAGCTTTGGTTGCAGATTACACTTTTTAAACCACTCTCTTTAAAGTCCTTGGAGGGTTATTTATCACATGCTCGTGTATGATAGCCATGCTGCTGCTCCGGCGTAGGAATAAAAGCAGCCGGCAAATTTACACATATGAAAATTTGTCTGCTGCAACGATTGTGCAGGAGAGGAGATAGGAACGTCCCATGTCTGCCCACACCCTGCTGACCGCCCCATCCCTTCATGCTCCCCTGGTGTTGAGGCGGCATGGTGCAGAAGCCCTGATAAATACCCCCCATTGCCTTATTGTAGTGTTGAAAATACTCAACCAAATGTTTTAAACCTTTACAAAAAATGAAACCGACTATTCAGTTAATAAAAACTTTTGATGATTCATTTCACAATTTATCTTTACATGGGATCACTATTCTATGGGTTCACATGTAGGGGTTAGCTAACTATATTTACACTTGAACTGGAAGCCTTTGCTCTGTGTGACTTAAAGGAATATGCATTTTTAAACTCCAATCACTTTAACAGTAGCATGAAAACCTATATAATCATTTGGGTATAAATATTTGTCCAGAGGCCAGAATAAACCTGTTTTTGAAGTGACTAAACACTGGAGGAAAAAAAAACATATGGATGTAATTATATGGAAAGGCTGCATGGTGGGGTTTCCGATGGCAATGCAGGTAACATGGCTTTTAACTGTAGGGTTCACACATTTACCTAGATTTAGATTGAGAAAAGAATACACTAAAATATCTTTGTGGATGGGGAAGAACATTTCCAAATTGGGGTGAGACAAATGCTAATGTTCAATAATATTTATAAAATAAACAAACAGGGAGATATTTGTGAAGGGAATTTATGTTTCCCCTCCAAAAAATTGTATTGCTCTATTAATATACGGTATTATCTATGTGTAAGTTTGACTGCATAACTATCATCTGCTCAACCACAATTTAGAAGTGGCTGAGAATAAAATTGCTTGTGGCAAAACCAACTGATCAGGTGCTAAAAGCAGTTCTTATTAAATAGTTAAAAAGTTACTTTCATTCTGAGCAAAAAAAAGCCAAAACAAAGCAATTCTGCTCCAGGTGTCCCTGGAAAGAATTACTCAAAAATATTTTCCCCATTTAGTACCTTTTTTGGTCCATAGCATCCAAAGTTTCCACCTCAAGACCTACTACAATCAGCAAGATGGAGGGGCTAAACCTGCCGCCTGTGACATCATCACAAACACGTGTTGCTGACCAATGAAACCATAGCTTGCGTATCTTAGACACACCCACACAGGCGAGTGTGGAGCTTGTAGTTTAGAGACTGAATAATATACATAACTGGAAATTTTATTCAATGACAAGAATAGTTTCTGTATTATAACTTTTGCAACTAGAGCAGGGTGAAAATTGATACAAGTATTAGAGGCCATGGGCACAATATACCCTTACTAGATTAAATAGTATTATTCCATATTCAGCCCAGTATGGATGGAAAGTGACTAACAAAATCCATCTGAGGAGTCACTTACAGAGGCTGATAGCAGGGGAAAGCTGTTGAATAGCAGTGAAAGGAGCACGATTAAGGTAACTAATCTAATTGCAGAAGGGCTTAAAATTGCGTTTTTTAAATGACAGTTACAGTTAACTTTCTATCTTTTGACAGGAGTTGCCTGTCTCTAGTGGTTATGAGGAGCCATCTAGTAGGGGATTCCTGCTTAACAAAATGGAAACAAATATACTTTCAAACTGGAATTTTAGATAGATGAAGCATCATGTTACCTCAATATCTTTAGGTAAAATATATATACACAACTAAGATATCATAGACACATATCTTTATAAAGTATTTTGGCCAACATTGTTAATGTTTTTTAAAGCCAGAGTCTCTAAAAGGCACTTGACTACATTTTTTGTCAAATAACAATTGGACCAATGTATAAATGTATTTTATTACTCTTCCTTTAGCAGAATATAGGATCTAGCTAATATTTCAGGTAGATAATAAATATATTTGAATAAGTGTTCATGCAATGGCTGTAATAAAACATGTGTACTGGTGATGAGAAACAGTTTCCAATGACGGTTATAATTGTATGTCGTCTAGTCTATATTGAATTGCTGCCATTTAAAGTATGAAATACTTCTTCACTATGAGACCTGAGATAATGATATTTCCAAGCAGAACAAACCAATAGTCATCATCTGGGAAATAGCTGTATCTTTTGCAGCAAATCTGCTTCACCAAAGCTATTAAGACTAAGTAACTTTTTGACCAAGACTTTTAATTCCAACCCTTTGTGGTCGTGTTTATTTTTCTGACTGCATGCACTTTACAATATTACAAGCAAGAATATAGAACAGAAAGGTCACAGCGGAAAACTACAAAAAGGAAATCAATGCAAAATTAATAATGGGATAAAATGTATCAATAAGAACCTCTTTGTTTTTCGTAAAGTTCCAAATATATGCAGGTAAGGGCTGTAATAATCCTGTCACATTTGGCGCATTGTTTGAAATTGTAGATATCGTTGTCAGCCTACGTGGCACACTCTTTAAAATGCCACATCAAGCTTAAACAATACAGCACATTCTTTTAAATGATTTCTCAAGTGAAGGAGCCTTAAGCAGGTGTAGGCTGTTGTCTGTGTGGGCAAGTTAGAGTTTTTCTCTTAACCATTTATATCACAGCTCTTCACTGGTAATCTTTCATCCGATTTAGTCTCAAACTATAAAAAATAAATGAGACCCACATGATATATTTTGCATGTCCCAGGAAATAAGACATGTCCTTTTCCTCTCCCATATCGGTCTTTATCTGACTGTAAATTAACACAGCATAAATACTAGAGAGATTCCATGTAACAGGACCTGCACCATATAGAGTCAAGGCTGCAAAGTAAAGTGCAGTAATATAAATTCATTTAAAAATTATTCTTTAAAAAAAACACACAAGTGATGAGCAATTGCGTTGACCTACACAACACAACACAATATATGACAGACTGTGAAAGGAAACTGGTCAAGAGCAGTTGGTTCAGTTGAAGGGCAAATGTGGGGAGGTCGAGATGCTGCATACAAAAGGGAATACATCAAAATAAAAAAAGCTAAATTTGGGACTATTTATATTGTATACTTTTTGAGCCAAGACAAAATACTGGAGGTTTATTGTGTGTGTGTTATATAATAAGCTCTACTTCAGCTGGAAACTTTTAAATGCTATATTTGACTTGTGGACTGTACTAACAATCAGGCCAATATAAAGAATGATCAAATAATTATAAAATATGACAATTTCTGGCACAGACCATGGAAATTGTAACTTTGTCTTTCACTCTTTCGAGACTTTTGAAATTTGTTTCATGTTTTAGTGGGTGGATCAGAGCAGGGACTACAAAAGGTCAGGGTGAGAACACAATGGCCCGAAAAATGTACTATAACTTGTTCCAAAAAAATGCAGGTCCTAGCTGGAATGTAGACAGCCCCTGAATGGCTTTCAACTGTGATGCTGGGAATATGCACAAATTAATGAGTGGCTGGGACCTTTTAGTAATTCTTTCACATTCCAGGGCAACATACATGGAAAGCACCAATCTTAATATATTAGCCCCATTGTCTACTGTCAAATATTAGAATTCTAGAAATAAATACAAATCATCATTAAGCCAAATTTAAGGCAGCTACTCATGTAAAATACAGTATCATTGAGGTTAGGATAGATGAAAAAGGCTTGTTATAAAAATATTTTATTTATATAATAGTTTTTTCAAACTACACCTTATTTTTCACCAAACTTTGTCAATGTTATCTTGCTACTCTTGTAAAAATTTGTGATAAAATAAACTTCCCAGGCTTTTATGTGAGTGTCGTTCAAAATTACTTCCATTTTATTCTATTATGCGGCTTTTCATGCATTGCAGGTTAGTAAATGTTATTTAAGGAACACATTAAGGTACAAGGCCAGAGGCCAAGTGAATCCCCGCATCCTGTATATCTGATTCCAACATAACTATATGTTACCATTGGGAACACATTATTTCCTGCATTATACCGTATATTTAAGCTTAAAACAAAGAAAGTTGCTTTTATAGCAAAACTAGTTACGATGTAGTTTACTGTTATTAACAGTTATGTATTCCCTAATTGAACACTTAAAAATGAGTCATGTAATATAGCTACATCAGTAAAGAACAAATGCAGATGACATCATTAAACTCAGAAATTTTAAGGAAATTAATGACCTCCTATTGCTAAGCTGATGACTTTTACAGGTCTCAATGGAGTTCTTTGACCCTTAAAAGAAGAAAGGTCACAGAGCTGGTACTGTTACAGTTTACAAGATATAAACTGAAAATGCCAGATTAATAACATCAAATGCAATAACATTAAATACAGAGTGGTTAAAGGAAACTTTTCTGACCTTTTTTTACTTAAATACTGTTTAGATTTCACATCTAAAATATCTGTAAAGATATTAAGGACCAATGGCAGTTTATTTGGCTTCCCCAAATAGACAGAAGATTTTTTTTGTGCTTTGTAGGAGCTTAAAATGAGCATGGATGGACCAAGACCAATCTGACTTCCAGGACCTTAAAGGGGACCTTTACCTCATGTTTTATGTGATGTGTGGGGGGCAGGATATTAGGTAATTTAACAATATACATCTATTAATAGAAACGAGAAAATTGTAGAGGGGCACTACCAAGGGCTTTCATACTATGTAGAGTATGGACTTGCTATGTATAGATGACGGACTTGCGAAAGGAAAAGTTCTTCAGTACAAATAGAGTCAATCATAGAAGAAAAGTCACGCTCATCATATATTTAAAACTTCTTTCTTTATTCTGTCATCCTTAAAATGGCATACACAAAGGGAAAGGGTGGAAGGGGGAATTGCGTTTTTTTATCAGGGATCAATTGTTTCGGGCTACAACCAGTGCTTCATCTTGCCAAATGAAGTCAAGATGAATCAGGCAAGATGAAGCGCTGGTTGTAGTGCAAAATGATTTGTCCCTGTTAAGGAAAGATGTTTTAAAGATATGGTGAGTGCTGACTTTTCTTCTATGATTGACTCTATATGTACATCTATTAATAGGTCTGACTCTCTTGACATGTAAAGTAAAATCTCTTTTTCAAAAACGTCTTTTACGTCATCAGCTGCCATTCCTGTCCATAGAAAAAAAACGCAAATCGAGGGTCATGTGATCCTAACTGTTCAGGACAAATTGCCCTTCCAGGACCTTAAGTTTATATTCCTGAATACTGCCATAAGGTCCTGGAAGGAAGATTAGTTATGGAAAGTTAGAGTTCACATGACTCTCCATCTCTGGCCATTTTACTTCCGAAGAACATTTTTGGTGTATTGGTTTATTATTAACTAACAATGTGCCAAGCATAATGCAAGACACTACCCGAAGCTCTGAATGGAAAGTTTTTAACATGTAAATAAGAAGAGCATTATGCCTACAAAATATATTTTAGCTATTTCAACTATGCATTTTTTGGGAATTTTTGTATTATGAACTGGAGGTTGTTTTAAGTATTTCTTCATATTTCTTGAAGAAATCCGTTCATTCGCCACTTTCCAGCTTAGTTTGTTACATGCTGATTAGATATAAAATCTTTCAAGAAATCTCCTAAGCTCTGAACTCTGGCCATCCTCTTACCTGATTATAAAACCCAATTGTTAAGACAATTACCTAAAATATCAATGGGATTATTTCTGATGTGACCGCATTTCCAGGCTTCAGATCAATTTAGTTTGACAGAATCAGCTTTCTAAATCTCTGGCCTCATTAGTTGCCCCCTCCCTTACAACTCTATTCTATAGGTAAATCTCAAAGTTTGTAAAGGTAGATTTGAATCTTTTGATACAATAATGTTAATATTGTTGAAGGACTTTGCTTCAGATCTCAACCAAAAATATAGCTTTATTTGAGCAGAAAGATTGATATGTTCAGTTGTCAATCATCTGTAAACAGTAGGATGATTTGTTGTATTTTCAATTTGGATAACCATTTTGTAACTTTTTTTGGAAAACACTTGAGATTATTTGGCCAACACTGCCTGGAGTGATTGAATGTTAATGAAACAAATAGTGCTGGTTAATTGAAAATCCTAACACAATACTTTGGGATGGTATGTGCCATTTATATAAACTTTATAATTAATAATGTTATAAGAAATAATAATATGTAGAATTATGTATAAATTATGTAGAACTATATATTAAATGTAGTTGGTGCATAATATCCCTAAATGTAATTGATATGTATACAAGTATAACATGGTGACCTTGCCAGAAGCAGCAATTATCCTAACAGAGTATTTTAAACCAAGAGAAAACCAAAAATTTGTATTCCACCCAACCAAATGCTTTGAGCAACTTGTGGTGGTCAGGTATGCAAGGTTAATCCGGGAAAATTATGTGATTTGTATACTTAGAGGAGTTTAGAGGATACTTAGAGCTGTTTTGGGGGAGATTTTTCCAGTGTTATACATTAGACTATTAAAATCAGATTAGTTTTCTGTTACTCTATATTTATCACTGTGTTTGCTGCAGGATAATAAATGTGGTATAGTTGAGACCATTGAGTTGGTCTAGTTAACACGACGTGGGGGGGGGGGTTACCAGGCTTGAACACAACTTTTATGGTGTACATGCACTAAAAATAGTCACAATCCCTAATGCAAGGTCAGGAATATGTGACTATTTTCCCCATTTCGCAACCTCCACATGAATTGGGTATGGAGGATTGTGAAGAAGGCAATACTTTCTATCCTCCCTAATGTTTTCCTTTGGGGTCATGCCCATTTTCCAATGCCATATCACTTTGTCATAGTAGTCGTAGTCAGAAAAGTGTCAAAAATAGCCTAAAAGCCTTCAGCATAAATGATGCCATAATTCTGATGTAGATCAATAAATCTCTCCCACATGATTTTTTCTTGTGTTTTTAACCTGCTAACATAGAAAAAAGTTTAACGTAATTTCACCAAAAAACTATTTATAAATTGTATGAAAAAATGTTGAGTGATCTCTGATATATTTGCAATATCTTTGAAGTGCAAAGTGTCACCATGTCAGACATGATACATCCATAACACAATATACCCTTGCTTTACAACAATGTCTAGGTGTTTTACAACATTTAAAACAGTCTACTATTTCCTTAGTCGATTGCAATGACCTTTACTTTTTAGGTTTATCCCAGGTGAGCATTATGTCTTTGCCTTTCAGAAATCCCAGCCCCGTGCTGACCCGTCAAACAGCTTCTGCTCAGCACGGCTGCTATTAGCACAGCTTAGGAAGTGTGCACAGGCAATACTTGTGGGACCCAAGCGGATATTGAAACAATGACAGTTATATTAACTAATGTTGTTATAATCAGCATGCCATATGTTTCAATAGAACTCCTTGGTAAAAAGTTACTTACGGACAAAGAAGGAGAGCTCTTTTACCTCTAAAGTTAAACAATACCTGGAATTCATATTCCCTTTCGAATAAATTCATGTTAACAAAAAAAAAAAAGAGTTTCATTAAATTCAGTAAAGCAATTCAACATGGTCCCTGCTAAAATCAACACCAAACAACATTGATTATCTGACCATAGTAAACTGCAATAGGGACAAACTCAATCAGCTATTTAATTACATTATTCTTAATGATTGTTATGGGAGTTCAGCTTCACCATAAATTATTCCTGTGTTGTACCCATTGAATAAAAAGTAGCTTAGATCAACGCCTAGAACATTAACCCTTCACTGCTATCAATACCCAAGATATAAATGCTCTGTAAATTACAATGGAATACTCCTCCACGACTCTGAACATCCAACCTCCAGAGATTAATTTAATCATCTTAACCACCATACAAGTGTTTTTAATGATCACTCCCATAACCATTTTGTAGTGCCAGCCTTAACCCTAACCTGGAACTGTACAAAAACTTGATAATACAAACATAAATAGTCTGTTCTAATGTGACTGAATGTAGAGTAATGAATGCCGACAATTAGGATATAATCATATAATTCTCTTTTTATTATGTTACAATTCAATAGTCTCCTTTGGCTGTTGGGAGTGTTAATATAACACCCTAGACATCCTGGCACATTGTTAAGTAGCTGCTTTACTCCTCTTTTTCATCCAGCACAGTTTGATTTAACAACATAATACGACACAAGTAAGATTAGAAATTGCAGTCTTACAACCATCATGTTATCTTCATTCGCCTACATTTAAATGAAAAAATAAAAAAGAATGAGATGCTGCTCTTTCCATGCCCATGACGGTGCCAGGCATGCTGTGTTACTCGAAGAACACGACAGAGTTTGAACAATAAATAGAAGGATCTCCCCTACTGAATTCATTCATTTATGATGAAGTGTGTCATCTCCTTTTTGGAAAAAAAGACAATACAAGCTAGTATTATCCAAGAAAAACAATCTCTGAAATGTTTGTAACATAAAATAAACATTTTCTTTCTTCTAGGTCTCCACACAATGCCAGGACTAGTTTGATAAAGTGGAAAATCAACATGAGTCTCCTTCTGATCAAAAGGGAGGGCAGCTGCTTCTCTACAAGGCAATGGAACCTTAGTAGGAAGGTATCAGTTTATAAGCCGGGTCCTCGCGAGAGATGCTCATAGCAGATAAGCTGCTATGGACTTGCTGAAGTATAAGACATTGTGATTTGATGCTAGTTATAGAAATGTCAAGCGCAAGCTATGCAAGTAGCTTGCAATGCAAACCAACCCACAATGCACCTTTTATTTAACTGCAGCATGCTTGAATTTCAGTAAAATCCACTGCTGACTTCCCACTGTAGAAATGTCCTTTGTAAACCTGGCGATACATCAGAAAACACTACAGATAGCTGGCACAACATGGGTCATTGGCAGGTATCTCTCATTCAAGTGCTTTTTACTATGCCTTACCTTCCAGTTTTTTGTCGAGGAAGACATATAATAAGCCCCATCCCAGTAGATATGCTATAGTTTTCACCAGAAAACTGTTGGTCTAAAGACGTCTAACAAAGTCGGACCTGGTCTAAACATATCTGACCTGATGAAGAAGGGTTGCAGATCTACTATGAGGCTAGAGCCTCTTTAGAAAGATCCAAGCCATCGGCATGGGGGAAGATTAAGACTGGCATGCAAAATTCCAGTCCTATAGCATCCCCCCCCCCCCCATTATCATATGCTTCAGATGATGCATTATATGTGTAAACTGAAGATAATATTGCACCACTTTTCACCATTTTTTCAAGCTGAAGGCAGGCAAAAATGTATTGTACTTGTTTTAAATACTACACTGATTTATTCACTTTCCCTGCATATTTACAGATGTAAGTGTAAGAACCATATACGTATGCATTCTAACTATTATGTTTTTATGAGATATGTACTTGGAAAACATTGCCATGTTCTAGCTTTCTACTTGCCCAATAACACTGAATATAAATAGTTAATTGAACAGTGCAAATTTCAATAGATATAGAAAAAGCTTATTATCATCTTTTGAATTTATTCGTTGGCACATGATAACAGGTGGCCCAATGTGTTTTTAATTCACTTTGAGAATTATTTAGCTAAAACTTGTTTTTAGTAATTATAAAATTATGCAAAGAGATTCATGAAAATGAAAACACATCTAACTCTTCCATGAGAATTGTCTACACAATTGCCATGTGGACAATCCACATCATTTTCTACAGGAGCACAAATACATGGGAACATTCACTTAAATACTTTAATAGGTTTAATTGTAAACTGGGACACTTACTCATAGATCTAGACACTGGATATGATTTAACTGTGCCTCCCACCCATTACAATGTAAAGGTTGCATAGGCAGATTAAGACTGCCATGAATTCTAAGCTGTAAAAATATTATAGCCCCTACATGTTTGGAATTCAATCTGCGGTTTAAGGACTTTTGTAGGATCTACAAAGGTCATAAAATGACTTTTGTGTACATGTGTATTGTGGGCATGAACAGATATATGAGGATTTCATAGGTGAAGGTCCTCCTTTTAATTATAAAATTTGTTGTTTGGTTTGGGTGACTATGGGTACTCTTGGGCCTCAGGCTACCATCCAAATTGCCTTTATACTACTTAAAATCTTCAGCCTTTTTTTCAGGTGTGGACATGACTGGTGGTGCTGAATGAATCGTTGAAGTTCAGGTTCGAATAGTTTGGGTACCCGAACTTGACCCTACTGGGAACCCAAACTCTGTTAAAATCAATGGATACCCAAAACTTTGGGATCCAAAAATGCCTGTAAAATGAGGCAAGTAAGGGGAAGTAGGGTGCAAAATATGGGTAATAACAAGACAATTGCCCTACTAAAATGGGGTAAGGAAAACACTTCAAATAATAACATAAACTAACAAAATAAAATAATGGTATGGGTTTAAACATGCAGTTACTGTCATTCTGCTAGAAGACAGTATTTTAAATAATTGTCCTATTCAGGACAATTGCTTAGGGCAATTATTTAAAATTTCCATTTGTCCGTCAATATGGCAGCTTTCTCTTCCTACCTACCTACTCACCTTCCTTCCTACCTACCTGCCCTGAAAAGGGAAAAAGTCCCTGTCTGACTGTCCCTATATCTAGCTCCAGCCTGTCCCTAGCTCTCTCCTAGCTGTAATGATGTTAAAACACCTCTTATACAGTGGAGTCACGTGCCCCAATCAATTGGCGTGGCAGTAGCTGCTAGGGGCTAAGGGGCTAGGGGCTAAAAGCTCACCAGTTCATCAACCAGCTTTTCTGGGTAAGCCGAACATCAAACATGGATTCTGGCTGAAGTCCATATTCAGGACGGCAAACCGAATCCATGATGCTAAGCACCATCACAAACATTGCGGTGCAGGTTAGATCATCACTAATCATTTGGAGGAGAAGGGGGAGGATACAGAAAAATAAAAAATGTCCTCCTCCAGCCTCCGACATTCTGTGTGATCCTGGGGATTCTGTGATCACTACATCCAATCAGGCGACTAGTTGCCAGCAAGAAGAGTGACCACAGTGTTGAATGTTACACTTCCACCAAGGCCAGGGTTTGGGTTCAATGGTCACATGATCCATCACACATGGGTTTGTCAGAACAAGTATATACATAGAACAGTGTCCCGATCTCCCGATGGTAGAGAGAGCTAAAAGAGGATAAGTATATTTTTTTATTTTTTATTTTCGCACTGCTATAGCCTTGGTGTCCCTTTTATATTACACTTTTTTTTTTAATCAACTAGGACATCAATTATATTAAAATATAAATAAAATTCTGAATTTGTAACGATCCAACCTCTGTTACATTATCACTAAATAAGATCTTGTTGTGGATCCTGACCTGTAACAGAATCTGTACAATTAAAAAATAAGTGTTATTTATTACAGAGCCCTAAACCATTTTTTGGCTGGAGATCGCTTTTAAGCCTAGTCAGATTTATGCACAAATGTCAAAAGTGTTCTTTTCCTATTGGCAAAGAAAATAAACTGGTAGCTGCTTTATATTTTGCTCTTTACAACAAGAAAACAATAACATTTTCAGTGCTTGAAAGTAATACTACAAAAAGACAAAATGAAGACAGAGAGATCTTATGTACTGTGTATATGGATACTTATTGTCTAGTTTTAGTTCCACTGTATTTACTATTTTATCCACTCTGCTAACATGGTGTTGTGGATTAATTCCTTGAGATATACCCAAAGATGGTTTTCATGACTATTACTCCAATAGAAGTCAATGACACATGTCATAGCATATATGAGCAGTGGCACACGTCACCAAAAGGCTCTTATTCCAAAAATGTTTACAGTATATTAATTTGTATATTATTAATAAGATATTTTATCCGCATAGCTTATACTAAAATGACTCTCTTTTGAAATATATCAGAATAATTATCTTTATCCATATATTGAGTTTGCCCTATATGCCCTGAGCTTTCCCTGAGCATATGCCACACATAGTTCAATCACAATCACAATGTGAACAGAGCTTAACTGATAGTTTATGTATTTTTTCTAGTAAATTATGTCAAGACATAATTTAACTTCAGCAGCACTATCCATATGTACATGGCTGGAAAGTGAAATTGACTAGGGTCTCTAGACCCTAGGAATAGCAGATGTTCCAGCTGCACCAACCTTTCCAGACTGGCTGACCTTGCACAGAATTTTTATCTAAAAAAAGATGGAAGCGGGACAGTTTTTCCCTGTCTTACACAGATTACTATTTGTCCTCTGACCATGTGTTTGCCAGAATAATTTCCTGCTAGGGGTGAGAATAGGTCTTTGATGGCTTGAAAACTCATTTAATTCATACAGATGGGCACTAAATGATATTTCCCAACTAAGATGAGAAACCCAATCAACAGTAGAGTGTTATAGTGGATCAACAATGGAAGGAAATTACTGGATGAACAAGTAAAGGCAGTAAACTCCTATAATCACTCTAGAAAGTACATCTGCATTGCTTGTGGAGCAGCATTGTAGTTGAAAGAAGATCCAATAATTAATCACCAGATGCCTTATTTTTAAATATAGGGCCCAAGGGTAAAGAAAATAGCAAATGCCCTATACTCACCCTTCTCTAGAACCCTTGTTCAGAGGCTCAGATGTATTGTCACTTGGACAGGCATGCACCTGCTACAGCCTGTAACTGCTGTGGTAGGGGGTGCAAGGTTTTTGATATTGCATCACCATTGGGCCTATGTATACAGTGGGTAGCACCATACTAAACCAGGGAACTGCAGAGTATGAAAGCACAAAATATAACCACCTGGTACTAAATTTAAACACAGGCAGCCCGATTCGGGAACCATTAAACAGTATGTTTGTGTTATGGTCATAATGCATCTCAGCTGCCACCTATCACAATCGGATCTCAGCCGCACTATAACCACATCACAACTGTATCTCGGCCAAATCATGACAGTATCACAATGGCATCTCAACCACACCATAACCACATCACAACGGCATCTCGTCTGCATCATGACTACATCACAACCACATCTTGGCCGCACCATGACCACACCATAACTGCTTCTCAGCCACACAATGACCACATCACAACTGCATCTTGGAAGCACAATGACCGCATCACAACTGTATCTCAGCCGCAGAATGACCGCATCACAATCACATCTTGGTCTCACCATAACAAACACATGCCAGACGTACCATGACCACATCAAAACCGCATCTCTTCCAAATCTCATTAGGGCATCACAACAGCATCTTGGCTTGAACTTGACCGCAACGTAATGTGTACATCAACAAAAGATGTAGTGCAATTTTGAGCAACAGATCAGTGCCCTCCCATCTAGTTTCTGCATAGTACATATATCAGATTTCTATGTACTTTTTCTGTATTCTGTCCATTTCTCCTATTTCTCTGTATATCCATTCTCAGATATGGTAATAGAACTTTAGTGACCTGAATAATTTCAATTCAGTTAACTTTCATGACTTAACATAGTGTCCTATGTTCAACCAGAGAAGCTGTTCATGTTCTAGCATACTGACCACTAATAAATGAATAGATAAAAAGGGATGAATATTTGAATATGATTTAAATATATCATGGTGGCAAAGGTTGTTGAGTCCCTGACAGATCAATGTAGATGTTTGTATACTCCGTAGACCGTGGCATTAACATAAAAATGGCCTCATTAATGACAACAAAGCTGTGAGGTTATATGAAAAATATGTATGGAGAGCAGCTCTGCTGAGATGATCACGCTAATTTTTACAAGGGCAGATGTATTTTCTTAACAAATTGACTCAATGTCCAGCAGCTTCTGAACATTGCTAAATATAGAAGTCAGCCATAGCTCTCCTTGAAGGATAGAGCATTCATTACATTACTATCAGACAAATACAGAAAATAGTACAAGTGCTCTAAAACTGACTGAAATACAGGACTACAAAACTGCACAGCTATCCATTTTATTGTACAACAGTATACAGTGTGGAAAAGGTATTTAGTTAGCCAACAATTGTGCAAGTTCTCCCACTTAAAAATATGAGAGAGGCTGGTAATTGACATCATAAGTAGATCTCATCTATGAGAGACAAAATGTGAAAACATGTAAAGAAAATTACATTGTCTGATTTCTAAAGAATGTATTTGCTAATTATGATGAAAAATAGGTACTTGCTCACCTACAAAAAAACAAGATTCAAGATTTCTGGCTCTCACAGACCTGTAACTTCTTCTTCTACCTTCCACTCATTACCTGTAGTAATGGCTCCTATTTGAACTTGTTATGAGTAAAAAAAAAACACCTGTCCACAACTTCTAACAGTCTAGAGGACACCAGAAACAAAATTGTAGACCTGCACCAAGCTGGAAAGACTGAATTTGCAATAGGCAAGCAGCTTGGTGTGAGGAAATCAACTGTGGGAGAAATAATTAGAAATGGAAGCTATACAAGACCACTGATAATCTCCCTCAGTCAGGGGCTCACTGAAAGATCTCATCCTTTGGGGTTAAAATGACCACAAGAACTGTGAGCAAAAATCCCAGTACCACCTAGGGGGACCTAGTAAATGAAATGCAGAAAGTTGGGAAATAGAAATAAAAATACTTTATCTGTCACTGACTATCAGTCCCTGTCACAGCCTGTCTGTCAGTCAGTCCCTGTCACAGCCAGTCCCTGAGTCCCTGTCACAGCCTGTCTGTATCTTTCTGTCTCTATCCATCTTACCTCACACATAAGATGTCTTATACTCATTGCCTATAGTAACCAATCAAAGCTCCGAGCTCATATTAATGACCTGTGGCAGAATATCAACCAATCACAGCTCAGCAGCATATAATGGCTCCGGTATGTGGTGGTTAATAAGTGGATTTTGGAAAATGCGGGGTGAAAATTTCAGCTCAAAAACGAGCCTATGACGTTCCCTGAGTCACAGGCAACAACTGCGCAAAATTTGGTGATTGTAAACACGACGGTGCATATTCCTTTAGAGGACATACATAGGTACATACAAACATACACTCAGCTTCATATATTTGATTAGCTGTAGACCCCGGCATTGCCCGGGATAGTAAATAACTGCTTTTAGCTATAACAAAATAGAATTGGTTAACAGAAAAATAATATATGTATATTTATGCATCTATCTCTCCCTGTCTGAGACTCACTATCACTGCTTGTATCTCACTCACTCTCCCTGCCTGTCTTTATGTCTGTCACTCACTTACTCTTCCTGTCTGTCTCCCGGTTACTCTCCCTGTCTGTCTCTCACTCACTAGCTGTCTCTCTGTCTTTCACTCACTTACTCTTCCTATATGTCTCTCTGTTACTTTCCCAGTCTGTCACTCACTCACACTCACTGACTGTCTCTCTGTCACTCACACTCCCTGTCTCTCTATCTGTCCCTCACACTCCCTGTCTATCTCTCTGTCACTCACACACCCTGTCTGTCTCTCCATCACTTACTCTGCAAGTCTGTCTCTCTGTCACTCACTCTCCCTGTCTGTCTCTCTGTCACTAACTCTCCCTGCGTGTCTTTCTATCTTTATCCATTTAACCTCACACATAAGCTGTTTTATGCTCATTTCCTATAGTAACCAATCAAAACTCAGAGCACATATAAATGACCTTTGGAAAAACAGCAACTAATCCCGTCTTAGCTTTTAAGTGCCAGAGCAGCAGCAGTAATCAATGGCTCCTCTATATGGTAATTAATAAGTAGATTTTGGAAAGTGGGGGTGAAAATTTTGGCTCAAAACCTAGTCTATTAGTCTGACAAATTATCTATTTATTTATTTATCCATCCATCCATTTATATATTTAAAATGATGCATAAATAATATTCTTAAATTTGTTATCCATGTCCTCCTGCATTCTAAAATCAACTTTTAAAGTTATACTAATTAGCCTTAGGGGCTACCCTAGCCCCTCTGTGATATGGCTTACATGCTGTTACACTCACTGACTCTCTCCCCTGCTGTGCTGTGAGCAGGTATTTCCCACTGCACAAGTGTTGAGTAAGCAGTGGGAGGGGGAGACAGTGTAACAGCCTGTAAAGTCAGATCACAAAAGGGCTGGGGTAGCCCTTCAGGCTTAGGAGCATAATTTAACATGATTTTAGAAGTAATCAGGCCATGGATAAGAAGATTACCACAGTCATAGTGTCTGGATCTATGAGTAAGTGGCCCTGGTTTATCATGCTGAAATTTAATGGTAGATTTCCTTTAATGATTTATTTTGCTTCCAGTGATTTGCAATGTTATGCATAAATTGTATGCTCATTCACTCCACAACCACTGGGATAAAATTGTGTTTCTTCTATGAGGCGGAAATCCACTTACTGACACCAAGAAATTCTAAACATCTTGTATGTATCCACTCCACTACCCAACTCTTCACACTTACACTGTTTTTAATGTATTTCTATTCAGTTTGGGATGGAATCATAAATGCAAAATGTTACTTTTAACTGTTCCTCCAGTTTCATGAATAGTCTAGAAAACCCTACTGCGGAGGTGGCATGTTATTGATAGAAAACCCTATTTGTGACATTTATCAAGCTCCCTTTCTGGTGTTCTAGTAAAAATAATTGCTTATACTCTCTCCATTGTCAGTGTAAATGTTTGCAGCTAGAGAAATATCTTTTTACACCAAACTTTATTTTATGCTTGCATTAAATTGTGACCACAACAGAAAAACACAAGAAAACAGACACCAAGGTGGTGGAAAAAGGTAAATAAACCATCACACTCACATATCAAAACAGCGGTGTCATATGTAGTACCAGAAGCTATACAAAAAACAACTACATGTAAGCCGTTTCAGCTTTTAGCTAGTAGACTAAACTCTTTCTTACTACTGTAAAACATAGCACCACTTTGAGGTCAAGCAAGGGTTTTAGAGTGTCCTCCCCAAAATGCATGATGTCTCAGTTAAAATATACTCATTTGTTATAGACCTATCTATTCTACACTAGTGCTTTGCTTTACAACACAAGAACATGATGTGTAATAAACAAAATATTTAGTAAAATATATCAATACTTTTATTTGGTGTAAGTAGCACCCTCCTAATTTTTTCTCTATGGTTGATGTCCTCAAGCAAAAAAAATTGACAGATTTCCCTCTGAATCAGGGATTATACCCATTAATAGTGCCAGCAACACCTACATGACAAATTTACTAATAATGCTAAAGAAAAATACCAGACTAGTCTTAAACTTTAACCGATTTATCGGTGTCTCATATTGAGTAATACATGTAGCGCATCATTAGAGTGTACGGCCTACTTCATGTATGCTTTTTGCTGGTTTATTTTTTGTCAAAAATTTGTCGAAATTTTGGTTCATTGCACAGTAGCACAGCTGAAGTTATCCTTTTGGGCCACAACTCTTTCCACAGAGTTACTCCCATTTTCGAAAAATGTTTAAATCTGTAAGTTATTTCACATTATACAGCATTTTCAGAGTTTACTGTTCCAAATAAACTGTCCTTAGTGATGTATTCCAGTGCCTAATTCTCTTCCATTGTGTTTTTCCCACACCTTATTCTACTGTTACAAAGGCAGTATTTGCCAAAATGAGGTTGACAGCAATAAGATGATTGCACACTAATTTCATAGAAGTGCTAAATTGAATTAGTACCATAAACTAGCACAAGCAATTTAAAGGGAAAATTAGCCAGACCCCAAAAATTTGTTATGAATGACTCAAGAGATCCAATGGTCACTAGAGGCCATCTTTAGCAAGAGGAGAATAATGGATCTGGCAGGTTACTGTTACAAAGCCCCAGTGCTGTCAACTGGTGTTAATGCTGTAAAACCACATAATCCGCCTTCGGCTCCCCTTAGATCCATAAGTGTGAGTGTATGATGTGTTTAGTAGGATCTGGCATAGATATAGTTTTGCATTTGAGATTTACATAAAGGTAATTACTATTCACATTACAGCAACTTTATTCTGTTTGGTAAGTACTTTTAATGTCTCTTGTACTATGACTTTCGCTTGAGCCGAACTGTTATTTCATGATGAATGATTATGCATTACAGGCAGAATGAAACTATCATATCCTTAAACAAATGTCTTTTTAAAGAGTGTAATACAAAGCAGGACTGGAAAGTCTGCAACCATAATGATTTCATGTTTTGCTGATCCCAGCCTTTTCGGCTGAAAGACTTTTTAGTGGTCCCTGGTGGAAAGTTGAGATCAGCATTAAAACGCAGGTCTATCTTTTTAACGCAACTCTTTAGAAGTCTGTATCTCTGAGAGGCTTTAGGAATCTATAAACAGTATATATATATATATATATATATATATATATATATATATATATATATATATATATATATATTTACCGTGCTGATTATTTTTCATTCATTTCTTTTTCTTATTTTCATAGTCAGTGAATTATAACAGAAGGTAAAATAACATCCTGTCTGAAGACGAAAAAAAAAAATCATCAAGCCCTTTAAGAGCTTAGGGACCAATTTGAGATATTTCCTTCCCTAATGAATTAATTCAGCTAAGACACACTGCTTCCTCACCAGGGAAACTGGATTCTTCACATAAGCAATAAATAGCAAACCTTTCTCGGCTTCCGTTTTCTGGTGATTTCCAACTTGCTTACTGATGTAACTTTGGAATCATCCATAAATATTGTAAAAGTAACAGATGTTATTTGTGTATGAGCATAAAGTAACAGTACATAGAGGGAAGAAAACAAAAACACATGTTTTCAGGAAAAGTTCACAATTAGAGCTAATCTTCGAAAAGTCTCTGCTGTATTCAGGATGCTTCATTCTCTAATTAAACAATTGCTTCCTTTTTCTTTGCTCAGATTTCATCAGGGCAACACATAACCTACTGAGCAGTTGGGGGAAGACATTTATTTTATGCATTTTATGCCCATTCATAAAAGGTGTATTTTTTCACGAGCCCTTTTTAACAAAAAATTTCTTGCTGCTTGGAAATCATTGGGAAAATGTGTTTAAATGTCTACTGCAGTGCACATATTTACAATGAATGTAAAGCACAGATACCAAGGGGGCGTTTATTATGCTTTTCCACCAGTTATCTGGTGGAAAAGGCTTGTAATGTAATCTTATGCCTATTTGTGACACTTTTTGAACTCTTCCACACTGCATGCCACTTTGGGTGTGTCAGGGTGGAGAGTGAGGTGGAAAGGTAGGTAAACATACCAACTTTCCATATTTACTATTTCTGGCAGAGACTATAGCTGAAATCTTCCCCATGTCAGACCTGGTGTAAACAAGTCTGACCTGGTGGGGCTCCCTTCCCATTGTAAGGATCTGGCACCTTGTGTTCTGAGGCTGGAGGGGGGACGACAGTCTTAATAAATTCCCTCCAATATATCTATCTACCATAGACACAGCTGTCTTTGCAGAAAGTCTTTTTGGTATACAGTTCAGAATTTTATAAACACCCTTATAATTATGATACAAAATTAAAAAAACAACAAGTTAAAAAAAAACTCACAACAAAAGGGATATAATTTGACCGTACATACATATGAAAAAAACTTGAAGCTATGGGTGAAAATTTACTTTTCAAGATGCAAGAAAACTGTTAGACACTTTTTATTTCTCTTTTAGTAAAGTAACATGGCTTAGTGGTAGAGGGGGCATGGATTAAAATGTACCAATAAATGCCAACATTATAACATAGAGTTAAAGTAAAATGTAATCCAACCGATTTTAAAGGGAACCAGTTACCATACTAACCCCCCCCCCCCTTAAGCCTACGAACAGTACCTTCTTCTGTAATTTTTACTTCAACTGTTTTAAGCATATTTCTAGGTTGCAGCATGAATGAAAAATCATCTTTGTACAATGCAGTCAGGCAGGCAGGCAACACCACCTTCGGCAGTTAGGTAACCGCCTCCTACAGTCAGGAAACACCACCTCCTGCATTCAATTTTCTCTGCTCACTCCATACATCTGCCTCCTAAATGTGATGTCATTCTCTGGCTATTTGGAGATCTAGGAGGAAGGGGTGGGATGCCAGTTGAATGAAGTGGGCAGAGAAGACTGACTGCTGAGGTGGGATTGTTTTACTGCAGGAGGTGGGGTTGTCTTACTGCAGGAGGTTGGGTTGTCTTACTGCAGGATGTGTTGTTGTCTAACTGCAGGAGGTTAGGTTGTCTTACTGCAGGAGGTGGGGTTGTTTTACTGCGGGAGGTTGTGTTGTGTTACTGCAGGAGGTAGGGTTGTCTTACTGCAGGGGGTTGTGTTGACTTACTGCAGGAGGTGATGTTGTCTGACTGCAGAAGGTGGGGTTGTCTTACTGCAGGTGGTTGTCTTGTCTTACTGCAGGAGGTGGGGTTGTCTTACTGCAGGGGGTTGTGTTGTCTTACTGCAGGAGGTGGTGTTGTCTTACTGCAGGAGGTGGGGTTGTCTTACTGCAGGAGGTGGGGTTTTCTTACTGCAGGAGGTGGGGTTGTCTTACTGTAGGTGGTTGTGTTGTCTTACTGCAGGAGGTGGGGTTGTCTTACTGCAGGAGGTGGGGCTGTCTTACTGCAGGAGGTGGAGTTGTCTTTCTGCAGGTGGTTGTGTTGTCTTACTGCAGGAGGTGGGGTTGTCTTACTGCAGGGGGTTGTGTTGTCGTACTGCAGGAGGTGGTGTTGTCTTACTGCAGGAGGTGGAGTTGTCTTACTGCAGGAGGTGGGGTTGTCTTACTGTAGGTGGTTGTGTTGTCTTACTGCAGGAGGTGGTGTTGTCTTACTGCAGGAGGTGGTGTTGTCTTACTGCAGGAGGTGGGGTTATCTTCAGCAGGAGGTAGTGTTGTCTGACTGCAGGAGGTGGGGTTGCCTACTGTCTGACTGCATCCTACGATAAAAGATCATTTTTCATTCATGATGCAACTTAGAAAAATGCTATAAATACCTCCGGGGAGGTTCCTTTTAAGATCATTATCCAGTGTCAGCCCCATCAGGTTTTCTTTATATTTACAGATAATGACTGGAAGCCCTGGTGTTAAGCAGAGACATAACATTTTATAAATACCACTGAAAGCTGGTGTAACAAGTACAATGAATAAAATACCTAACCACATGGTTCTAGGACATACAGTATATAGCTGCCAATAATATATTTTCCAGGCCAACAGATAGAATTGTTGTAAAGTTACAGTCAAACATCTGTTACAATTATTAATAGTAACTTGAGATGTGCAGTTATATATAACTAATATATATTTTTGTTTCTGACAGTTTGATGCTAGAATAAAATCTGCAGTATAGACTATGAGGCAGCTTCATACAACTTTCTAAATCTTGACTGTGATTGGATTGCATGGAAAATAAAGATAGCATTTGTTTTAGACTGTTTCACAAACCTGCCCCAAAATGTAATTCTAGTTTTCACCATGTGTTATTGTTTTCCCTATGCACAGAATAGAGGGTGCCAATCTACGGAGGTCAAACTGCTGTGGCCCCCACTACTCAAGAGAACAATGGAAGACTAGACTTAAAGCAAGCAAACCCCTTATGAGATATAGCCCTGGTCCAGAAAGTGATTTGGGGAGGCATCTGTCCATCACATCTAGCCTAACTGTCTCCATCCCCGAAAACAGTCAACAGGAGACAAATTTATTGGAAATTAATTTAAACAGCTGGGAGTGGAATAAGGCAAAATTCAGACTAGTGCAGGACAGAAAGCAAAGTAAGTACAAAACTGCCGTCAACAGCACATCTTCTGCCATACTTTATGGGAAGAGGATGAAACTGAAGCCCAAACAGACATAGATGTTACATGTACACTATATACTAAATGGGTGACTTCCTTCTAAAGTCAAATTGACATGCTGGATTTCATTTAGGAAAATCAGAGTCAGCCCCCATTCACACGACCGGCAGGGTAACATGTCTATTCGTCCCCCATAGACACCTAAAGCACCTGGGCTTGGTACGGGAGCACAATAAGTGCTCACTGTTTTGAGCCATGGCTGTAAAAAATCTTTGACCGTGGGAATGGCCGTGCAGCTTTTTTTTCTATCTTCTATGGAGAGAGGAAAGGTTGAGCAGCAAGGCGGCATACATTTGTGTGGATGTAGCCTAAGAGAGCTAAATACTCACACGAACCAAACTTACATTTTTTTAATTTATAAAGATCACTCATTTTCAGTACACTTCAACAGTATACCAATAAAATACAGTACATCTAAAATTGCAAATCTTAGGAAAAATTCAAGCAGTATGAATACTATTACAAATTATTATAAAGTGTCCATGATAACATGAGTTGCCCTTGTAGCTGAGCTTAAGTGGCCTAAAATGATGACATGTGAGGTTGTGATGCAATGCATCAGCAAAGTACTCTGAGTGTCGCCCAAGGAAATAAACACAGAGCATTGGTCAGAAGGAAAAAAATCTTAAGGAACATAAAAAATATTTTCTGAAATCAGGATCTCTATGGACAAATATTAAACATTAGTCTGCGGAATGCTGCAAGATAGTCAATCCAATAAGTTCTTTTTGTAGTGTTCATTCCTAATATGCCGGAGAAACTAAAGATAATCAGGTTGTGATGCTCCTTCAATGTGTGATAGCTTTACTAGACTACAGCTTCTCTAAATAAATGTTTTCAACCCCAGGCAGCTTTCACCATTGTTAATTGCCAAACAACTCATTCTGCTATCAGGGACAACAGAGCTGCAGAAAATAGTATACATTTTATGGCAGTTATCTTGCCTTGTAATGAAATGACAATGGTAAAAGAATAGTCATATGATAACCTTTATGTTGGTTAGAAAATATCACATGGAGGAGCTGCACAGGGCGTCAGCATGATGGATGATGTCACGGCAGAATAATATGAGCAGCAGGCTGGAGAGAAGCTTAACTGTGCATGGCATTTAGTCTTCTCACAGAACAGCAGCTCACTCATGTTCACAGGCTTCAAGTAGCCATTTTTCACTGGAATCTCTTTCTTTATAGGTGTATTCTAAATAAAAACATGCAAGTACACATACATTCATACAAAACCCACCAAAACACAACAATATATACACATAGGAATATTTCTGGATAGGCAGACATACATCTTTGGAGACATGTGCACACACATACAGGGAGAGATTTATCAGAAGTGTCTGAGGTAAAAGTTGCCCAATCAGAACTCATCTTTAATTTTATAGACAGCTGTGTGAAAACTAAAGATGAGTTGTGATTGGTTGTGTTGGGTAACTAGAACAGTTCTGCTCTCATACCTTACTGATAAATCTCCCATCTTTTATTGAATTGAAGTATTACTTTAATATGCATTCAAGGGGTATTCTGGACACAACAAGTTATGCCCTATCTATATTACAGGGTATAATGTGCTGATTGTTGGGGGTCTTGGTGTTTGATTCCCAAAGTATCACATAAACAAAGGTCCATTGCACACCCAAATGAATATGGCAGGTAGCCACACATGCCCCCTGCTGGTGTATTCATCTGTATGGCACTGATGGTCATAGAGGGTGCTGTATGGGGTTACCTCTGTCACTGCCATAGAGCAACATCCCCCACCGGAGCCTGACCTTTTTCACTGGCTGAAGGAAGTTGGGGTCCTGAATAGCGGAGTGGCTGGTTAGTGCAGTCTAGTTCATGGCAATGATCACAGGTCAGGGGGCGGAAGCTTCATCCACAGCCTGGCTGGTCTCCAGCAGGTGGTGTGTGCAGGAAAATGAAGGGAGAGCCTGACAGAGTAATTTTTTCCCTGAGGTGATCCTGGTGTGTAGATAGGGATCCCTGGGAATGAAGGATGGGTGCCCATGATGGTGTATAGCCGGATCCAGGGATCACTCAGAGGCATGTTGATGAAGTATAACTGTTTTCTGCATCTGTGGATAACTTAACACTGTTGATAAGGGATAACTTATTGTGACCACAATATCCATTTAAAAAGGTAAATATGGTTGCACTTTTACTCATAATTTTACTAATTTAGAAACATACACTCACATACACAACATACTGATACTGTATACACACACAATCATACAAATCTTTTATTCTTTCTAGCTAAACTTTCTCAGCTTCAGCCATTAACTAATGAATGGTACTCAAGGACAAGGTACATTATTAAGCATGTAACTTATATAAGAAGGTTCTGAAGAAAAACCCTGAGATAATAGGCCCCGGTACCTTGTAAGTATCACAGGAGTTCCTTTTCATTATATTAAATCAGGAGATACTCACAGCCTGGGAAAAAGGTTACAATTAGATCGTTAGTTTGCAAGCTGCCATTATTATCTACAACCATTTTGGCATGTTTCATGTCATGGTCACGAGGTCAAGTTATTAAAGTCCAAGTAGAGAGGGAGAATGACGATGAGCTCACTAATGAAAATTTTATTTTAGTGGTGTGAATGCTGAAAAAGTTCCAGTCTAAGTATGTAAAACAGGTCTGTAAAAATAAAAAGCTATAAACGTATTGCTATAAGAGGTATAGAAAGCTATCTCTTCACTGGGGCATATACATATTGGGGCACATTTACTAAGGCCCTTGCGCCAGTTTTCTGTCGGAATTTGCATGTCCTTTTATGTGCAAACCGCTTACACATGCATTTAAGAAATGTCAGATATGTATCATTCACGATCCTTTCGTGTCACAGCGGCACTTTTTTTCACGTGACACAAATGTCGTCACTGAAAGGGTGTTCTGGTGCACAGGTGGATTGTGTGCCACATTTAAGATGCAAGTCAGACAGTGGGGCACATTTACTTACCAGTCCCGCCATGATCCCTGAGGTGCGTTGTCCGACGAGGATTTGGAGCTGCCGCGACTCACTAAGATTGTGCATCCAATTTCCTGCATGTGTCACTTCCTTGCTCAGGTCCACCGGAGTTCTCCTTCTTCTTCCTGGTGCATGTAAGTGCTTGGCTTGCCACACAATTTTGAATGTTAGATCCCGCTCTTAGTCCGAATCAGTCGGGTTGTCCGACGGCCACACCCCCAATTTGTGTTGCATGAATGTTGGCACGATTGTGGCAAAATCCGATTGCATGCCCCAAAACCCCCAGTTTAATGCGGCGCAAAGCGTAAAAAGTCGGGAAACCCGACGTAAATGGGCTCGGCGGACCCTTAGTAAATGTGCCCCACTGTGTTGCATGGCCCATGTTAAAGGTGCACCAAAAAAAAAGTTGGTGTCTACTGTCGAAGGAGTGCAGGGACCACCAGATTCAGATTCATAAAGAATGGGTCCAGCAAATTAGGAATCTGGTACCCTCTGCTCACTACACAGGCACACTGCACATAGTGCAGTTTGCACTGTTTTTAGTTAATGTGTCCTATTGTGTTGCTCTCCTCAATGCTGGGTAATTTCTGTGATCTGTCACTTTAAAAGGATGTCCACTTTCAGTAATTACCGTATTTTCCGGACTATAAGGCGCACAGAAATCAAAGGTGCGCCTTATAGTCCAGTGCGCCTTATATATGAACCTTACTTACAGACAACAGCTGCCTTGAACTGTGCACAGGTCTACCACCTGCTGGTCATTCATCCTTATAATCAGTTGCGCCTTATAGTCCAGTGCGCCTTATATATGAACCTAGACATTTTAGCAGGCATTTATTGATGGTGCGCCTTATACTCCGGTGCACCTTATAGTCCGAAAAATAATTAATTAATTAATAATTGTAATGTAATGTAATTAATATTGTTTGTGTAATGATATGTTATACAGTTTTCCAATATACTTTCACTATCAATTTCCCAGATCTTTTTCTTTCTAGTTTTCTTCTTACTTTCATTCATCACGAAGCTTCAGTGTTTACTTCCTGTGGATAAAAACCGGCCCATGGTCATGTGATGGCACATAGGTGCCAAGTTTGTTACAGCTGTGTGATGAGCTGTGCGCCTGTGTGACATCACATGACCAGGCATAAGTGTTTATCAAACAGAGTTGCCACCTGTAATTTTATGGTGGAGACAAGTTAGTATGATTCACTGCTCTCATTGCCCTCTACATAAAGCTGTTATTATTTATGGCTTTGTCATTTCAGAGTTACAATCAAATTAGGAGTACAAAAGGAACAGACAGTGGCCAAAGTAAGTAAGCCTTTTGCTCTGATTTATTACAACGGTTTATATCCAACCTTCAGAGGATTTAAAGGGCCAACACGCTGCTAATTGGCGCTGGCCATTTTCAAGAATTCTATTAAAGCCTGCCTCTTCCTGCAAACCAGCAGGAATCCAGCAATATTCCTCCGTTCCTGTGTGTTCCTCCTCCTCAGTTCCTGTGTTCCTGCTCCTGTGTTTCCATGTTCCGGCGTTCTTGTGTTTTACTGCTCCTGAGTTCCCGTGTCCTGCATTCCTGTGTTCCTGTGTCCTGCCTTCCTATGTTCCCGTTCCCATCTGCCTGGACCTCCCCTTGTTGACCTCTGATTGGACTTGACCTAGCATCTCTGCTGCCTGACCTGATCCTGTGCCTTAACCTGACCACTAGAGATGAGCGAACACTAAAATGCTCGGGTACTCGTTATTCGAGACGAACTTTTCCCGATGCTCGAGTGCTCGTCTCGAATAACGAACCCCATTGAAGTCAATGGGAGACTCGAGCATTTTTCAAGGGGACCAAGGCTCTGCACAGGGAAGCTTGGCCAAACACCTGGGAACCTCAGAAAAGGATGGAAACACCACGGAAATGGACAGGAAACAGCAGGGGCAGCATGCATGGATGCCTCTGAGGCTGCATAATCGCACCATTATGCCAAAATTATGGGCAACAGCATGGCCATGACAGAGTGACAGAATGAAGCTAGATAGCATCTAAAACATCCAATAATTGACCCTGACACTATAGGGGACGGCATGCAGAGGCAGCGGCAGCAGGCTAGAGAGTGTCATGGCGACATACCCTAAATGGACTCAGGCTTCAAACCAATGGGTGGCAGAGAGGAACCAAAGGAGGTGAGCAAGAAGCGCTCAAATAATATCGGTACATGATAAAAGTTTGCCAGTATATTTTGTGGATTACACAGCAGGGTGGCGACAAAGTTAACATGGAAGCCATGAAAACAACCCAAAATTCTGCCTGACACAGCTCGTTTGATAAGGGGACCATGTATGGAGGCAGTGAACTAGTAGTAGATTAAAGGTGCTGCAGTTAAAACTATGTTAGTTGGATCTTGGCATGGAGCTGGCGCTCCGCTGCCAGGCGAGCTTTCGCCAATCCAAGCCCCTGTCTATAGGCTACTCCCCAAACAGCACTTCTAAGAACCTTTTGTATAAGATCAAGTGTAGTAGCGTTCTTATAAGTTTAGGATATGGCGGGTGAGGGGAATGTAAACAGATGCGCAAGAAGCGCTGAAATAATATCCCTAAATGGTAAAAGTTTGCAAGTATATTTTGGGGATTACACAGCAGGGTGGCGACAAAGTTAACAACTTTGATGTGGAATGCCCTGTAATAGCTCTTGGGCGGTGTGCCTTTTATCGCCTAGGCTCAGCAGTTTCAGCACCGCCTGCTGTCGCTTAGCGACGGCACTGCTGCTGTGCCTAGAGCTACCGACTGATGGCGCCATGCCCACGGATGGTAATTCGGAGGAGGAGGAGGTGGAGGAGGGGTGGGAGGAGGTATAGTAGGCCTTTGAGACCTGGACCGAGGTAGGCCCCGCAATTCTCTGCGTCGGCAGTATATGACCAGCCCCAGGGTCAGACTCGGTCCCAGCCTGCACCAAGTTAAGTGTAGTAGCGTTCTTATAAGTTTGGGATATGGCGGGTGAGGGGAATGTAAACAGATGCGCAAGAAGCGCATGATGCGCATGGAGCTGGCGTTCCGCTGCCAGGCGAGCTTTCGCCAATCCAAGCCCCTGTCTCTAGGCTACTCCCCAAACAGCACTTCTAAGAACCTTTTGTATAAGATCAAGTGTAGTAGCGTTCTTATAAGTTTAGGATATGCCGGGTGAGGGGAATGTAAACAGATGCGCAAGAAGCGCTGAAATAATATCCCTAAATGGTAAAAGTTTGCCAGTATATTTTGTGGATAACACAGCAGGGTGGCGACAAAGTTAACAACTTTGATGTGGAATCCATGAAAACAACCCAAATTTCTGCCTGACACACCTCGTTTGATAAAGGGACGATGTATGGAGGCAGCTATATGGACGACTTTTGGAGGTAGCAATGGAGACAACGTGTGGAGGCTGCTATGGAGACAATTTAATTTGGATAGTGCCTGTATGTGGCAGTCCCAAACATTTTTCAAACCAGAGGAGCAGGTAGGTGGCCCTCCAGTAAAATGGGATAGATTGAGTGCCTGTATGTGGCAGTCCCAAAAATGTTTCAAACCAGAGGAGCAGGTAGGTGGCCCTCCAGTAAAATGGAATAGATTGAGTGCCTGTATGTGGCAGTCCCAAAAATTGTTCAAACCAGAGGAGCAGGTAGGTGGCCCTGCAGTAAAATGGAATAGATTGAGTGCCTGTATGTGGCAGTCCCAAAAATTGTTCAAACCAGAGGAGCAGGTAGGTGGCCCTGCAGTAAAATGGAATAGATTGAGTGCCTGTATGTGGCAGTCCCAAAAATGTTTCAAACCAGAGGAGCAGGTAGGTGGCCCTCCAGTAAAATGGAATAGATTGAGTGCCTGTATGTGGCAGTCCCAAAAATTGTTCAAACCAGAGGAGCAGGTAGGTGGCCCTGCAGTAAAATGGAATAGATTGAGTGCCTGTATGTGGCAGTCCCAAAAATTTTTTAAAACAGAGGACCGGGTAGGTGGCCCTCCAGAAAAATGGAATAGATTGAGTGCCTGTATGTGGCACTCACAAAAATTGTTTCAAACAGAGGACCGGGTAGGTGGCCCTCCAGAAAAATTAAATGCATGAAGTACTATAGCAAGAGCCAGTGGGCCCTGTCAAAAAATAGCCATTTTCCTCTGCTTTACTGTACAAAGAGGAGGAGAAGGAGGAAAATGAGGAGGAGGAGGAGGAGTGGATCAATTATTCAGGTTGAGCTTCCTTCACCTGGTGGAGATTGGAAATTCTGAGAAATCCAGCCTTTATTCATTTTAATAAGCGTCAGCCTGTCAGCGCTGTCAGTCGACAGGCGTGTACGCTTATCGGTGATGATGCCACCAGCTGCACTGAAAACCCGCTCGGACAAGACGCTAGCGGCAGGGCAGGCAAGAACCTCCAAGGCGTACAGCGCCAGTTCGTGCCACATGTCCAGCTTTGAAACCCAGTAGTTGTAGGGAGCTGTGTGATCATTTAGGACGATGGTATGGTCAGCTACGTACTCCCTCACCATCTTTCTGTAAAGATCAGCCCTACTCTGCCGAGACTGGGGACAGGTGACAGTGTCTTGCTGGGGTGACATAAAGCTGGCAAAAGCCTTGTAAAGCGTACCCTTGCCAGTGCTGGACAAGCTGCCTGCTCGCCTACTCTCCCTCGCTACTTGTCCCGCAGAACTACGCACTCTGCCGCTAGCGCTGTCAGAAGGGAAATACTGTTTCAGCTTGTGCACCAGGACCTGCTGGTATTCATGCATTCTCACACTCCTTTCCTCTCCAGGGATGAGAGTGGGAAGATTTTGCTTGTACCGTGGGTCCAGGAGAGTGAACACCCAGTAATCGGTGCTGGAATAAATTCTTTGAACGCGAGGGTCACGGGATAGGCAGCCTAGCATGAAATCTGCCATATGCGCCAGAGTACCAACGCGTAAGAATTCACTCCCCTCACTGGCCTGACTGTCCATTTCCTCCTCCTCCAACTCCTCCAACTCCTCTTCTTCTGCCCATACACGCTGAACAGTGAAGGACTCAACAATGGTCCCCTCTTGTGTCTCGCCAACATTCTCCTCCTCTTCCTCCTCATCCTCCTCCACCTCCACCTCCTCCGATATGCGCTGAGAAACAGACCTCAGGGTGCTTTGGCTATCAACAAGGGAATATTCTTCCCCCGTCTCTTGTGACGAGCGCAAAGCTTCCGACTTCATGCTGACCAGAGAGTTTTTCAACAGGCCAAGCAGCGGGATGGTGAGGCTGATGATGGCGGCATCGCCACTGACCATCTGTGTTGACTCCTCAAAGTTACTCAGCACCTGACAGATATCAGACATCCACGTCCACTCCTCATTGTAGACTTGAGGAAGCTGACTGACCTGACTACCAGTTCTGGTGGAAGTTGACATCTGGCAGTCTACAATCGCTTTGCGCTGCTGGTAAACTCTGGATAACATGGTTAATGTTGAATTCCACCTCGTGGGCACGTCGCACAACAGTCGGTGAGCGGGCATTTGGAGGCGCCGCTGCGCTGCCCTGAGAGTGGCAGCATCTGTGCTGGACTTCCTGAAATGCGCACAGATGCGGCGCACCTTCGTGAGCAAATCAGACAGATTGGGGTATGTCTTGAGGAAACGCTGAACTATCAGATTTAACACATGGGCCAGGCATGGCACATGTGTCAGTCTGCCGAGTTGCAGAGCCGCCACCAGGTTACGGCCGTTGTCACACACAACCATTCCCGGCTTGAGGTTCAGCGGTGCCAGCCACAGATCAGTCTGCGCCGTGATGCCCTGTAATAGCTCTTGGGCGGTGTGCCTTTTGTCGCCTAGGCTCAGCAGTTTGAGCACCGCCTGCTGTCGCTTAGCGACGGCACTGCTGCTGTGCCTAGAGCTACCGACTGATGGCGCCGTGCCCACGGATGGTAGTTCGGAGGAGGAGGTGGAGGAGGGGTGGGAGGAGGAGGAGGCATAGTAGGCCTGAAACACCTGGACCGAGGTAGGCCCCGCAATCCTCGGCGTCGGCAGTATATGAGCAGCCCCAGGGTCAGACTCGGTCCCAGCCTCCACCAAGTTAACCCAATGTGCCGTCAGCGATATATAGTGGCCCTGCCCGGCAGCACTCGTCCACGTGTCCGTGGTCAGGTGGACCTTGTCAGAAACGGCGTTGGTCAGGGCACGGATGATGTTGTCTGACACGTGCTGGTGCAGGGCTGGGACGGCACATCGGGAAAAGTAGTGGCGGCTGGGGACCGAATACCGAGGGGCGGCCGCCGCCATGAGGTTGCGAAAGGCCTCGGTCTCTACTAGCCTATAGGGCAGCATCTCCAGGCTAAGCAATCTGGAGATGTGCACATTAAGGGCTTGGGCGTGCGGGTGGGTTGCACTATATTTGCGTTTCCGCTCCAGCGTCTGGGGTATGGAGAGCTGAACGCTGGTGGATGCTGTGGAGGATCGTGGAGGCGACGATGGGGTTTTTGTGCCAGGGTCCTGGGCAGGGGGCTGACTAGCAGCTGACACAGGGGAAGGAGCAGTGGTGTGCACGGCCGGAGGTGAACGGGCTTGTTGCCACTGAGTGGGGTGCTTAGCATTCATATGCCTGCGCATACTGGTGGTAGTTAAGCTAGTAGTGGTGGAACCCCTGCTGAGCCTGGTTTGGCAAATGTTGCACACCACAGTCCGTCGGTCATCCGGTGTTTCCTTAAAGAACCTCCACACTTCTGAAGATCTAGCCCTCGCCGCAAGAGCCCTCACCACGGGAGCTTCACTAGTTGACAGTGGCGCTGATGCACCAGCTCTGGCCCTGCCTCTCCGTCTGGCCCCACCACTGCCTCTTCCAACCTGTTCAGGTCGAGGACTCTCCTCCGTCTCAGAAGCACTGTGTTCACCCGGCCTCTCAACCCAGCTTGGGTCTGTCACCTCATCATCCTCCGATCCCTCAGTCTGCTCCCCCCTCGGACTTCCTGCCCTGACAACAACTTCCCCACTGTCTGACAACCGTGTCTCCTCATCGTCGGACACCTCTTTACACACTTCCACTACGTCAAGAAGGTCATCATCACCCACAGACTGTGACTGGTGGAAAACCTGGGCATCGGAAAATTGCTCAGCAGCAACCGGACAAGTGGTTTGTGACTGTGGGAAGGGTCCAGAAAACAGTTCCTCAGAGTATGCCGGTTCAAATGCCAAATTTTCCTGGGAGGGGGCAGACTGGGGGGGAGGAGGCTGAGGTGCAGGAGCTGGAGGAGTGGGGATTTCGGTGACATGGGTGGACTGCGTGGAAGACTGACTGGTGGTGGACAAATTGCTCGAAGCATTGTCAGCAATCCACGACATCACCTGTTCGCACTGTTCTGGCCTCAACAGTGCTCTACCACGAGTCCCAGTAACTTCAGACATGAACCTAGGGAGTGTAGCTCTGCGGCGTTCCCCTGCTCCCTCATCAGCAGGTGGTGTCTCACCCCGCCCAGGACCACGGCCTCTGACCCCTGCAGTAGTTGGACGCCCACGTCCCCGCCCTCGTCCTCTACCCCTAGCCCTCGGGTTAAACATTTTTAAAATGAGAGTTATAACTTTTTTTTTTTTTTTACTTCTTTTTGTTTTTTTTGGTGTTTTTTTGTGTTTTTTTTTTTTTTTTGTGTTTTTTGTTTTTTTTTGAGTTTTTAAAACCAAACAATCCTATCCTATTGCTATGGCTATTTTCTAGCCAAGTATCAAAGGAAGCACACTACTATGCCAGATGAGATGACACTGAGTTATTGCCTAATAGAAATCCAACCCCTACTGAATTTTGCCACTTCGTCCTTTGCTATGGATATGTGCGCCACTAAGCGCAGAACACAGCGGTCGCAAGTCTCACTACAAATTGCTCAGAATTGGCAAGTACATGCACTGCAGAAACTACAGCCACCAGCAGATCAACCAGAAATCAAATATATAGAACGCTACTGTAGGCTTCAAGAAGCTGTTTGTATTCTCCTCTGGCTATTTTCTAGCCAAGTATCAAAGGAAGCACACTACTATGCCAGATGAGATGACACTGAGTTATTGCCTAATAGAAATCCAACCCCTACTGAATTTTGCCACTTCGGCCTTTGCTATGGATATGTGCGCCACTAAGCGCAGAACACAGCGGTCGCAAGTCTCACTACAAATTGCTCAGAATTGGCAAGTACATGCACTGCAGAAACTACAGCCACCAGCAGATCAACCAGAAATCAAATATATAGAACGCTACTGTAGGCTTCAAGAAGCTGTTTGTATTCTCCTATGGCTATTTTCTAGCCAAGTATCAAAGGAAGCACACTACTATGCCAGATGAGATGACACTGAGTTATTGCCTAATAGAAATCCAACCCCTACTGAATTTTGCCACTTCGGCCTTTGCTATGGATATGTGCGCCACTAAGCGCAGAACACAGCGGTCGCAAGTCTCACTACAAATTGCTCAGAATTGGCAAGTACATGCACTGCAGAAACTACAGCCACCAGCAGATCAACCAGAAATCAAATATATAGAACGCTACTGTAGGCTTCAAGAAGCTGTTTGTATTCTCCTCTGGCTATTTTCTAGCCAAGTATCAAAGGAAGCACACTACTATGCCAGATGAGATGACACTGAGTTATTGCCTAATAGAAATCCAACCCCTACTGAATTTTGCCACTTCGGCCTTTGCTATGGATATGTGCGCCACTAAGCGCAGAACACAGCGGTCGCAAGTCTCACTACAAATTGCTCAGAATTGGCAAGTACATGCACTGCAGAAACTACAGCCACCAGCAGATCAACCAGAAATCAAATATATAGAACGCTACTGTAGGCTTCAAGAAGCTGTTTGTATTCTCCTATGGCTATTTTCTAGCCAAGTATCAAAGGAAGCACACTACTATGCCAGATGAGATGACACTGAGTTATTGCCTAATAGAAATCCAACCCCTACTGAATTTTGCCACTTCGGCCTTTGCTATGGATATGTGCGCCACTAAGCGCAGAACACAGCGGTCGCAAGTCTCACTACAAATTGCTCAGAATTGGCAAGTACATGCACTGCAGAAACTACAGCCACCAGCAGATCAACCAGAAATCAAATATATAGAACGCTACTGTAGGCTTCAAGAAGCTGTTTGTATTCTCCTATGGCTATTTTCTAGCCAAGTATCAAAGGAAGCACACTACTATGCCAGATGAGATGACACTGAGTTATTGCCTAATAGAAATCCAACCCCTACTGAATTTTCCCACTTCGGTCTTTGCTATGGATATGTGTGCCACTAAGAGCTAAACACAACGGTAGCAAGTCCCCCTGCTAATTCCTCACAAAATGGTAAAAGATGCAAATTAAAATAAAAAAAGTAGAACGTTATTGTAGCCCTAAGAAGGGCTGTTGGGTTCTTTGAGAATCACTCCTGCCTAACAGTAAGCTAATAGAACACCCTAACGCTTTCCCTGACCAGCAGCAGCTCTCTCCCTAGCGGCATCCAGAGACAGAATGATCCGAGCAGCGCGGCCAGCGGCTAGTCTATCCCAGGGTCACCTGATCTGGCCAGCCAACCACTGCTATCGACGTGTAAGGGTACCACGTCATGCTGGGTGGAGTGCAGAGTCTCCTGGCTTGTGATTGGCTCTGTTTCTGGCCGCCAAAAAGCAAAACGGCGGGAGCTGCCATTTTCTCGAGCGGGCGAAGTATTCGTCCGAGTAACGAGCAGTTTCGAGTACCCTAATGCTCGACCGAGCATCAAGCTCGGACGAGCATGTTCGCTCATCTCTACTGACCACCTGTCTCCTGCTAAGGTACCTTGACCTCAGCTGCCACAGCAGGTTAGTCGTACCTGTTGAATGACATTGTGGTACCATGCCGCAGAAAGACCATCCCGCTCTGCGGCGGGCTCTGGTGAAGACAAGGTGCCACTTAGATTCTGGTCCCAGGTGTCTGCTAGTACCACCTCCCGTGGTGGTCCAGAGGATCCACTAACCCCGAATCCTTACAGAAGCCTGACATTCATGGTTGTTTTATTATTGTTTTTATTTACATGACTTTGTGCATAATAATGATTCACTGAGGCAGAAATGTGGGCATCTTCCCTGTACTGTAAAATAGCTGTGACTATAATTGATCTGTTCTGTTATCTCAGTATATCACTGTATGTATTGTACTGCCTAATGACTGTGTTTATTATCCCTATTAATTTGGATATAAAGTAAGTAGTTGTTAGCCCTGATTACTTGATATGTTATACATGTACTGGGTGGTCTGTCTCATCATTGAATTTACTACACCCCTGCTGTGCCATTATATGTATTTTATCCCTATTCTTTCTGATTAGTGTGTATGCTGTTCCAGTACTGTTATTGTGAATGTTGTCCTGGTACTGTGACATCACTGTGACATTATGTAGGGGCATCACTGTATTGATTCTGCTCGTGCTGTGTGTCTCATGTCTTTGGCTTGCGAGTGGCCCACGCCCACCCATACGCAGACGAAGATCCCATATAAAGATCCGATATCAGTCTAAAAAGAAAAAAAAAACTATGCTTACCTTCAGGCTTCTTCTCCCCAGCCTCACGTCTTCTCCTTTTTCTGTCCACTTGTGCATACATTATGAAGCGGCAGTGTAACAGGGGTTTGATGTCATAGTGTATGCGCGGTGCGAGCCCTTACACTATGATGTCACACAGCCGCGACACCGCCATGTCATAGTGTATGCACCGCGCAGGCAGGAAGAGTAGAAAATGGAGCCTCGAGGAGAAGATGGAGCCGCAGGGCAGGGGAGAAGAAGCCGAAGCTAAGTATAGATTTTTTTTTTTTCAAGAGGGCCCTGCTGCTGATGGAAATTTCTGTAAAGGGGGACTCTGCTGGAGGACATTTCTGTAAAGGGGGACTCTGCTGTTGAACATTTATGTAACTGTGGGCTCTGCTGGAGGACATTTCTGTAAAGGGGGACTCTGCTGGAGGACATTTTACTAGAGTAGCGGAGGGTAGCGGATGGCAGTGGAGGGTTTCATGCTGTAAGGGGATGTGATTGGTGTTCATAGATAGATGGGATATAAGAGAACGTATGAAGTTACAGTGTTTATCATGTTTGTTGTTGAATTTTACAGTTTGAATTGTCCATGTCATAAAACATCATTGTAATAAGTTTTCCTTACAGTGACATGACTGTGTGCATGTTGGCCACATTATTATTATTATTACTATTATATACTATTATTACATTGCTCCCATTATGGACTATAACATTTTCTAATAGCTTTTATGTAACATATTGCCTTTCTTTGTCTTCTTCAGCCTGTAGATTGCTTCCTACAGAGATGTGGAGAAAAATGTATGACATGCTCTTCTCCTGAGTGACATAAAAGAAAATTTACAATGAATTATGGTGAAACCAAAAAAAATCAGCTTAACTGACCTTTTTATGACCCTCAGGAGAACAGATATGAAAGTTATAGAACAAGCTGTCGGATGCTGACAGATATCTCTGCAAAGGGGAATGAGAATTGTGTACAGTATGAGGCAAACTACAGGCTGTAGAGGACAACGTTAATTGTTTAATAAGTCTACAACTGGTGAAAAAATAATAATAAATAACATCCCCCTTCTTCCCCTTCCTAAGAACTTCCTTTCATTGCACAATAAAATACATGATAAATTTGGGAGCTTCAATGCTAATTTGCCTTGGACCCCTCATGTAAAGCACAGAAGGTCTTCATGTAACTACATGTAGCTACTTTATTGGTTTGATTTGTTGCAGACCCCAAGACTAAAATGATAGTCAATTAGTATCTACAATGCATGGAATAGTCCATATTTCCTATTATTGCATTCTCAGTCTATAAACAGATTGCAATCTATTCTCAGGCATCAACTGAGGATGCGACATATTAAAGGGAACCTATCACCAAAAACCTAATTTTCACTAAAGACAAATTCCAAAAGCCCATTACAGCTGCATTCTAAAGATGCCATTGTCCCTTCTCTGAGCATTTTCATTTCATTATAATTGGATATTTTAACTTACCTGGCTCCATGCCAGACTCCTGTGCTGAGTCCCAGGGGGTGGCTTTCGTTTGAATGCATTTCAAATCTAAACATTTGTCTCATGCTGCTCAATCCAAATTCCCTTCATCCATGCTTCTCAGCTCTTAGCCCCCTTCTTTCTGCTCATTCACACCCCCTCCCTCCCCTACTGAAGTCAACTCACCTCAGCAAGCAATTCTCAAGGTGAGCTCTGTCCCTGTGTGAAGGAGTAGGAGTGAGAATTTAACTTTGTTGGGAATAGAAAGGAGGGGGCTGAGAGGTGAAAAACATGAATAGAGCAGCATGAGACTAGACAAATGTTTAGATTTAAAATACATCTAAACCAAAGCCACCCCGAGGACTCGGCACAGGATTCTGGCAGGGAGCCAGTTAAGTTAAAATACGTATATAAATATAATTAAAAGAAAATTCTCAGAGAAGGGACAAAGGCATATTTGCAATGCAGGTGTAATGGACTTTTTAAACATTTCTTTAGTGAAATGAGGTCCCTGATTCCTTCAAAGAAATCCAATTGCAAATCAATTAAACATAATACCATTCCATAGGAAATTGCTATATATCTACTAAATGTAAATCTAAATAAAGAAAAACCGTGACTAAAGAGCAACTTTAGAATATCACATAGGAAGTTCTTGATAACATTTGAATACATGGCTGTATTCATATGTTATCAAGAGCTTCCTGTGTGTTCATCTAACAAAGAAAAAATTGATATTCTAAAATTGCTCTTTAGTCACGGTTTGTCTATAAGATGTATGCAGATTGCTAAAGACAGATACATTGTATAGTATTAGTCGAATATATAAGGATAGATAAATAGATGTGTTATTAGTTCCAGGCTTGTCCAATCATGCTGTGTCAAACATTTTATGGAAATGTCTAGTAAGAAGGGTCAATGGCAACTTCTAATTGTCAATTTTTTTTTAGTAAACAGCTGAATTGCTGGATTTATGCCCACAAACTGCCACCAGCCTATTATCCAGGACAGTAAGTGAAAAAAATCTTCTAAAACTGAAAACAAATGACCTTAGGAGTTAAGGGGCAGAGAAGAGTAACCCTGGTCTGGATCTTCCTGACTCCTCTCCACACAAAGTGGGCGTTTGCTGCATATAGCTGCCATATTGGGTTTGATTGTTGTGACATCATCGGGGAGCGTGATCTGTTGCCGTGACAGTCTCAGGTCATACAAAGTCTTGTGATGTTATGGCAGTTTATGGTAGGACCAATCAGACAACCTAGGGTTAAAGTACCCCAGGGGGTCTGAAAAATAGTAAAAAAAAAAAGATAAATAGAAAAGATAAATAAAAAAGTAAAAAAATAAATAAACAAATAAAAAATAAAAGTTCAAATCACCTCTTTCCCTAGAACTAATCTAAATATAAATAAACAGTAGAAATCATATACATGTTAGGTATCGACGCGTCCCAAAATGTTCGCTCTATCAAAATATAATAACGGTTATTCCCGACGTATAACCCCTTAATGGAAAATAGTGCACAAAAAAAAAGAAAGAAGATGTGTCCTTTGTGGTGCCCAATGAAAGCCATAAAATCCAAGCCCACAAGAAAATGGTGCAAATATGTTTTTCCTCAATTTCACTGCATTTGGAATTTCTTCTACGCTTCCCAGTACATGGCCCAGGATTTTAAATACTATCTCTATGAATAGCAATTATTTACGCAGAAAACAAGCCCTCACACAGCTCTTTACATGGAAAAATAAAAAAAGTTATAGATTTTTGAATGTGGGGAGTGAAAAATGGAAACGAAAAAGAGCCTCAGCGTTACTTATGATAGGCTCCCTCTGGTGCCTGTTTTTGATTTTTTTTTTAATTGTATTTGTCAGGATGGAGTTAATTTCCTGGTAAAAGTATCAACACTTAACAGAATAAACTCAAATTATTGCAATTATGAATGAGAATAATAATAAGAAGGCATTGAGGTCACTGGCATTCAGGTAAGTAGCAATGTGGATACGGCAACAGAATCGGATAAGACAGTGACCTTACTTTCCAATATTGTGGAGGTGATGCTGTAGGTCAGGTCATGTTTTATTCTACAGTATAATGCCAAGTGATAACTGCAGCAAACCCACCATTATCCAGGTTTGATTGCATAAGCATTTCTATATAAGTCTCGTTGGGTCTTTTTGCTAAACTGTATTGTGAAGTGCTAATTAGATTAAGATACTCAAGATAAGCCTGAACAGATAGCTATTCAGCCATGTAAACGTCAATAGGAAATCACAGACAAACACGACACCAACAACCTTCAGCTCACCAAGGTAGCAAGTTTAATTAATTCTAGTATATTGGGATAAAACTTACAGTAATACACCTGATAGGGATACCTTAAAGGAAACCTACCACTTCCGATGGAGGTTATCAGCTGCAAATGGCGTGCACTAGCTCAGGGTGAGCTGGTGCCGGCGCTTATCTTTGTTATGTTTTTCAACAGATGTAAAGCGTTTAAACGCTTTAGTAATCTTTATATACAAGTACCTTCACTGCACCATGCGCGCGACCACTTCCTATTCAGGCACACAAAGTGGTCGCAAGCACGGTGCGCCGAGCGCGTACCACGGTGCGGTGAAGCTACTTCCAATATAAAGATTAATAAAGTGTTTAAACGCTTTACACCATATGTGGGGGACGTATATACGGCCGACGTATATGCGGCCGATATACGTCCCCCATACACTTCTATGGGCTCGCGGTGCCCTACGGGAGCGGTACCGCGCAGCACACATGCGGCACCGTACCGCTCCGTAGCCCGGGAAAAGATAGGACGTGTCCTATCTTTTCCCGTATTATGGCACCGCGGCCACACATCGCTATGGAGAGGGGCGGGGGTGAGCGCTCACCTCCTCCTCCTCTCCCCGCGCTGCCATGTGCCCGCCATGCTATGGTGCGGTGGGCTCATGGCAGTGGGAATGCAGCCTTATTCTGTATATCATCCATTTTCTCAAGTGCAGATTGAGCATGGTCTCATTTTCCATGGTTCTGGGAAAATAAGCCTGTGTGTTTATGTACTATTTTGCTATGGGGCACATTCAGCACACAGAGATGATAAAGGAAAGTAGATAAACCAGGGGCCCTACTCAAAGATCCATGCACTGTGACAGTGGTAATCTTCATATATTTTTTTTATCCATAGACTCTTTCTTTTTAAAATCAACTTTTTAAATTATGCTAATGATCTTGAAGGGCTCTGTAGGTGTTTCCTCTTACTAAAATAGCTTTACAGGCTGTTACAATGACTAGAGCAGATCTCCCCTCCCCCTGCACATCCAGCTGCCAAATTACACAGGCAGAAGGAGGAGAAAGAGAGCAGGGGGTTGGGTGAGACATGCTCTTCTCATTGTAATAGTCTTTGAATTTGCCTCCTCGCTGACACTACAAAAAAAAAAATAACATGCAACAGTATTTTGTTAGTTTTTAGTCAGTAAAATAAAAGCTAATTACCCTTAATACCCCTCAATTCAGCACTGACAATTGTGTTATACTCCCAGTCTTTGTATACCTACACACATGTAACATGTAAACTTACACACATATGAACATTTCAGCTAGTTAGTAGCCTTAGTGGCCTCATGCCATTATTGGTACCATATGGTTCGCATCACTGGTCTATGATCAGTGGCTCTGGATCATAAGGATAATAAATTATAAATACTGAGGAAATAATATCTCGTAGGTTTTAAGACTAAGTTTACCGGTACATGAGGAGGAGGCGAGGGGGGTAAACAGATAGTATCATAGCAAAGTCACAGAAATCTCTTTATAACTTAACTGCCATATGTTTCCCATTAACATGTCTATCCTGCTGTGCAGATATGAAGAGTTGACTGCAAAATGGATTGAACCTTAAGAGCATGTCTGACTGATAATGCAAATTATGCTTTTACGCGCTCCCTGTAATAACACAGCACCTTGTTTTTACCTGCTTCTTAATGTACTATACGTTCAATGTTCAAACGAAAAAATATATTATGTTGACCAAGGTAACTACTTTAACGTGTAATTGAAAAATTGTAAAATGCTAAATCAATAAAATGTTACAGAGTAACTGTACCGCCACAGGAACCAATTTGTAATGCATGTAGCTCTGGTTTCTCGGGTTATTGGTTAAATATTCTTGTCTTTTCAGACTTATTGTTAATTTAGCCTTAAGCTTTCTATCAACACCTACATTTTATCAGTGTGATTATGTGCTAATTGCATTGGATCAACTATACACGCACATTACAGGACTTCCTTGAAAGCTGACTTTCACCTCCAGAGTCACAGGTCCAAAGCAGACCTGAGAAACCTAAAAATAGTCTTCACTACGGCCACCATTGTGTAAACATTGGTGATTAACTTATAATAATGACGACGCTCTGTATATTGCATAGAACGTTCTTCAGTAGAATGCTACATAAGTAGAAAGTAAAAGATAAAAAGATCACATAAAACTATAACAAAATACATTGTAAAAATGGAACTAAGTTTTCGAAGATACCACAGTCCACCTTAACAGAAGAGGAAATGAAGTAATATTTCGGTTCTTAGCTGGGCAGAGCACTCAGTATTACAGATGCTCTCATGCCTGATCCTTATCATAGTGAAGGCAGTTCATCTTCCACTAAGCTTAACCATGTTGGTCCTGGCCCACCAGTCGAAAATCATTGATGTAGTGGATGTAGTGGAACCTACTATCACACTACGCCAAAGATAATTAAAACACCCAAAAAATCACAGCCAAGATGTTATATACCCAAAATGTATGTTTTGGATTGCATACTTTCAAAACCTCAAATAAATAAGTGACCGAATAACTAACACATTAGTTTCTTAAATGCAGACATATTGGTGTAACCAGTGTTAGCCAAGTAAAAGCCCCACTGGCTGCTTAATGGGGGAATATGCTGTATGTGCAAAGCACTGTATATTAATAAGACAGCCTGCTGTGCTCTCCCTCATTATAATGCAGGTAGGCTTATAGAATACTAATGAAGTGTGGACAAAATAATACATGTATGACTTGACATGCATTTATCATTAGGTTAAGAGGTAAGCACGAACTGTGGGGGTTAAATCTAATGAAACTGTACACATCATACAATCTATATACACATCTCCCACTATGCATCTATCTATGGATTGCAAACTAATCTTTTTTTTCTTTCACTTTATTTAGGGCTTTTTCACATTGGAGTTGATGTTCAGCTTCAGTTGTGCATCCATTCCATTTTGTCTCCAATGTGTCTGTGTTTTTCTTGCGTTTTGTCTCCATGTCCACAATAAAAACTGAAGTTTTAACATTGCTTTGAAAACATCACACTTGGTTTTTAAGCCTCATCAGTAAAAAAAAAAAACGATGTTGCATCTGCTTTTTCTTGCGGACCCATAGACTTCTATTGCCTTCCGTGATCACATCACTAAAAAAATAGGGCATGTTTTTTTCCACAGACAACGGAAATCACTAAACCACGGACAAGAAAAACAGCCCATAAGCACATTCATTGACCAAAATGTTGTCCATGTTCCTTCCTTCCTTTATCTATGTTCTCAATCTACCAATCTATTCATCTAACCAACCCTCTGGTTATCATTCTATTTATATGTTCAACTATGTCTATCTGTCTCCAATAAATCTTTTCATCGGAGCTAAATCCATCTATCTATCATTTATCTTTGGTGGTGCTAGGTCTATCTATCTATCTGTTCATCCAATTATCAGTCTATCTATGGATTATAAATAAATATTTATTATATCATATTATAAAAATGAGGCAGGGCCAAAAAGTTGTAATGGAATAAAGATTCAACTTTCCTAGGACTGAAATGTTGCACTTGAGTAAAGACCAACATTGATTTTTTCAATTCTGGAATTCTAGCTGATATTCATTGTATCTATCTAAATTCCAGAAAAACAGATAGCAGCCCAAAATAGCAGTTTCCCGTTTCTGCGTGCCTGATTCTGTGGGCATTACACCCCTCCCTCTTGAAGTTTATACCTTGGACTTTCATCACCTTTCAATTTATCAATTTATAAGGATATATCTATGAATTGTACAGTATTTTAACAGAAAATATTGTTCTACTTTCTGACAACTTATTTCTATTTCAGTTCAACATAAAATAAAATAAAAAATAATAATAGGGAACAGATTAAATTTAGACATGAACATTTTCTTTGAAATATGTCAGAAACGTTCAAAGGTAGATTAGAGCCAATGCGGGTGCAGTGACCCTATATTTGCAGATCTGCCCATATAATTATCTTGGCTTTCCACAAAATTTAAGCACAAATTTTATTTGTATCAGCTACCGCAGTGGCATAGGCGAAGGAGGCCCTTGGGGGTTAGTTCATAAGTGGAGCTGGCTCTGATCACAGCCACATCAAAGCTCTTTTCGCACAACTGAGTCTGTTTGTAGATTCCCTTCAGATCATTTATACAACTCTGCAGGATAACATTTAGACTACAGCAGTACAACAGACCATGCTTTATCTCTATTGTTAGAGGGAAAGGTCTAGGAGGAGACTGTCAACGTTTTCATTCAGTGCTATGAGCTGACTAGGGTGCTTTTTGCCCATGAAGGTGCACATTCATGTCTTACTTAAGTTTTTAATTGATCCCATACTTAAGCTTTTGCTGCAGCTGTTGAACTTGTCAGAGTAGGGGAGCATATGCCCACAACACCTTCAAGCAAACGAATTGTATCAGCAAGTGCTATAATCAATAACATCGTAATATTCTGTGCTAAATAACAGTATGGCAGCAGAAGTGTGTAAGACAATGATGAATTATTCAGTAGGTCTGCCTTGCTGGTACATTGCTCTTTCCATGCTTTAAGCCCTTCTGTGACTGAAACACCTGGCACAGTAATTTCATCTTCATCATTTTACTGAATATTTAAAGAGTACCTTTTGTTAAATTTAAGTGACCTTAAGCTCTCGCTTCTTTGGGGTTTTTACATGATTGAAGTTGTAGGAAATTTTTATTTCAGATTTTCAAGCATTAGCAGATGAAGCAGTTCATATACAATAGTGTTACGCTAAGTCGGATATGCATTGTTAGCTACCCATTTCAATATGGCAATGCTTTAATCATTTACAACAGTTCCCTCTTCCTCTAGCATTGTGATTTCCATGTAGATGCATAATTCAGTACGTTTAACACAAAATAATAGGATGCCACATGTACATTTTGCACTATGACTAGAGCATGTTGGTGGATTATTAAGCTTGGCGGATGTTCAGCAAGAAGGCCATTTTGCAAATGATTAGCGGATGCTATATCTGGGACATATCGCAAGTGGATGTCAACAATTATATGAGAACGCTACAAATCATCTGCCGCCTGAACTGCTGGATGCATATAGGACCATGCAATACATTAGATCTATAGATTTATAAAAGTGTTATAGTGAATGTTTGCTGCGTTTTCATAAATAATAAATGCATGCTCATGAAATTTAATATTTGAACACGTATTGGCTGCAGCTTATTACATGGATGCTTTTATTGTATCCAAGAGAGTAAGTTTGACAACCTATTTGCATTCCCTATTCAAACAAACTGGAATCCATGCATTTTTGGGGAAGGATTCTGCGGTTCACTTAATAAGTTGTAGTATTCACAATCAGAGATTATTTCTTATTTATGAGCTGATGTACTTGCGTACAAAAGTTCAGTGCTTAGAATTCCAGAACCAATGTTTATACTGACCATTTATGTTAACTTTTACATATAAATATATGGCTGAACATGCCTGTGTTTACAATGGGACTAAGTCACTGCCAGGGTCAATAGGTACTTCAAAAACACTTGGTTGGCTTTAAAAGTATATTATAATTTTCAATATCTAAAAGAAACATGCAGCATTATTCTAAGAGGCAGCTTTACACTTGCCAAGTTTTGTCCTTTAAAGCGGTTTGCCCATGAAAGAAATTTCTCAAAATGTAATCCTCTGGTGATGTTTACACATGTTTAACAAACTTACTTTACAATTTTACACAGCTTTACTGTTGTTTAAGCGCATATACTTCAGTGTAAAATTCCAGAGTGTGGGTGGGGACTTTCTAAGCAGACAATTCATGATTCCTCTGTGCTATGAGATGCTGTGTGCTGACAATGTGCTTAAATTATCATCGTTCAGAGTTTACCTACACTTTCATTTAGCTTCTGAACATTCTACTAGTATCTGACATTGAAAAAGAGAGTTGAGAGATCAGAGTCATGAGATGGATATAAACGCAGTGATTCACTGAGCTCTGCTACCTTACCTAATCAATAAAACACAGAGTCAGTCTGCTATACAGATTTTATCTTGTCTGTAGATTATAGAGCTTCTGCACACTGCTGCTTGCCAGCAATGTCTGTACTGTGTCTGGGGGAGGTGCAGGAGGTAGAGAGCACTGCAATGTGCAGACAAGGGAAGCTATTCATGAGAAAAATCAACATTACAACCAAAATTGTAAACACCAGGACTGATAGAGACAGGTTGAAAATATATATGTGAAATGCTATATTTTTGTTCATAACAGTGAAGTAAAGAATGGGTTATTTTATTATCCTCATATTTAAGAATCTTGTCTTGTAGTCTGTAGTTTACCTGTCATAATCCTTCTACAGTTGGAGTGATTAAAGCAGCTTCCTAACTGAACAGTTTGCTTTCTAATTTCTCTATTGGCCACCATTCCGGCTTTCCAAGGCAAAAGTCCATGATTATAATGAACTCTGGTAACCAATCATCATGAGACAATACGCAACCTCCAATTCTTCACACGTCTATTCTGACTGGATCTATGCCAATGGAAATTTTCAGCTAATCAATGCAAATATAGCTGTGAATAAGCATGTGTCAGTGGAAGTCACCATATGCCACATACATTTAATGTAGATATAGATGTAACAAACAATCACTGAACTGACATCTATCTTACTTAACTTTTCCTTTTATCTTGGCATGTTAATGTTTTGGAGAAAGGATATCAGTGACATGAAAAGGGATGTTATAAGAATAAAGGGGGGGGGGGGTATGGAGCATAAGACAAGTGACAACCCAAGCTGTCTAATCGGAGCATTCTCTGCCTTCATAGTTAACTGATTGTCAGCAAATACAGCAAAAAATGTCTGGTGTCCAGTAGAGATGAACAAAAATATTCTTTGCAGAAGCCTCTCTGAATTTTTCAAAAGGCTTGTTTTGGGTCTGTATATTCTTGGTTCGAGGCAAAGTTGCTTCAATTAAACTAAAATTGGCATATAAATATCTAGTTTTCTAGAACACAAACATTTTATGAAAAACTCCTACCAACTTTGTTAATTAGCACATTTTAAGAATTTCCTTTCGGCATCCCCCCTCCTTAATCTCTGGAATGAATTACAGTGGTAGCAAGCCGCCATTTTATAAGATTAAACTGAAGCAGGGCAGAAAAGTCAAGCCAAATCTAACAAATATATTTACTCATCTCTACTGTCCTGCTGTCCAAACTTTATTAAGAAATATCAACCAAACAAGTTAAGTTTAATCATCAAGGCTATTAGTGAAATGGACATTTTCAGCATGGAAACAAGAATAAGCCAGTGCCAAATTCCTGCGTCAATGAATCATCTTCATTGCAATGTTTTCTTTTTGCACAATATATCAAGCAAACATATTTCAAACACGTTAGATTACCAGACATTATCAACAATATCAGGGATTGTCCAACTTAAAGGACATCTACCACCAGAATGAATGATTATAAGCCAAGCACACTGACATCCGGCTGTGACATACCACTGGCAGGATCTGCTCTTCTTTTAGCTTCTTATGCCCTGTTTTCTACAAAAAAAAAAGACTTTGAAAATTATGCAAATGAGCCTGAGGGGTTCTGGGCTCCATAGGTGTTAACAGAGCTTGAAGCCTCTCAGACTCATTTGCATAATGTTTAGAGCCCATTTTTCTTAAAAACAACAGCATTAGCTCTTAAAGAAGAGCAGATCCTGCCAGAGGGGGCAGACACATGCATGTAAGTGTGCTTGGTTTATAATCCTCCATGCAGGTAGTAGATGTCCTTTAAGTCTAATGTGTACAGTATGGCAAGTTATCTGACATTGTTTCCTACCCCAAGTGCCCTCAGCATATATCTACTCCTCAGCATAGGTGAAGACTCAAGTGTGTAAAGTTCTGATGGTAACCAAACATGACAAACAAATCTGTTATATCTGTCTCAATTCATCACTTGTATACCAGTGTTTCTTACAGTGAAGCCAGCCTTTCTCCCATTTGATATAACATACAGGTTTTCTTGAAAAAATCAGATGTGTTTACTATTTCTGTTACAATCCTTTAATAGAATTCAATGCACAACTTGATACAAGAAGATACGCCCAGTTGGCTAAGCTTTTTAAGAAGTTAAAGGAATGAAGAACAAAGTGTAATTTTTGGAGCAGTGCTGCTGTAAGCAAAGAAAACAGCTTTGCACCTTCCATCTATTGAAAAAAAAAAATCTTTGTTAGACGCGTCATTACATTTTAATAGCAAAGTTTGAAAAAGCTAACTGAAAAATCGATGAAGAAATATTTATGTATAAAAATGTTCTTTTTCACTCCTTCACTGAGTACATCCCTACCAGCTTCTCGTTATGTTTGGCTGCTCTTATCTGGCAGACACACCAATGATTTTGCCAAGTGGAATATTAGTAATAAGATGCCCAGTACAATATGTAATTGTAGAAAAAAGAGGTTTGTAGGATCAACACATAAATACGAGTGTCTTAACCAGACAATGATACAACAATCACGGAGTGCCGATTCATTCATGGAATAGGTTGGCAGCAATGAGAATATTACAAGCTTGGCTAGCTATGGTTATATTTATAAGTGAAGACTGCAGCTGAGCTGTGGTTTAATATTCCACATATCTGCAATGTAATAGATGATGGAAATTTTGCTTAAATAAAAACAATATTACGGATATATTTGTATCACTACATTAGAACTGATGGTGCTGGATTTGATATATAGGCAACTATAGTAATAAATGACTAATCAAATTATGTCTATTAATTCCAATATACCAAGAACCAAGAAAACCAAAAACCAAGAATAGTGCTAGGAGGCTTTAATAAGAACCAAAATGTATCTTTACAGGCACAAAGTGATGAAGCGATGTAGACACAAGGTTAAAGGCTATGTAGACCTTCAGGGAAATTATTTTATTATTCTTGAATTTTATCTACTAAAATTCACCTAATGGTAACTCCAATGTATAGACATTTTCTCACACTCACTGCAGGCTGCTATTATTGTGCGGTGCATAGAGATCCTCCAGAGAAGCAGCCTTATACCTTGGCATATATATCTCATCTGTCGTCGCCTAAGTGGTTAGAAACACTCATCAAACCTGAAATCTTGTCAGACAGACCATACAAAAGGAGAACATATTCACTAAGTAGAACACAGATAGAATATATCAGGTTTTCTCCCAAGAATCAGATATTTTAAGGGCAACAAGTGAAATTACTTTTGCTCATTATAGAAAAAAAGTAATGATAAAAAATATTCCCTTGAAAGTGAAAATACCCTCAGCATTAATAAACAGCTGTAGGTATGCAGTCCTATCCTGTAATACTGCAAGTGCAGCACAGTTGGGCACATTTTCCTAAGGACATCCCAGATGCTTGTAGAGGCATAATATGTCAGCCATGGTTAAAGGTTCAGAGGTTTTAGATTTGAGCCTGAGAATATGTAGCTGTATGTAAGCAAATCTTGTAAATCAGACCCACATTTCAAGCAGGCTAATTTACATATTGACTAAAAGAGGAATTGCATCCTTGCTTTATTATTTGACATGTATGTCTGTGCTCCTATTAAAGACCCTCTCATAGCACTGTAATTTGTTGGGCAAATTGATGGCAATGTAATTGGTACTTATAGCCCACCTTCTAGATTCCAAAATGTGATCCGACATGACAGATATCAATAGGAGTTGTTCTTTGCAGTGTTTTATTGCTATGGGCCAATGATGAGTTCTTAAAGGGAACAGGCACAGTAAACTTTTCCCATGTCGACATGGTGCTTTTGTTGAATAGTGCAGTGCTGGTGTCCCAGTTTAAACTTGCCTCCTCTCACCAGTGAAATAATTTCCCAAACTTTGTCTATTTGGTCTATTTTGGCTTCATGCACTGTTGTGTGGCTCCACCCTCCACAGCTTGGCCTCGCCCACAGCGGGTGCGAAGGAGAGCTTCAGTTTCCCACATAGTGCTTACTGGTAAATTCACCATGTAAGTCAGAGGGACAGCATTTTGGTAAGGATAGGAAGATGACTTCCTGTCTGCTCAGGCTGAAATTTGAAAAGCCACAGAGCTGTCAGTCAAAAGATAGAGGTGTGGGTCACTGGTAGCTTGGTGAAAACTTGACTCTTCTTTTCAGAAGTTGACTCATGTTTGGTCATTTGCATATCAGAAAAATCAGGTGTAATGAAGGTACAGTGCCTCAGTGGCAAATTCTGGTAACAGCTCTTCTTTAAGCTGGAAAGACCCTTCTCCGTATGTTCAGCATAACCAGGTTTAACCTTTTTGTTTAAAATCTTCCCTTCTTTATTTCTAAGATATGATTTTATACTAATTTATGATTTTATACTAAATAATCAGTTATCAATCCCACCAACTGAGTTAAATATATATAACATTCATAAGTGCTCAAATACTAAAAGCACAGTGCAATGCTGACCAATGGGAAAATACTTGTCCTAGAGGCACGCCACAACAAGTCTTAATAAAGAAACAATGACCGATAATGATGGTTTCTGGCTCTGGGCCATGCCAGCTTCTCTATATGGTACAAGACACTGAGAACCCTGTAGGTTGTATGGCAATATAAGTTATATTTCATTGAAGATCTGTTATTGTGTTCAGTGCTAAATTCATATCAATCTAGTTATAAATGGTCATCTTGATTTCCTATGATAATAGTAAACATTACTCGCTATAAATACCTTTTAATTATTAATAATAGTATACAGAATGGCATTAAGACAGAATGGCATTTTAATACTCTTTAATCTGCATACAGAATGAAGTTATGAATATGAATGATTGGAGAAAAGAATGAATGATTCAATACGGAATCTTTTTATAATAGCCTTTAGATGTTTATAGTAATCCAGAAAATACTATGTAAAAGAAATAACAGATAATTCCTGCTGAAGAAAATTCATGTGTCAGATATTACTTAAAATGTCATTTTCTAACATGGTTTCTCTTTAACAAGTTGTCCCACAAAGTTAAACTACGGAAAAAATAGGGGACGCGTGTTTCTTATGTAAATCAGGTAATGTATCTGGTGTGTGTATATCAGTGTGAAATGTACAGGTTTGCAAATGAGATATAAATGAGAGCACTGTATTTATGCATATTAGGTGCGTAGTCCGTGTTACATTTACAGAGATGTATTGTATAAAGTCATTTCCAAACAACAACCAATTTCTCACATAATAAATCCCATAGCAGGGGGAATACTATGCACCTCATAAACTTGGTATCACTAATCATGATACTGCTTGCATTAGTGGTGAATATTATAGTCTGTGCTAGCACAGCATAGATACAATGCGCTCCTACCTTAGATTAACAGTGAACGAAAGAATCTACCGCACTCGATTAAAGGGGTTGTCCAGGATCAGATAATTCTTTATATGCAACCAGGGTGTGTAAGAGCAGAAAACACCCTACATTCATCTATCTCCAGCACTCTGGTCCAACACGGTACCACCCATCACTGGTGGATCACAGAGACTTAGCAAAAATACTGCACTGCACACCTGCTACAGCCCGTATTAGGGTGCAGGCTAATGTGATGTCACACCTCTATATACAAACAGAGGCCAGCCATGATTAGTGGCACACCACTGGGCCAGAGCACTCGACAGAGGTGAGTACAGCAGTCCCCAGGTTACGTACAAGATAGGTGCTTTAGGTTTGTTCTTAGGTTGTATTTGTATGTAAGTCAGAACTGATATCTTTTGTAATTGTAACTCCAGACAAATTTTTTTTTTTGTCATGGTAACAAAGATTATCAATAAAACTACATTACAGACACCATACAGTTGATCATTGCAGACTGAGGGTAAAGTAGAGCACCCAGAGAGCTTCACCAGAGGTCACAGGAGGCAAAGAGGTCCCCCTGTAACTGGGTGTCCTTACATCAGGGACCACCTGTATAGCGTGTTTGGTTTTTGTGACACAGCAAACACCTGCCCTGTATGGAAAGTTGTGAGCCCTCTCCATTCACAGTTAACTGCACTATAACCTGGTTGTGATAGAGGTTAATATTAGTCGGAACCAGGGGCATAACTACAGGGGTAGCAGCCATAGCAGCTGTTATGGGGCCCTTAGTGTCAGGGGGCATCTGGGTTATTGTATGTGAATATGCTGAATGTGTTTATTTGTGATGTGTATTCTGTATGTCTGTATATGATGCATGGGTGTATATGGTACTGTATGTATATTTTTATGAGGTAAGTGGGGTCCCATTCAGAAGTTCGCTATGGGGCCCTGCCTCTCCAAGTTACCCCACTGGTTGGAACTCTCTTCTTCCTTTTCCATTCCTTGTTTATCAGCAGGGGAGAGGATGTCTGGTGGGGTGATTAATTTCCACTTTTGCTATGTAAATCTTATCAATATTTTACGCTTGGAGAAAACACTTTAACCCTGAGTGACAATGAAGTAATATGATTTTTTTTAACATTGCCGACTTCCTGAGATTGATCACTGGTAGGAAAACACTACCAATGTGTAATCAAAAAGACATAAGAAACCAATAGAGAAATGCTGGAATATTATAGAGATAATTTCCGGCCTAATCAAAGTTTCCTTTACCTTAAAATGCACTATACACTATAAGACAGTACAATATTTCACAATACATATTATATAGTACTATCATATAGTATAGTATTATATAGTACTTCCTGTATTGATTCTTGTACAGCAGGCGGGTAATACAGAGTAGCATATACCACATGTATATACACATAAAGACAATGAAATACATTAATATACTGTAGGCTTCGGACTGAGAGGAGAATCTCATGGATTGGATGATGTGACTTTCTGCTGAGTACCTTCCAGAGAAGAAAAGCTCATTAATTATGAATTCCTTAAAGTAAATATAGTGCTCCATTAAAATAGTCTTCTAAAACATGTGAAGAGACATTTTAACAGAAAGCTAAGAGTGCTGCTTGCATTTAAAGAAACAGCCTGCCTAAAAATGACAACACCTTCATATGCTTTTTCCTTGCTATGAGCAGAGTTACATAATAATCGCTCATTTCTATGCAGTCATTTCTGTCTACACATTCGGTTACAATCATCCCATTAGGAAAATAATCCCCCTTTTTCCTTTTTCCTGAATAAGTATTATAGTGCCTTCAAAAGACTGAGAAGCCAGTGGGTATTGAAGAGAAAAAAATCGATAGTGTTTATTTCCTGTTGCAGCTTTGTATTACTAGGGAGATTCCATTGGGGTCATGTAATGGCACTGCCAGATCCTAATGACTAGTCTTTTCCAGTAGAGATTTTCACAATGGAGTCGGCAGAATCTTCACAAAGTTTATTTCCAGGCAAAACTATTTCAAACCTGCGATAGTAATGAAGGAAGAGAGAAGTCGTAGTTTCCCAGGTATATATTTTTATTTGATAAATTCTGAGTCAATAACAGACTAGCAGCTAACCCATAAAAATTAAGATAAAATATTTTATTTTAACCAGGTAAGTGTACTTTACAACACTAATATACATTACAAGGGTTATACAAAATTTTTTGGTCTGTAGAGAAGACATTTGTAGACTAGATGTCAGCACCTGTCCAGCAAACTTGCAACCACAACCAGGCTTGGCGCTAGCTGTCAGACTATGTAAGTGGTGACAAACTCACCCTGCAACGCCCCTGTGGGCTATGGCCCTGCCTAAAGCAGATAAGCCACACTGTAAGGGCAAACCCACTATCAGGAACCTAACTGATGGTCCCTGAGTGACCCTACAAGATGACAGGGAAAACCTACTTTGTCTGGCAGCTGCTAAATGGTGGAGCGGACAGGTAACCGGAATACAGGTATAGACCAATGTTCACACTGGTGCACAGAATACTAACACAGGACTGAGACAGGGAAAGTGGAATAACACTAGGAGGTAAACCATACTGAGGGACAAACAACAGATACAGGAAGACAAGCAGGATATACACAGATCAGGTCAAGATCAAACGGGTAATATACAGGTCAGGTCAAGATCAAGTGGGTTATATACAGGTCAGGTCCAGATACAGGCAGACAAGTGGAGACAAACAAACCAGGTAAAAACCAAGATGGCTGCAAAGGTACAGAATCGTATACAAAACACAGAATAGCAAACAAGATAGCAAGAGCACTAGATACACAGGTAAGACTAGAAGAATAACCAGCAAGGTATGTTGGGAATGGGCAGGTATATACAATCGTTCCCGGACACGCCTCCAGCACACTGGGGAAACTGTCCATCAGGCTAGTAACCCTTGCTGGGCAGGACTAAAATGCAAGGAGCAGGGTGTGGCTCTGTTAATCCAAACACAAGCAGTAAGCCACAGTTCACACACAAATAAACGCCATCTATTCTGTCAACTGCAGATAGTGCGATGATTAGGCACGGGTGTTACACTAGATGTCCGGAGCACCAGGCTGCTAACTATGCACGCCTCTCGCACCTCCCTCTCCCATGCTGGCGTGAATTCATGCCTCTTGCGTGACTTCACCTTCCAGTATGGGAGAGGACAGTGCGAGAGGCATGCCAGATCCCTACGGTCCGGCCTGCAAATTATAAGTCTTTTTTCTAGGTGATCTCAATGTGTCAACATTGAAGAAGACCAGTGCAGGGATTGGAATAAAGAGAAGCAAAGTGTGGTTTGTTTTTTTGGTATACTAACTGGTAGTTTTCTTTTAAAGATATTAGAGTTTATTTATTACTCGTCCTGCACATAAATTGTGGTTGGTGGGTTTAGCATTTTTGTGGTTTGGTGTGCACCTAATTTATGATCTACTTACACCTTTTAAAGTGTAATCTGTCCTGACCGCATCCATTTTCCTTTTTGTTGAGGAAAGAGATTAGGTCTATTGTGAGTTCAATATTCGGACACATTTATCTTTTGCATTTTTTAAGAACTGTATAAAAAAATCTACCCAAAAACAAATCCACGTAAAACAGAATGATAATGCGTGGAAGTATTTTGTACCGTTTCATCTGATTTAAGTGAAATTTACTACAAAGGATTTGCGCATATTTATTAAAATGCATTTTTCTAAATATGAGGTAAACACTAAAATCAGTAACAACAATATGAATTCCCCCACACGTATAAAGAAAAATTGGGATGTGGTCTCATATGAATGAGCACATGATATGTGCCATTTTCCTACCTTTTTAGTGACTACTGAAAACTTTTCCTGGTTCTGAGGATTTAAACAAAATGGGCAAGCAGAACAACAGAAGAGGCTTCAAGACCATCTGTAATCCAATTAAATGCTGAGGCTTACAACATCATTTGAAATTACACAAAGAATCTCAAAAGACCAAATTAGGAGCAAGTTAACTCATTGTTATGCATCCGTACAAATGCCTGTTTACAGTATTACGGCTAAGTGGTTCCAAAGTATACGAGGCAGAAGAAGACTTGACATGTTTTTATAGCATGTACAAGGGTCACTCTCAGTAATTTATCCTTTTCACTTCATCTCAAATAAAACACCATTAGCCTTTCCACTTAATGACACTAGTATGTCCAATAATTGCTATTAATGGTCAATCTGTGCTACTACAACAGCGATTACATATCACAAAGTGATTCTTTTCCTGCCCTATTCCTACCCCATTTTTATTATTTGTATTTGTCTGGTTTACACTAAATTCATTTTCTGCAATCGCAGTAAGTAGAATTGGACGTTCGCTATAAATGGATGCAATACACAGCCTAGCATGAAGAGAGAAATACTATATTGAAAAAGGCTTGGGAAACAGATGGCAAGCTCTCTTGATACATTAAGATCATTGCTTGAAATTATAGGTTGTGAAAGAGATATGCATTGTGCCGAAATAAAATTAGGAAGAGACTGTGTTCTTTGCGATTTTTTATTTTGTTCTTTTTTTTTTTTCCATCGGGACCAAACCACAGGTGGTGATAGAAAATGTTTCCAAACTACCATCAGCATCACTAAACTCCCAGTAAATAACAGAATTGATCCATATGGTAGGCAAATGCAGGGTTGATTGAGATGTATTATAAACATGTCCATTAGATATGTGTGGCCATCTTAAGAGAATGAATAAATATGGTCTCTCTCTGTTTATAATGTGAAACGTAATCCCTACTGATTTTGCTATCTCAGTTCCATTAGTCAGCGGCTATGGGATCATTCATGGTGTCTGACTGTTTTATGACTTAAGCATTTTATGCTTAAAAGGATAATAAATTTTCCCTTTAAAACACTACAAGTATAGTCATTCCTCACATGTGGCTCCAATGTCTGGTATACCTTCTAGGTTTGTCGTGGTTGATGCATTTGTTGGAAAATATATTCTACGGCAAGTTACAGAACAATTATATATATAAAATCCTGCATGATCTCATCCTGCGTTATCATTTGAACAGGTTTCTTACTCTTTGAATTCAGGAGATGCCATACTGAGCACCATTAATCTCCTGAAATCAACTGTCACATTGAGTTAATCTAATCTTCATGTATCCTTGGCTGACGTGATGGATTACCAAAAGTGTGAGCTCAACCTGGCAAAAGCAGCTTTAGTAACAGCCCTAAGCTTTGTTCATATTATACAATTAATATGGTGTCATCTGTATATTAAATGAAACCTGTAACATGGGCATTGCAGTCTGATCTACAAACAAGATGTTATAGAGCAGGAGGAGCTGAGCAGAGTATTATGGAAAAAGATTCTGCATTTATCAAGTATTTATTTGTAGGAATCCTATCAGTGATTGACAGATATATCTCTATATACAACAATACTAGGATGGCTTTCTATAACTCATAGGACCATCCCCAAGACTTCTTAGCATAAAATGAGATGCATATATATATTTCTTTTAAAGGATTATCAGGTTTGGCATAAAGGGAATTTTTCATCAGTTTTGACCAGAATATTCTACAGACTGTGCTAAATATAGGCCATATGAGATGTTTAATCAGGCCTTTGTGTTCATAGTTAGTAGCAACAGGGCTGTAAAAAGTGAATTTTTAATCCAGGTTTGCAGCTCCTGGCAATGCTCTGGGCATTTCACCCTAAAGGGTTTTTCTGTCATTTGCAATGAACTTCTATAGTCCTTCCCCTTTGTTCGGAGTGACTTATTTTAGTATACAACCAACATCCTGTTACAGCTCTTACTTGTCGTAGAGGGGAAGGGCTGTGGAGCAGTGTAAAGAGAACAAAGCTCTACAGGGTGATAGACACGCCTAGAGCCCTGGCAAGAACTACAGTCCTGTCACTAATAACAATACACACAAAGGCATGACTACATATATCTTCCCTGCCTGCAGCTTTATAGGGATAAACTGCTGACAGGTTTCCTAAAAAATCTCTTATGTTCCAACCCCGCTGCCCTCATCATCTGGCCTTCATAGCAGCTAATGCTCCTCATCATCTGGCCTTCATAGCAGCTATGCCCCTCATCATCTGGCCTTCATAGCAGCTAATGCTCCTCATCATCTGGCCTTCATACCAGCTAATGCTCCTCATCATCTGGCCTTCATAGCAGCTATGCACCTCATCATCTGGCCTTCATAGCAGCTAATGCCCCTCATCATCTGGCCTTCATAGCAGCTATGCACCTCATCATCTGGCCTTCATAGCAGCTAATGCCCCTCATCATCTGGCCTTCATAGCAGCTATACACCTCATCATCTGGCCTTTATAGCAGCTAATGCCCCTCATCATCGGCCTTCATAGAATCTAATGTGTCTCATCATCTGGCCTTCATAGCAGCTAATGCACCTCATCATCTGGCCTTCATAGCAGCTAATGCCCCTCATCATCTGGCCTTCATAGCAGCTAATGCTCCTCATCATCTGGCCTTCATAGCAGCTAATGCCCCTTATCATCTGGCCTTCATAGCAGCTATGCCCCTCATCATCTGGCCTTCATAGTAGCTAATGCCCCTCATCATCTGGCCTTCATAGCAGCTAATGCACCTCATCATCCGGCCTTCGTAGCAGCTAATGCTCCTCATCATCTGGCCTTCATAGCAGCTATGCCCCTCATCATCTGGCCTTCATAGCAGCTAATGGTCCTCATCATCTGGCCTTCATAGCAGCTAATGCCCCTCATCATCTGGCCTTCATAGCAGCTATGCCCCTCATCATCTGGCCTTCATAGCAGCTATGCCCCTCATCATCTGGCCTTCATAGTAGCTAATGCCCCTCATAATCTGGCGTTCAGAGCAGCTACTTTAGTTGCAGTTACATCCATAGTTCTGAATCAAAAACGATAAAGCACACATTTCTCTTATTTGCCTGAAATAGATTATGTTATGATAAATTAAGCCTGTTATTTGTACACTGACATAGATGCAATTATACAGTATTGTAATTATGTGCAATTATCCATAATCTCAAATAATGTTATAGATAACAATGAGGGAATACAAATATTCAGCACAAGCCTCTACTTATACATTGTACTCATGAAGGTATTTTGAATGCTATTTTTCTTGTCCTTGCTGATCCCTGAACCATTTCTTGGCACTTGATTACATGGCCGGAAAGCAGCTTCAGTTGTTACATGCATTTAAATGAGGTCTCAGACGCTCAAAATGCACAGGCATTATCACATAAGAAGCACAGCAGACACCAACAGAGGGTAAATCACTACAATGTCTAATGTTTTCTTACATGTGTTACGTGGAATACTACACGTGTCAAACGGCATACCTGCGATCCCTAATGTGCTGGATACATGTCATGGCTTTATGTTATCCTTGTATTATGTTATAGTGCAGTTATATAACTGTCCTCTGCCTTTTGCTCTAATGTCAAAGTGTCTCTATGAATTATGATCCTTACTACATGTTCTGCTGGCATGTACACAGAGCTGCCTCTGCTTTTATGGTCCAAACCGGAGCCTAAAATTATATTTACTGTGCAATATTGTTCTTATGTGTTTGTACAGTGTAGCAGTGTCCTCAGGTGCCATTGCTGAATTATAAAGAGTATATACTGTATGCTGAAGCAGCATGGCCTCTATTAGTCTGGTTCACATGTGGCATTTGTGCAGTATTTGTCTAGTGCGGTATACTTGTTCACCGGTATGGCCTTTGTTAGGCCCGGTTCACCAAGAGCAATTATGCTCTGTGTATCTGTTCTGCTATGTTTGTTTTCTGCCTGAAAAACTATTGAGATTTATATATTTCTGCTCATCCTTTGTGCGCTGTGTGTTTTGAGTCTCTGTTGTATAATCATCCTCTATGTATGTTGTAAGATGTAGGAAACATCCACTTCCTATCGCTGGTTTTCTCCCCTGGTGATAATGCCCTTGTCACCAATCCACCAACAGAAGCAATACAAATCTGTACATGTGTCTTATGGCAATGTGCAATTGAACACACTGGGGCACATTTACTTACAATGCCGCTGGAGTTCACTGAAAGTGCATTGTCCGTCTATAATGCAGCGTGCGGCAATTCACTTAGATTGTGAAAGCCTGAAATCATGAATGTGTCGCTTCCCTGATCAGGTCCGACAGAGTTCACCATCTTTTTTGTAGTGCATCTTTAACAAAGGACGTGCAACACAATTTCAAAGTTAAATACGGTGCTTGGTTGTAATCAATGGACCGACTGATGGCACGCCCCCTAATTTATGTCGCATGGAAGGAAGCCAACGCTGCGGCACAAAAGGGTCGCATGTGACACAATCACAGTGCAGCCACTTCTTAAATACCTGTGCAGGCCATTTAAGCCACAAAGAAGGTGCACTGACCGACTAAAGTGCATTCCAAAGTGGCACAAAGCCCTTAGTAAATGTGCCCCAATGTATTATTAGAGCTACAGTGCTTCTGCTTGTGTGAGAACAATCTGTCTTTCAGAGTTTTTCCAGAGGTGAAAACTCATTTCTTTCAACTTGCAAACAATCCCAACGTTTATGCAAAAGAGTATACCATAAATAGGAATGAATATGTTTTTATATTTTTATATCTTGCTCTTGTGAAATGGAAAATATAGAGATGTGCAAATTTGTCTCTTCACACTTGTTTATGGATAGCAAGGCTGATAAATGTCCCTTATTTGCTGGAAGTGACCATAATCAACTGCAAATGAGACAATGAAAAGAATATACAAATGCTAATCTTAGAGGAAATCTAGCATCATGATACTGCATGAACACTTACTCAAGGACCCAGGCACCGTGACTGTGGTAATTTTCTTATATTTGTTATCCATTTGTTATCCTTCCTTCAAAAATCATTATTTTAAATATGCCCCTCTTTTATAAGGGTTCATAGGCTGTTTTACCCCCCCCCCCCCCCTGCTCCCTGAGCACGAAGAAAGTGATCAGCAAGTGTGGAGGAAGTAAACCCAGATGGCTAAGTTAGCTCCTCAGGGTTCACTAGCATAACAATAAAAGTTTTTAAAGTAAGGAGGTCATGGATAGCAAATATAAGAAGATTACCATAGTCAAAGTCAGTGTCGTAACTAGGCGTGGCAGGGCCCCATAACAGGCTTCGAGCTTCAGCATGGGGCCCCCCTTACCACTTGAAAGTTATACATATTTGTATACTCACACATGAAAGTTAGAATCACACATTTTTTCCACACTAAAACTATGCACATATATCATATTAGTTGCATGTTGCAAATTTTAAGATTTGACCCTCCAAACTCTCAACTCTCCCTGACTTTCACATATTGGGAGAGATTGTAACCACCTGAATTTTTGGGGGAAAACATGCTGCATCCAAAGGTGCCTGAACCCAGGTACCAAAAACACTTCCCGACACATTTGCCAAAGCTTTTAGACATTATTTTCCCAGTGTCCTGGCCTTTAGAAAAGGGGTGTGGTCTATGAAAGAGGGGGTATAGCCAAAGGGAAGATAGTCTGTGCACCAAAAAAAAAAAGAAAAAATAGTCTAAATACTTACCCGACAGTATTACTCTCCAACAGAATTCATTATCACAATGATGACTCTGGAGCAGCCCTAGATTGGTGTTGAGCTCTGCACACAGAGCCGTCAACACAGTGATAAATTCCCTCAATTATTCTCTGTCTTTCCTTTGTGTTTTGCTTCTTTCATCCCCTGCAGTGAGCAGTGTTCCTTAAAGACTTCTCAAGTCCATAAATAGCAAATAGTTAAGAGACAGTAGGCTAGAGATTAACATAAGCATTCATTCTCCTTATGGAGATGGTCTTTGAGGGCCCCCTTTTTTGGCATGTTTTAAAGTTCATGCATGGGACATATTTACCGATTTATTTACAGCTCTGGGAGGTGGGAATCTTTGTGGGTAAAGAACCTCAGGGGCACTGCTAAAGGCATTCACCGGGCTCTAGACAGCACTGCTTCTTTTAAGAGGTCTGTGATGTCCTTTGATCCCATGACCTTATTGCACTTCAGTCCCAAGTAAATGGGGCTTAGCTGCAATACCAGGCAAAGCCACTATACGGCACCCATGAATAGTGTATAATGAAGAAGCCACAGTCTTGTGAAGGGCACCACTCATATGTTTACAGTGTTTTTATGTTATATTTTTTTTATTTCTTTTAGATTTTTGTTACTCAGCACTCAAGAAAAGTCCATCAAATTATAACCAATCCAGACACCCTCTGTCAAATAGTTTTACCATCCCTGCCATAGAGTAACCCTGGAATAAACGATAGAAAAATAATGCTGAGAAACCGTCATTTACAATGTATTAGTATTTGTTTAGACTACTAGGAAATGATGTGTGGCAGCTTTCCACTGGCATACTAAATGGGAACTATCAGGAGAAAATAAAATCCTGGAATGGTGCCTCAGTTTGGCTGAAGGTAGAACTCGGGGGAATTATTGCTCAGTGCTCCTTTTCATATCATGAGCACAGTACAAAGCTACAAGTAGTAGGCTTCATTTACACAACAAAGCCCTTCTGTTTCCAAGTGAATGCAAGATATCAAGAGCTAACAGTGACATATCATCTTACAGATTCATTAAATTAATGTAATTACTGCAATTTAGCAGACCACTTGATTTAATGATCCGATCTAAAGGAGGATGCCAGAAGAGTGAAGAAAATATAGATTGCACCAACATCCACCAAATATAGCCTGTATTAAATGGAAGCCTGCAGGGATTAGTCACTTTTCTATACAGTGATTACTGGAGCTGCAGAATTTGCAAATCAACACGTACGTCCCCATTTGTTGTAAGCTATTAAAAGTCACGGCACCATCTAATCACATGATGAGAAATAATGCTTTGTCAGTAATGTATTCCTAATGTCCTCGCTGACTGATGTGATCAGAATATTAGATGTCGACGCGTGAGTTCGTTCATTAAACATCGGGAACAGAAAGTAGACACATGTTTTTATTTTATTTTTTGCAAAGTGTTTGCCGTTTTTTCCCGAGTTATGCAGTTTCCTGTCATTTTTTGACACTTCTCACCTTGAAAACTGCTTTTTTGACAGCCCAAGCATAATATTCTATGCGCAACCTCTACTGACACACCTGTCCTGATCAAACAGGTGTCAGCCAGGGTGTTGTCAAGTCAAGTAAATTGGAGTTGTGTAAGTGTCATGAATCAGCAGAGAGCTAAAATAAGCAACAAAAAAGAGCATCATTTTGAATGTGTTCCAATTTATTTTACAGTAGCTTCTTCAATCTCTTTTCTGCTGCTGTAAGGATTATGGTGTCCAGGATGGAAGATATTCTTTCATTAATATATGGAATTCATTATTTGACGACATTTGACATGGGTATTGTTTCAGTGACATTTACTACTTTTGTGTCACTTTTAATTTTTTGGCAGTGAATTGCCGTATTCTTTTGGGTTTTCTTCCGTGGCTATATCTTATTATTCATGCAATCGCATTAAATTAAAAAGTATGACTCTGGGTACATTGATATTATCATCACAAAGATCCAGTAGTGGTGTTGCCCAATCCAATGTTTTGATTTATTTTTTAACCAAAAAGAGAAAAATAATGCGGGCACTATTATTGCTGTTATATCATGTATGTTTTCATTCTGTATTTTTGACTATAGCCAATGAATTAGATCTAAATCAATTACAGGTGGTCCCCTTCTTAAGATCACCTGACCTACAGACAACCCCTAGTTACAGATGGACCCCTCTGCCCGCTGTGACCTCTGGTGAAGCTCTCTGGATGCTTTACTATAGTCCCAGGCTGCAATGATCAGCTCTAAGGTGTCTGTCATGAAGCTTTATTGATAATCCTTGGTCCCATTGCAGCTGGAAATTCTGAAAATCCAATTGTCATTTGGACAATTTTTTTTTTCATCTGACGTTACCATTATAAAGTTCCGACTTACATCCAAATTCAACTAAAAAACAAACCTAAAGAAACCATCTTGTACATAAACCAGGGATTGCCTGAATAACAACAAAATGTTTTTAGAAAACTATCACAAAGCAAGATTGCACAATTAACATTCTTAGCGCTAAAAATACAACTGTGGTCGGTCCTTGAGTCCTATAGATCCACATGTTCATGTGCAGCCAACCATAGGTTTTAGAAATCATTGGGCCACATTTATCACTTTTGTGCGCCTAAGTGTAGTAGTTGCGCCTAAATTCGGGCGCACTGTTTTGCCAGAATTATCACAAGCTACAACCATCTGTGATAAGTGTATTTTCTGCCTCTTATTAATCACTTTACTTTAACACAGTTTAGGCGCAGTTTAGGCGCAGTTTAGGCACAATGTTAGATTCGGGCACTTACATGTGATCCTGCTACAAGCTCCTCTCTGCTTCTCCCACATCCCAGAATGAAGATAACACTCACAGCAGCACCCAGGTGTGTGACACCCAGCACCCAGTGACCTCCTCAGCAGCACCCAGGTGTGTGACACCCAGCACCCAGTGACCTCCTCAGCAGTGGCTTCTCCTAGAGGGGATCCCCCAGTGCTGGTATCCTGCTGCACCCCTGTAATTCTGCACAATATCCCCCTCAGACACTGTGCAGAATTACATGGGGGACACTTGTTTATAGTATCTGCAAACTTCTGCAAGCTTCTGCAAACTTCTGCAAACTTCTCTTGCTCTTGCTGTGAGCTCAGCGTTTTGCAGAATATTTTGTAAATAGAAGGTGATGAACTGTAAATAGAGTCTGCAGCTCCTGTCTGCAGAGTATCTCATGTATCTATTATATGTTCCAGTGTCTGTAATGTATCTAATGTATCTATTATATGTTCAAGTGTCTGGCTGAGCTCTGCTGCTAGAAATGAGCTGTTCTGCAAAGGGGCTCAGTGCTTTCTTCTCAGATAACGCCACCTTCGGGCTGGAGTGTTTTTGCGCCCGTTTTTGCGCCTAAATGCAAAAGTCGCACGTGATGAATATCATTAGGCGCAGCAAAACATCTGGAATTGAACGATAGATGAGGGAAAGCTGGTTATTTTAGCTGCGCGGCTAATTTGACGTTTAATCACAAAAATGGCGCAAAAACGGTGCGCCTAAACGAAAAGGCGCAAAAACAACAGAAAAAAACGTGATAAATGTGGCCCATTGTTGGGTTTTTATGTTGCATTTGAATTTGCTTACTTGCCATTCATTACGCTTCAATTTTGTCCGTCACAACCCAAAATAAGAATCTAAATTTAAGACTTATTAACCATTTTATAATTATTTACATTTTATTATGTTTTAGTTTCCATTCACTTTGGAAACCTCCATATTATCTCCTATAAGCAAGGTTGCCAATCCATTTAGATTTAGATTTTGTTACTGTGTAATGTTGGGATGTTTTATTTATTACTTTACCATTATTTTCCCTTATGAAATGCAGAATTTGTTGCCATTACTCCGTAAAAAAAAAGTGCCTGTTTAGCTTTTCAACACCTCATCCACTCTGGAGAATGCCTCATTAACACATTAAGGCTCAGTTCACTCCTCAGTTCATATATGAATGATATGATGGAAACCGTACACTGAAGATAAACGCAAGCACACAAGCCCTTTGGTTTCCATAATTCCCCATTGACTTTCATGCACACAAGGGTCCCTTTCCCCCTTATGTCTTCCCTGCAATGGAACAAATAGAGTGCTCTGCGTGTGTTATTGTTTTCTATTATAAATGATGAAAGGGACACTTGCTTGCATTGTAAATGGAAAATGTTTAGGCCAGTAGCATACAACAGTAAAAATCATCCATGTGCCATCCGTTTTTAGGCACAGAATACAATACTGTTAAACCATCAACTGAGCCTTTGAAAAGTATAACATGTCTACCTTTAACGCGTCATTCATAGACTATAGTTTATGAGTATCTGAACTGAACTGAAGCAAATCAACCATTGACAATTTTTTTTTCACAACTAATTTTGCCCTTTTTTAGGTTTCAGTGATGCTCATCTATTTTGCAAAAGTACAAACAAAACTTGTGTTGAGTTGTGTTGAATTGTGAACCAAGCCTCATATATAGAATACAGTATTCCAGGGCACTAGTGCAAAGCACTGCCCCCTGCAAGTATTAGATTTTTATGCACATCATTAGGGATGGAGATTGAGAATGGTTTTGTCTAGATAAGGCCATTCTCAATCAGTGTCTGCTCGTTGGCTGTATTCACATGTAGCAATAAACACTTGCTATACTATACATTATATATGTTTTGGCACCCCCCTCTGTACATATAGGTTGATGTACTGACAACAACCAATGCTTTAAGGTGCCTAATAAAACTGATGACCTGTATAAACAGTTTTCTTCTTTGTCAGTTGATTGATAGCTTCTACCATCAAAATCAAGCATGATAAATCAAGGACACTTACTCATAGATCCAGGCACTATAACCGTGATTATCTTTTTGTACTTGTTATCCATGGCCTCCTTCTTCTAAAATTGAGTAAAATCATGCTAATGAGTAATCTGGCTTTACAGACTCCTCCTCCTGCTCTGCTCCTTCAGCACCGCAAATGCAGCAGGAAGTGCTCACTGCACAAGTGCTGAGGGAACAGGGAGAATGGTGAGACCAGATCACAGATTGGTTAGGGAAGCCTTTCAGGCTAATTAGCATAATTTTTAAAGATTAATGTAAGAAGGAAGGGGGGCATGGGTAACAATGATAAGAAGATGACCACAGTCACAGTATCTGGATCTATGAGTAAGTTCCCCTGGTTTATCATGCTTTATTTTGATGGTAGATTTCCTTTAACATGAGTCAGTTGTTATCCCCTATTCTGATAACAATCTGATCGGTGAGGGGGCAGCAGCTGAGACCCACTGATCACCAGAACGGACACTCCTAATTCAACATTCGGAACCCCCACCGATTACTCCCTATCCTAGGGTAACAATCAAAGTAAGTAACAACCCCTTTAACTCATAATCTGAGTGTGAAAGGGCCACCAGACTACATTGAGCACTGAGCTATTAATCAAAATGATATATTCTTGTATAAATAAGGCAAGCAATTATTGTAAGTGTTTCTAGGTTACAATACACTGCATATAATATTACAAGCCACATGATAAGTAAGAGTAAAAGATATACTACAAAGATACAACATTTGTTGACTATATGACCAATATCCACTAGTAAAAGTAAAGTTCCCACCCCTCCTTGAAAACAGCAAAAAATGGCTAATGAGATACTGTCTTAGCTGTTAATTTGCAGCATTACATGTCCCTGTGCTGTATGTATACTGTAAGAAGGAAGCATAACTCATTAGGGGAAAAGTACATTGCTAAACTGGATTGCACTTTACAGTAAGATACATATATTGTGGGGTAATGAACAGACTGTAAAAAAACAACATCTGTGTTTCTCTGTCGCTCTCCAATGTCTTGTAGTGTAATGGAGAATAAAGATGTTGGGGTTATATATAAAGTCATTTCATTAACCATCAAAGTGTGTACCCTAATAGAGAACTAGCAAGCTGTTTTATATCCATGTAATAGAAAAAAACTTTACTTTAGCTAGGAATTCATATTACAAACCATTGTAAAATGTATACTCCAAAGAAAATTCACTTTAACCCCTTGCTGAAACCCAATATAATAGTACGTTGATGTGTTTTATAGGTGTATGGAGAGGGTTCAAGGGCTGAGCCCTCTCCATAAAGATTGGGAATTGTAGCAATCACCCACTGTTAACACCAACAGTGGCTGCTAACACTGATCAAGGGTGTTAACTCTTTGCATGCCTCCGGCTCTGATTGACGCTCCCTTTGACATTATTGGAATTTGACAAGCTGTCGTCATAACAGCATGAGGTCCCGAGGACTTGTCATTTCTGCTGATGTGTCCCACTGTGGTGGGACACATTGCAAAAACAGATCATATGAAAAAAACCTCATATACTTCTATACTGTTGTAGTATAGTGTATGGTACAATCAATCAGACACCCTAGGGTTAAAGTAGCCTAGGGAAGTCTAAAAGTAGTGAGACAAATTATAATAAAAAGTAAAAAAAAAGAACAAAAATAAAATAAAAAACCATTTCCCTGGAACTGATATAACAATAAAAAACAGTTATTCCAAGCGGAGTATGGAAAATAGCACCCAAATATCCAAAATGCAACTATTTTTCAATCATTTTGCAACAAATTTAACTACAAAGTGAAGTCCCACAAACGGTATCAATGTAATTGTCATCCCGTGTTTTTTTTCATCAAAATCATAGCATTTTCAATTTTTTCCTGCTTCCCACTACACACCATGGAAAATTAAATACCAACACTAGGAAGTACAATGGGACTTATTTACTAAGGGTCCCGCGGCTGCATTTCTGTCTGGTTTTCTGACGTTTTCAGCGGTTGCGCCTCTGGGACATTTATCTAGTAGGCGATTGTGTCACACGCAATTGGATTTAGTCACAAACTCCCTGGCTTACATGTGACATAAATAGGGGGGGGGATTTGAACAAACCACAGGATTTAACTTCAAAATTGTGTTGCAGGCGATGCACTTACATGCATCGGGAGGAAGATGGTGAACTCCGGGGGACCAGAGCAGGGAAGCGACACATGCAGGATATCGGGCGCACGATCTTCTTGAATCGCGGCACAGTGCATTGTGGTCGGACAATGCACTATCGGGATCTCCTCCGGACTAGGTAAATAAATGTGCCCCAATGTGTTTAACAGGAAACAAGCCCTTATAAACTATGTAAAAATTTGTTGTGGTGTGCAAAGGGGTTAATATGGCTTACTAACCCCGATCCTGACATAAACACAGACAATGCCATTTATTATGGCCATGTGCAAAAAAATTATGATTTTGAGGCAAATATAATACATCTGTGCAGCACATTAATCTATTTCAGTGGAAGCCGACAGCTAGTGGGAAACCCCATTGTTGTATCCTATGACACAGGTAATAAAAACAACTTACTCACATTTAGCAGTTGTAATAATAGTAGTTATAACTTAGCTAGTAATGCTGAGAAAGACATATGCATCAAGTCCAGCCTATAATCCTGCAATGTTATTATTACTATATTATAAGCATCATTAATTCCTGGGCACCATACACACAGTATGAAAAGAATTCAAGTACATAGAAGCCAAAGAAACAAGCACAATAACAGAGACAGGCTGGTAATCTGGCCATAATCTATTGGATAGCTCATGGATTATTGGGTGGTTTATGCCAAATCTGAGCTTTTTTAGTTTGATGATTAAAATTGACGACTGATACATAAATGAAGGAAAATTTGACATTATCAGAGAAGCCCACAATGCATCATTCAAAATGGTTTGCAAATACTTTCTCTGCAAAGATGACATTTTAATTCCTGGTTTCCAAGGTTGGAAATTACTCCAATGCTTTTATACAGGTTGCAGAATAGTAAAGTAACTGCTATTTCAGTAATTATTTATAGTAGGCAGAATTTTATTATTAATAATGCAGAAGGTTTTGTAATGAATACATAACTGATGACAGGAGAACTTACAAATCACAAGCCATGCCAGATCTCTGTGCATCTTACACGACACTGATATTATTATATTTACATGTGTCCATACATTCAGTAGTATCAGCAGTGGAACACTATCAGCTATTCAGCGTTTTCTGGCTTAAAGATCATACATACTATACCGTAGTATTAACCCATTAGATGCAAAATAAAACGTAAATCCGCAGCTTTGCCAATAAAAGCCTTAAGCAAAGCCTTAAAGAGGACCTGTCACTCAGAAAATGACCCCCACCAAATGTGTCCCCCCATAATCCTCTCCCCAGCCCCTTGCTCCCCAGCCAGTTTTATTGCGTAATCGCTGCCGGCTCTCCGCGATCTGGTAATCCGCGATCCGGCTTCTCCTATAGGTCCCCGCTGACAGGGGCATGCTGGGGGTGTGTCGGCCGGCCCCCTTATGAATAAGGCGGACCACCCGGACACAAGATATGATAATCCGACCTCTTATTTAGTAAGAGGTTGGATCGGTTTAAATCAATTTACTACACATAAATTTTATAAAAAATTGGCTGGGGAGAGGATTATGGGGAGGGCACATTTGGCGGTGGTCATTTTCTGGGTGACAGGTCCTCACACGTGCATTTTCAAGAACAGCACATCAGATGAGAAGAGGAGATGTGCCTAACTACATTGTTGTCAACATTGTGTTTACAAAACATGTGTTAAAATCACATTAACTCATACATTTGTATTGTAAACACATGAATTAGCATAGCGTTAACATATGCATTTTGGAAACACAACTTATGATAAACTTATAATAAATTTTCTACATTTTGTGGTACTTTATGGCCTGAGTCATATAAAAGAGATTGCTTGAGATCAGTGAATCTATTTGTTGGTTTGAAAATTTGGTAAGACATTTTCAAAGCACCAACTTGAATCTGAAGCTTGGGACAAATCTTTTAAAATTATGCTTGCTAATAGTGAAGAAAAAAAAATGGGGGTCTTTACCAGCACTCATTCTTTAGATTAAAAAATCAATTTCTTTAACCCCTATGTGAACCTGGAAGTAATATTACATTGTGGCGCAGTGGGGGTGGGGGGGCTGGGGTATGAAGAGAGCTCATAGGCTGAACTTTCTCCACACATGGTGGGTGTCAGCTGTATAATACAGCTAACACCTGCCTGCTACTGCCTCAATCATGGACCCAACCACAGCATCTAACTTACTTTCCTAAGGGTGCTGCCCCCTTTAATGGCCGATCGGCACCCCCAGTGACATCATTGGTGGGTGGCGATCGGTTTCCATGGCAGCCTACAGTCTCAAAGAGAGTCATAGGCTTGCCATGTGTAATAATATCCAATAGAAGATGGCAGTCTATTAGATATCATGATCAAAATTGCTATTTACTGCAATCCTCTAGTATTGCAGTACATAGTATGAGCAATGAGACCCTGTAGGGTTAAAGTACCCTAGAGGGTCTGAAATAATAGTAAAACAAATATATAATATTTTTATTTTATAGAATTATATAATTGCTCAGACATGTACACCATTAAAAGGAGGCATATATACTCAAGTATGCAAACACACTACCCAGTTCCCCATATAAAATTTAGAACTTTACCTGGTATTTAGGGATATAGTGAGTCGAGGGGGAACGTGTCCTCCTTGTACTGACATCATCCCAGGTCCTTTAGCCTCCTAATGTTAGCAACCTGTACCCCAAGCATATATATCTGATTACTGAAATAACAGCATTCCTGCATGGACTTCTACTCCTCTGCATTTCATTGATCGTATATATATATGCATGGGATACAGTCTTCTAATGTTAAGAGGCTAAAGGACCTGTGATGATGTTCCCCTGGTTACATGCCATTATTCCTAAATGCTGAGAAAGAGATGAGGTGCTGGATCAAGCCCGATGGGGCTAAAGGACCTGTGATGATGTCAGCCTGAAGAGGCCATGCCCACCTCGACTCACTATAGATATCCCTGGAAAATTATCGTTGATTATATAAGGGAAACAATTTTTAGCTAAAAGAAGGGTGTCAGTTAGGTACTAGGGTTTTATTGGAAGCTGCCATTACATGTATTTGTGAAAATTTGGTGACAAGTCCCCTTTATGATGGGTTCTCAATGTAAATATCTGCCGAAGCTGTATGTAAATGTACAATATATATTTATTATTACATTATCCGTTTTGTCTGCTTAAATTGTGAGAGATATTCATTGTCAAAAATTTTCCGAATTGTGAAAAGACTGCAGGGTAAGCTATCGGAAAGTGGATCTTCTTTCGACTTTCCTTCTTAACAGTAAGATAGTTTCTGCCATATATATATAATTCCTTAATATGAAACCTTTCGCCTACAAGTGAACCCACTTTTCACTGCATCATTATAAATCGTAAATAATAGCACTGTCAAGAATTCTGCACAATGGAAATATTTTTAGGGTTGGGAAATATTTGATTTATTAAGCTTAAATGACACACAGGATTTGCTGGTTCAAAAATAAAATAGAAAAAGATTCTATAATAAAACCCCAATACACCTAACATCCAGTTTCATGGCAATTGTATTCTGTTAATTAAAGTTAAAGTGGATTTTTGTATGAATATTTAAAAAATCATTCTTGAGTTCCAGGAATTTTACAAAATAAATGAAATACAATAGGCAAAGGGAAAAGGTAGCATTTTGGCACTCATGCAGTCTGCATGCCCCAGGCAAAAATCAAGACCTATATTACATTCCCCAGCACAGAGGAAAATTACCAAGGTTTCCTCTTTCCTATTGACAAGTAAGGAAATGCACATAAAATATAAATAAGACCTTCCTCTTGGTTTCCTGTGCTTATTAATGAAAAGCTGGTATTTGTTCAAAGTTCTATAGGCAAGTCATTCCAAGTTAAATGCCCAATTTAATGCCCTTGGAAATGTCCCTGGAAAATCAATATGCATTCCTTCTTGTGGAACCAATAATAAAATCTTAAATGTGTATGTTGAGAAGTATAAATATCCACATTGCATAAGGGCTTGGGTAAATGGTTTTTACATTTATTTGACTTTTGCCGTTTCCTTCCTCTGTAAACCAAGCACACCCTAATGCTGCCAAAATTAATAATTTCTATTCATTCTTCTCTTTTCATATCTTTATCATTGTATTGAAATGTTGTTGTTTACTCTTGCTACAAAGATGTGATTTATAAAATGTATATATGTCTATGGGACACATTTATCAATTTTGTTTTTGGTGCATATTACAACACATTTCTGCTCATGCCACAATTAACATTTTCACAAGCATTTTCAGTCACTTTTAAGACTAATATGACAAATGTGGTTTCCAAAAAAGGCAACGTGTCTTCACAGAAAGAAGTACATGTGCCGGAAATTATGCTAAAATTATGCTAATTCGCTGGAATTTTGCCTCACCATTCTAGGGCAAAATAAGACAACTACCGGTAACAGAAATTTGTAAACAGTCTTATACTATGCCAAATTTACCAGCATCAGACACATTGGGGCTCATTACTAAGGGTCAGAATCGCACATTTTCGCCGGGCTTCGGGGGGGGGGGGGGGGCGCGTGTCGCAAGAATAGCACTCACATACACCGGGACGAAGAAGGTGAACTCCGGCGGACTTCAGCGCAGCAGCGACACCTAGTGGATATCAGGCGCATGACCTTAGTGAATCCCGGCAAGCTCCGAGTCAATATCGGACAACGAGCAGCGGGATCGTGAATGGACCTGGTAAGTAAATGAGCCCCATTGGGGCTCATTTACCTTTAGTCAGGGCATTTGCATGTATATTTTTTAGTTTATTCCGGGTTTTGGACTTATTTTAGAGGTTTATTTGATAAGGCAGCTGTGTCTATGGAACCTTTTTATTTAAATGTCGCACAAAAGTTGTAAACTCTCCTGCAACACTTTGTAGAGATTTTCCTACACCTGAGACTGGAGTTTATTTGCGACTTTTCAACCACGATTTGCACCAAAATTTTAACTTTCTCCTAATTCCACATCTGGATTTAAAGCGATATCAAGCGCAACACTGAAATTTTCTTTGTGCGGATATATTTGCAAATATAAGAGAAAAAAATGAGAAAATCATAAGATAAATTACCTCAATTTATACATCCAGCACAGCATAAGACAGTCTAGTCTAACTATGCGCTGTTTTACCTTACAATGCTTTTGATAAATCTGCCCCTATCTCTTTTGTTCTTCATTCATGTCTCCTGAGAGATTTATTGTGGCTCAGCATTTAAAGACTCTAATTAATAATTCGGTTACAAGTATTTACAGTGGAAAAGCAGAATTTTGCAACAAGGTGCTTCAGAATTGTCATATAATAGGGGGTATAAGTATCTACTAAAACTGACAAAATAGAGGTCACAACTGATCCACAACGAATGGCACCTAGATTGAAAAATGGCAACTTAAAGCTAAGCCTCATAACATTCTAGTAGAATATGTGGAATCTTAAAAAACCATGCCAACATAAAGCAAAACATTTGGGAAATGTAAGTTATTAATTAATTTGGGTGCTATGACTATCTGCTTCAAAAGTATTACATTTAGAGCATTGAAAATGAAATGAATGAAATTTTTGCCAAATGTCAGTTTTTTTCATAATTTAACACAAAATATATCATCCAAATTTTTAAACTAATTTGAAGTACAAAGTGTCATGAGAAAACAATCTCAAAATCCCCTAGATATCTTAAATCTATAACCACTTATAGTGACACAGGCCAGATTTGAAAAATAGCATTCAAAAGGAAAAAAACTCCAGCACATCCATGGGAATCTTTATAATGTGCTGGAGTTTTTTTTCCTTTTGTATGCTGTTGAACCAATAGACTTTGGGTTACTTTTCCATGCACTGGGAAACCAAGAGCTTTGTGGGTGAGCTGGACGCTATTGGTTTTTTTTTTATTTGAAAAATCCGTCCTTGAGGCTAAAATAGTGCTGAAGGGATTAACAAATATCTTTATTTTAAATGGTTAAAAAACTCCTAAAATAATTATATTTTAAGCTTTCTAGTGTTTTAAGATATCTCATCTTGGAGGAGACAAACTTGCCTAAAGAACAGAAAAATAGATTTTTCTGTCAGTGCTGACCCTCTCATGCTAATTCCTGACTTCTGCATAAGCATAAATATTAGGCGGAGCAGTGTCTTTGGCAGTATGTTCATTGAATATGTGTTGTGGATGAAGTTACAACCTTTGGGCAATGCACCAAGCATGAAGCCTATTGATTATATGTTTATGCCAGACAGAACATCTTATTGGGTGGCTATCAATAAACATTTCTTGAGGACCCCTTTAATTTAAGATTGGGTAGAATTAAGAACCAACAAATCTCAAATTTTGCCATTAGACCGTAAATATGAGATTGGGGAAAGTCACACAACTGGCACTGCCACTGATCAGCAAATTTGTACCAGTGAAATAAAAGTCTCAATCAAAAGCAAGAAAAACTTCCAACCAGGAAAAAATAAATTGTTGATATGTTGCATTTATTATCAATGACATGGTTTTAAACTTGGATGTGCTAATATAATGAAAAAGAATACAGCTGGATGCAGGGGAGTACAAGAATTGTGAAGACATGGAATATGTAATAGATTATTTATACAGATTGTCTAATGACAACTATAGGAGTCTCTAACAGGCTCACAGCTGTCATTGCAACTACTCAGCACCCTCTGGTGACATCATGGGGGGCACCGTATGCTATTTAAAGATGGTGGTGCCCACAAGCAGTGCTGTTAGATGATGTGATCGGGATTGACCACAGGACCTAACGGGTTAATTGTGGTGATCGGTGGCAGCAACTACCTCAGCAATTACCTGCAGGTGTCATCCAACATCTTTCATGTATGGAAAGGGCTCGGTCCATGAGCGCTCTCCGTACACCGTTTCATGATCAGTTGACGTACATCTACATTGGCCAGTCGTGACAGGGTTAACTTTAGAGAGAATTGTGAGTTCTACTTCTACATATCTCTAAACCAGGATAAATTGACACAGCTATAGTTTTGCTTGTGTTCTTAATTTCATATCCAATCATTTGTCAGTTTCCTATAAGGCTGTGAAGGGCATTTTATCAGTTTCACAGAAATAGCGTGCACTTTTCAGCAACATCTCATATCTCCCTATCAGCTCTGCATGACTAAGATAAAATCCCTATTTTCAGATATAACTCAGGTGTATACCTGCCAGAATTTCAAATGGCATTGGATGGGTTCTACATGAATATTGTAAAAATACTTCTTATCTAAAGTACTGATTCTACTAAGCTTGATATCACTGGATTTTTAACAGAAAATCTCTAAGTAGAATAGTGTACAAGCATTTGTTACTCTCCAAATATAAGATTTGGTATATAGGTTTGCCCAAAGGTTTATCGTTTCCAAATTATTTTATTGTTCTCATAAAAATCACAGATTTTGAATGCCCTGGTCTAAGTTCTGTACATTAGATGAGTGTAAAATCTTATATAGAGCAAAATTAGAAGATAATCTAATAATCCCATTAAGGTCCACCACACAACAAGTAATAGCAGGGGCGGATTAAGACAACCATGGACCCTTGGCTGTCAGAATATCATAGCTCCTACAAGTCCCCTAGATTCAAGCTTCTTGGGGAATGAAGGATTTGTCCTTTCTGCCTACTTTCAATTTTCTGGTTTCAAGTCCTTTGGAAGACCTTCAAAGGTCCTGAAATGACTCTTGTGTACATAAGTATTTAGAGCGGGAACAGATGTACGAGGTTTTAATGGGTGAAGGCTTTTCTCAGTATAAAATTTGCTGGTTGGTTTGGATGCCCATGGGCCCACTGGGAAGCTTGGGCCCAAGGCTTCCACTCAAACCACCTATTTTATAATCCACTAGTGGGTAAGGGTGTCACATGCGAAATATGATTTTTATCCTATGGTAAAGGTTTATAAATGAAAATCTTATAGAGGCGCTATGGTAACAGCTTCCCTCTCATGGCTAATTATTTATTAATTCAACTATTCAACTAGTGAACGGGAGATATTACTTTTACATTTCCACTAAGTTAATATGGGTGATCGATAATGTATAATAAATATGTATTCAAAAATGGGCAGCCCACTTTAAAAAGCTAGGGTAGCAATTAAACTTTTCTGGAAGCAAGAAGTTTGAACTCCAGAAATCAGCATATTCACAACTTATATTGCTATTCTAATTGTTAAAACAATAACAGCTATTATAACTGGGGGCATATTTCTGGATGCTACAGTCAAACTGAAGTGAACTGAATGCTACAGTCAAAAGGAAGCCCAACATATCTTCCCATGCAAAATGCATAGATGACAGATAGATGAGTGAAAACTAGAGATGAGCGAACACTAAAATGCTCGGGTACTCGTTATTCGAGACGAACTTTTCCCGATGCTCGAGTGCTCGTCTCGAATAACGAACCCCATTGAAGTCAATGGGAGACTCGAGCATTTTTCAAGGGGACCAAGGCTCTGCACAGGGAAGCTTGGCCAAACACCTGGGAACCTCAGAAAAGGATGGAAACACCACGGAAATGGACAGGAAACAGCAGGGGCAGCATGCATGGATGCCTCTGAGGCTGCATAATCGCACCATTATGCCAAAATTATGGGCAACAGCATGGCCATGACAGAGTGACAGAATGAAGCTAGATAGCATCTAAAACATCCAATAATTGACCCTGACACTATAGGGGACGGCATGCAGAGGCAGCGGCAGCAGGCTAGAGAGTGTCATGGCGACATACCCTAAATGGACTCAGGCTTCAAACCAATGGGTGGCAGAGAGGAACCAAAGGAGGTGAGCAAGAAGCGCTCAAATAATATCGGTACATGATAAAAGTTTGCCAGTATATTTTGTGGATTACACAGCAGGGTGGCGACAAAGTTAACATGGAAGCCATGAAAACAACCCAAAATTCTGCCTGACACAGCTCGTTTGATAAGGGGACCATGTATGGAGGCAGTGAACTAGTAGTAGATTAAAGGTGCTGCAGTTAAAACTATGTTAGTTGGATCTTGGCATGGAGCTGGCGCTCCGCTGCCAGGCGAGCTTTCGCCAATCCAAGCCCCTGTCTATAGGCTACTCCCCAAACAGCACTTCTAAGAACCTTTTGTATAAGATCAAGTGTAGTAGCGTTCTTATAAGTTTAGGATATGGCGGGTGAGGGGAATGTAAACAGATGCGCAAGAAGCGCTGAAATAATATCCCTAAATGGTAAAAGTTTGCAAGTATATTTTGGGGATTACACAGCAGGGTGGCGACAAAGTTAACAACTTTGATGTGGAATGCCCTGTAATAGCTCTTGGGCGGTGTGCCTTTTATCGCCTAGGCTCAGCAGTTTCAGCACCGCCTGCTGTCGCTTAGCGACGGCACTGCTGCTGTGCCTAGAGCTACCGACTGATGGCGCCATGCCCACGGATGGTAATTCGGAGGAGGAGGAGGTGGAGGAGGGGTGGGAGGAGGTATAGTAGGCCTTTGAGACCTGGACCGAGGTAGGCCCCGCAATTCTCTGCGTCGGCAGTATATGACCAGCCCCAGGGTCAGACTCGGTCCCAGCCTGCACCAAGTTAAGTGTAGTAGCGTTCTTATAAGTTTGGGATATGGCGGGTGAGGGGAATGTAAACAGATGCGCAAGAAGCGCATGATGCGCATGGAGCTGGCGTTCCGCTGCCAGGCGAGCTTTCGCCAATCCAAGCCCCTGTCTCTAGGCTACTCCCCAAACAGCACTTCTAAGAACCTTTTGTATAAGATCAAGTGTAGTAGCGTTCTTATAAGTTTAGGATATGCCGGGTGAGGGGAATGTAAACAGATGCGCAAGAAGCGCTGAAATAATATCCCTAAATGGTAAAAGTTTGCCAGTATATTTTGTGGATAACACAGCAGGGTGGCGACAAAGTTAACAACTTTGATGTGGAATCCATGAAAACAACCCAAATTTCTGCCTGACACACCTCGTTTGATAAAGGGACGATTTATGGAGGCAGCTATATGGACGACTTTTGGAGGTAGCAATGGAGACAACGTGTGGAGGCTGCTATGGAGACAATTTAATTTGGATAGTGCCTGTATGTGGCAGTCCCAAACATTTTTCAAACCAGAGGAGCAGGTAGGTGGCCCTCCAGTAAAATGGGATAGATTGAGTGCCTGTATGTGGCAGTCCCAAAAATGTTTCAAACCAGAGGAGCAGGTAGGTGGCCCTCCAGTAAAATGGAATAGATTGAGTGCCTGTATGTGGCAGTCCCAAAAATTGTTCAAACCAGAGGAGCAGGTAGGTGGCCCTGCAGTAAAATGGAATAGATTGAGTGCCTGTATGTGGCAGTCCCAAAAATTGTTCAAACCAGAGGAGCAGGTAGGTGGCCCTGCAGTAAAATGGAATAGATTGAGTGCCTGTATGTGGCAGTCCCAAAAATGTTTCAAACCAGAGGAGCAGGTAGGTGGCCCTCCAGTAAAATGGAATAGATTGAGTGCCTGTATGTGGCAGTCCCAAAAATTGTTCAAACCAGAGGAGCAGGTAGGTGGCCCTGCAGTAAAATGGAATAGATTGAGTGCCTGTATGTGGCAGTCCCAAAAATTTTTTAAAACAGAGGACCGGGTAGGTGGCCCTCCAGAAAAATGGAATAGATTGAGTGCCTGTATGTGGCACTCACAAAAATTGTTTCAAACAGAGGACCGGGTAGGTGGCCCTCCAGAAAAATTAAATGCATGAAGTACTATAGCAAGAGCCAGTGGGCCCTGTCAAAAAATAGCCATTTTCCTCTGCTTTACTGTACAAAGAGGAGGAGAAGGAGGAAAATGAGGAGGAGGAGGAGGAGTGGATCAATTATTCAGGTTGAGCTTCCTTCACCTGGTGGAGATTGGAAATTCTGAGAAATCCAGCCTTTATTCATTTTAATAAGCGTCAGCCTGTCAGCGCTGTCAGTCGACAGGCGTGTACGCTTATCGGTGATGATGCCACCAGCTGCACTGAAAACCCGCTCGGACAAGACGCTAGCGGCAGGGCAGGCAAGAACCTCCAAGGCGTACAGCGCCAGTTCGTGCCACATGTCCAGCTTTGAAACCCAGTAGTTGTAGGGAGCTGTGTGATCATTTAGGACGATGGTATGGTCAGCTACGTACTCCCTCACCATCTTTCTGTAAAGATCAGCCCTACTCTGCCGAGACTGGGGACAGGTGACAGTGTCTTGCTGGGGTGACATAAAGCTGGCAAAAGCCTTGTAAAGCGTACCCTTGCCAGTGCTGGACAAGCTGCCTGCTCGCCTACTCTCCCTCGCTACTTGTCCCGCAGAACTACGCACTCTGCCGCTAGCGCTGTCAGAAGGGAAATACTGTTTCAGCTTGTGCACCAGGGCCTGCTGGTATTCATGCATTCTCACACTCCTTTCCTCTCCAGGGATGAGAGTGGGAAGATTTTGCTTGTACCGTGGGTCCAGGAGAGTGAACACCCAGTAATCGGTGCTGGAATAAATTCTTTGAACGCGAGGGTCACGGGATAGGCAGCCTAGCATGAAATCTGCCATATGCGCCAGAGTACCAACGCGTAAGAATTCACTCCCCTCACTGGCCTGACTGTCCATTTCCTCCTCCTCCAACTCCTCCAACTCCTCTTCTTCTGCCCATACACGCTGAACAGTGAAGGACTCAACAATGGTCCCCTCTTGTGTCTCGCCAACATTCTCCTCCTCTTCCTCCTCATCCTCCTCCACCTCCACCTCCTCCGATATGCGCTGAGAAACAGACCTCAGGGTGCTTTGGCTATCAACAAGGGAATATTCTTCCCCCGTCTCTTGTGACGAGCGCAAAGCTTCCGACTTCATGCTGACCAGAGAGTTTTTCAACAGGCCAAGCAGCGGGATGGTGAGGCTGATGATGGCAGCATCGCCACTGACCATCTGTGTTGACTCCTCAAAGTTACTCAGCACCTGACAGATATCAGACATCCACGTCCACTCCTCATTGTAGACTTGAGGAAGCTGACTGACCTGACTACCAGTTCTGGTGGAAGTTGACATCTGGCAGTCTACAATCGCTCTGCGCTGCTGGTAAACTCTGGATAACATGGTCAGTGTTGAATTCCACCTCGTGGGCACGTCGCACAACAGTCGGTGAGCGGGCAGTTGGAGGCGGCGCTGCGCTGCCCTGAGAGTGGCAGCATCTGGGCTGGACTTCCTGAAATGCGCACAGATGCGGCGCACCTTCGTGAGCAAATCAGACAGATTGGGGTATGTCTTGAGGAAACGCTGCACTATCAGATTTAACACATGGGCCAGGCATGGCACATGTGTCAGTCTGCCGAGTTGCAGAGCCGCCACCAGGTTACGGCCGTTGTCACACACAACCATTCCCGGCTTGAGGTTCAGCAGTGCCAGCCACAGATCAGTCTGCGCCGTGATGCCCTGTAATAGCTCTTGGGCGGTGTGCCTTTTGTCGCCTAGGCTCAGCAGTTTGAGCACCGCCTGCTGTCGCTTAGCGACGGCACTGCTGCTGTGCCTAGAGCTACCGACTGATGGCGCCGTGCCCACGGATGGTAGTTCGGAGGAGGAGGTGGAGGAGGGGTGGGAGGAGGAGGAGGCATAGTAGGCCTGAAACACCTGGACCGAGGTAGGCCCCGCAATCCTCGGCGTCGGCAGTATATGAGCAGCCCCAGGGTCAGACTCGGTCCCAGCCTCCACCAAGTTAACCCAATGTGCCGTCAGCGATATATAGTGGCCCTGCCCGGCAGCACTCGTCCACGTGTCCGTGGTCAGGTGGACCTTGTCAGAAACGGCGTTGGTCAGGGCACGGATGATGTTGTCTGACACGTGCTGGTGCAGGGCTGGGACGGCACATCGGGAAAAGTAGTGGCGGCTGGGGACCGAATACCGAGGGGCGGCCGCCGCCATGAGGTTGCAAAAGGCCTCGGTCTCTACTAGCCTATAGGGCTGCATCTCCAGGCTAAGCAATCTGGAGATGTGCACATTAAGGGCTTGGGCGTGCGGGTGGGTTGCACTATATTTGCGTTTCCGCTCCAGCGTCTGGGGTATGGAGAGCTGAACGCTGGTGGATGCTGTGGAGGATCGTGGAGGCGACGATGGGGTTTTTGTGCCAGGGTCCTGGGCAGGGGGCTGACTAGCAGCTGACACAGGGGAAGGAGCAGTGGTGTGCACGGCCGGAGGTGAACGGGCTTGTTGCCACTGAGTGGGGTGCTTAGCATTCATATGCCTGCGCATACTGGTGGTAGTTAAGCTAGTAGTGGTGGAACCCCTGCTGAGCCTGGTTTGGCAAATGTTGCACACCACAGTCCGTCGGTCATCCGGTGTTTCCTTAAAGAACCTCCACACTTCTGAAGATCTAGCCCTCGCCGCAAGAGCCCTCACCACGGGAGCTTCACTAGTTGACAGTGGCGCTGATGCACCAGCTCTGGCCCTGCCTCTCCGTCTGGCCCCACCACTGCCTCTTCCAACCTGTTCAGGTCGAGGACTCTCCTCCGTCTCAGAAGCACTGTGTTCACCCGGCCTCTCAACCCAGCTTGGGTCTGTCACCTCATCATCCTCCGATCCCTCAGTCTGCTCCCCCCTCGGACTTCCTGCCCTGACAACAACTTCCCCACTGTCTGACAACCGTGTCTCCTCATCGTCGGACACCTCTTTACACACTTCCACTACGTCAAGAAGGTCATCATCACCCACAGACTGGGGGGGAGGAGGCTGAGGTGCAGGAGCTGGAGGAGTGGGGATTTCGGTGACATGGGTGGACTGCGTGGAAGACTGACTGGTGGTGGACAAATTGCTCGAAGCATTGTCAGCAATCCACGACATCACCTGTTCGCACTGTTCTGGCCTCAACAGTGCTCTACCACGAGTCCCAGTAACTTCAGACATGAACCTAGGGAGTGTAGCTCTGCGGCGTTCCCCTGCTCCCTCATCAGCAGGTGGTGTCTCACCCCGCCCAGGACCACGGCCTCTGACCCCTGCAGTAGTTGGACGCCCACGTCCCCGCCCTCGTCCTCTACCCCTAGCCCTCGGGTTAAACATTTTTAAAATGCGAGTTATAACTTTTTTTTTTTTTTTACTTCTTTTTGGTTTTTTTTGTGTTTTTTGTGTTTTTTTTTTTTTTTTGTGTTTTTTGTTTTTTTTTGAGTTTTTAAAACCAAACAATCCTATCCTATTGCTATGGCTATTTTCTAGCCAAGTATCAAAGGAAGCACACTACTATGCCAGATGAGATGACACTGAGTTATTGCCTAATAGAAATCCAACCCCTACTGAATTTTGCCACTTCGGCCTTTGCTATGGATATGTGCGCCACTAAGCGCAGAACACAGCGGTCGCAAGTCTCACTACAAATTGCTCAGAATTGGCAAGTACATGCACTGCAGAAACTACAGCCACCAGCAGATCAACCAGAAATCAAATATATAGAACGCTACTGTAGGCTTCAAGAAGCTGTTTGTATTCTCCTATGGCTATTTTCTAGCCAAGTATCAAAGGAAGCACACTACTATGCCAGATGAGATGACACTGAGTTATTGCCTAATAGAAATCCAACCCCTACTGAATTTTGCCACTTCGGCCTTTGCTATGGATATGTGCGCCACTAAGCGCAGAACACAGCGGTCGCAAGTCTCACTACAAATTGCTCAGAATTGGCAAGTACATGCACTGCAGAAACTACAGCCACCTGCAGATCAACCAGAAATCAAATATATAGAACGCTACTGTAGGCTTCAAGAAGCTGTTTGTATTCTCCTATGGCTATTTTCTAGCCAAGTATCAAAGGAAGCACACTACTATGCCAGATGAGATGACACTGAGTTATTGCCTAATAGAAATCCAACCCCTACTGAATTTTGCCACTTCGGCCTTTGCTATGGATATGTGCGCCACTAAGCGCAGAACACAGCGGTCGCAAGTCTCACTACAAATTGCTCAGAATTGGCAAGTACATGCACTGCAGAAACTACAGCCACCAGCAGATCAACCAGAAATCAAATATATAGAACGCTACTGTAGGCTTCAAGAAGCTGTTTGTATTCTCCTATGGCTATTTTCTAGCCAAGTATCAAAGGAAGCACACTACTATGCCAGATGAGATGACACTGAGTTATTGCCTAATAGAAATCCAACCCCTACTGAATTTTGCCACTTCGGCCTTTGCTATGGATATGTGCGCCACTAAGCGCAGAACACAGCGGTCGCAAGTCTCACTACAAATTGCTCAGAATTGGCAAGTACATGCACTGCAGAAACTACAGCCACCAGCAGATCAACCAGAAATCAAATATATAGAACGCTACTGTAGGCTTCAAGAAGCTGTTTGTATTCTCCTATGGCTATTTTCTAGCCAAGTATCAAAGGAAGCACACTACTATGCCAGATGAGATGACACTGAGTTATTGCCTAATAGAAATCCAACCCCTACTGAATTTTGCCACTTCGGCCTTTGCTATGGATATGTGCGCCACTAAGCGCAGAACACAGCGGTCGCAAGTCTCACTACAAATTGCTCAGAATTGGCAAGTACATGCACTGCAGAAACTACAGCCACCAGCAGATCAACCAGAAATCAAATATATAGAACGCTACTGTAGGCTTCAAGAAGCTGTTTGTATTCTCCTATGGCTATTTTCTAGCCAAGTATCAAAGGAAGCACACTACTATGCCAGATGAGATGACACTGAGTTATTGCCTAATAGAAATCCAACCCCTACTGAATTTTGCCACTTCGGCCTTTGCTATGGATATGTGCGCCACTAAGCGCAGAACACAGCGGTCGCAAGTCTCACTACAAATTGCTCAGAATTGGCAAGTACATGCACTGCAGAAACTACAGCCACCAGCAGATCAACCAGAAATCAAATATATAGAACGCTACTGTAGGCTTCAAGAAGCTGTTTGTATTCTCCTATGGCTATTTTCTAGCCAAGTATCAAAGGAAGCACACACTACTATGCCAGATGAGATGACACTGAGTTATTGCCTAATAGAAATCCAACCCCTACTGAATTTTGCCACTTCGGCCTTTGCTATGGATATGTGCGCCACTAAGCGCAGAACACAGCGGTCGCAAGTCTCACTACAAATTGCTCAGAATTGGCAAGTACATGCACTGCAGAAACTACAGCCACCAGCAGATCAACCAGAAATCAAATATATAGAACGCTACTGTAGGCTTCAAGAAGCTGTTTGTATTCTCCTATGGCTATTTTCTAGCCAAGTATCAAAGGAAGCACACTACTATGCCAGATGAGATGACACTGAGTTATTGCCTAATAGAAATCCAACCCCTACTGAATTTTGCCACTTCGGCCTTTGCTATGGATATGTGCGCCACTAAGCGCAGAACACAGCGGTCGCAAGTCTCACTACAAATTGCTCAGAATTGGCAAGTACATGCACTGCAGAAACTACAGCCACCAGCAGATCAACCAGAAATCAAATATATAGAACGCTACTGTAGGCTTCAAGAAGCTGTTTGTATTCTCCTATGGCTATTTTCTAGCCAAGTATCAAAGGAAGCACACTACTATGCCAGATGAGATGACACTGAGTTATTGCCTAATAGAAATCCAACCCCTACTGAATTTTGCCACTTCGGCCTTTGCTATGGATATGTGCGCCACTAAGCGCAGAACACAGCGGTCGCAAGTCTCACTACAAATTGCTCAGAATTGGCAAGTACATGCACTGCAGAAACTACAGCCACCAGCAGATCAACCAGAAATCAAATATATAGAACGCTACTGTAGGCTTCAAGAAGCTGTTTGTATTCTCCTATGGCTATTTTCTAGCCAAGTATCAAAGGAAGCACACTACTATGCCAGATGAGATGACACTGAGTTATTGCCTAATAGAAATCCAACCCCTACTGAATTTTGCCACTTCGGCCTTTGCTATGGATATGTGCGCCACTAAGCGCAGAACACAGCGGTCGCAAGTCTCACTACAAATTGCTCAGAATTGGCAAGTACATGCACTGCAGAAACTACAGCCACCAGCAGATCAACCAGAAATCAAATATATAGAACGCTACTGTAGGCTTCAAGAAGCTGTTTGTATTCTCCTATGGCTATTTTCTAGCCAAGTATCAAAGGAAGCACACTACTATGCCAGATGAGATGACACTGAGTTATTGCCTAATAGAAATCCAACCCCTACTGAATTTTGCCACTTCGGCCTTTGCTATGGATATGTGCGCCACTAAGCGCAGAACACAGCGGTCGCAAGTCTCACTACAAATTGCTCAGAATTGGCAAGTACATGCACTGCAGAAACTACAGCCACCAGCAGATCAACCAGAAATCAAATATATAGAACGCTACTGTAGGCTTCAAGAAGCTGTTTGTATTCTCCTATGGCTATTTTCTAGCCAAGTATCAAAGGAAGCACACTACTATGCCAGATGAGATGACACTGAGTTATTGCCTAATAGAAATCCAACCCCTACTGAATTTTGCCACTTCGGCCTTTGCTATGGATATGTGTGCCACTAAGAGCTAAACACAACGGTAGCAAGTCCCCCTGCTAATTCCTCACAAAATGGTAAAAGATGCAAATTAAAATAAAAAAAGTAGATTGTAGCCCTAAGAAGGGCTGTTGGGTTCTTTGAGAATCACTCCTGCCTAACAGTAAGCTAATAGAACACCCTAACGCTTTCCCTGACCAGCAGCAGCTCTCTCCCTAGCGGCATCCAGAGACAGAATGATCCGAGCAGCGCGGCCAGCGGCTAGTCTATCCCAGGGTCACCTGATCTGGCCAGCCAACCACTGCTATCGACGTGTAAGGGTACCACGTCATGCTGGGTGGAGTGCAGAGTCTCCTGGCTTGTGATTGGCTCTGTTTCTGGCCGCCAAAAAGCAAAACGGCGGGAGCTGCCATTTTCTCGAGCGGGCGAAGTATTCGTCCGAGTAACGAGCAGTTTCGAGTACCCTAATGCTCGACCGAGCATCAAGCTCGGACGAGCATGTTCGCTCATCTCTAGTGAAAACCAATATTTGCGGAATCCTTCGATTCTGGCTTATACAGGGTGCTCCTGAGATATGCTTCTATGACTATTCAGTTCATTTCCATAAAAATGGTAACGTCTTTAAAATACATTGCACTTCTATAATTGGAAGTTTAAAATATATTTGGCAACGTAAAATAGCTCTAGATTTCGGCACATCCGATCTAATGTTTTCCTCTTCCTTCTTGATCATAATGCAAAATTATTCCAAACTAATAATTCATTACTTGTCAGTCAAAATGTCTCAAAAGACAAGACACAAGTAAGAACAAAGTCAACATACAAAAAATATCTCCTTTATGAGAAAGTACTGATCCAAGGCTATGCACGAACTTAAATTTAACCTTTTTTTTACAATATAAGATAAAAACCGAGCCTGTGTGTATATTAGGAACATTGGGGAATGTACTGTATGATTAATAATTTAAGAAAAGTGGTATGTGATCTCATATCCAGTGTATGCCTAATACAATGTACTTTTCTACACTTTTCCATCTAAGAGATTTAAATATGTAAGTACAGTTGGGGCCCAAAGGAAAATTCATATTTTCTGAAACCACAACTTAAAAATTGTTGAACTAATACATTTCTAATGCCAGAAATATGTCCCAGAAAATCATTTCTCACTACAGGGACATGCAGCCCTCATTATATGCTACCTAGTGCTCGCTGGCATGCTGCTTCTGCTTTTCAGGACTACTGCAATTTTCACTTTTCCAAAACCATATTATTCAGATAATCTAAAGGCCAATACACAATAATGGTGGTGAGCTACTTTCATGGTACAAGGGAATGCAAATTATTGTGCGGGTGGGCAACATCTGAAAAAAATGTGCAAATATGTTTGCAGGAATCATATCCATGTGATTGAGATGGTCTAAATAGTGTAACAAAAATAATATTCAGACTATATGTATCATAAATGTTATACCAATGTGATACATCTCTCCATTTTAAGGTTTAAAGTAATTTGTCGCCAGGTTTATATGGCCCTCTGCGCTACATACAGTAGTGACATAGAACTTGATTCTAGTGGAAATTTCTATGAATCCTTCTAATGTTGTGTGAGTACCTTTAAGGTCTTAAAGGGGTTTTCCCATTACCAACTTTTACCCCTTAAAAATACATCACTGATGGGTGACACAACTACTGGGACCCCATCTTATGTTCCACACAATAGAGGTAGGTCCACAACAGAAAGTCGTTTTATGCCAATTCAATAAGAGTAAGATAAAGTACAAAAATAATAATATTATTATTTGTGGTACATTATATAAATGACTAAAGACATTAAAAAAATCATGCACAAAACATGAATCATAAATCTTTATTTGAACTACATTTTTCCACCATTGGCCCAATGGTTTAGGCTTAATGGTCGGGCATGATTTAAGAGTTTTGAAGGGATTAACAAATTTGTCTCTTAATTTGTATAAAATAAGTCTAGAACATTAAAGCAAGCTGGTCTTGAAAGTTGTAGAAGGAGGAAAAAACATAAAGGTGTTGGCTACTTACACTAAACCTTAACAGAGTAAACTTATGACCCTAATAGGGTCATCAATAGTACACCTACCCTGTTAAAGTTTGTTATTTGTTTCTGAAATCCATGGATCACATGATCCTCGGGCAGCAGGACTAGGGACTCCTTGTCATCCCATGTCCTGATAGACTCCGGCTCATGGCATGCATGTCTCATCTGTTATAGCCATTCTTATGTCAGTGGTTGTGGAGCACGTGGATGTCCTTAGCATGCCCTTCCAATTACTGACATGGGAGTGGTTATCCCATAGTGGGGGTGCATATAATAATGAGTGCACAGCACCCTGCACCCGCCAGAAGTCAGCAAGACACCGGATGTCACAGGAAGTCCACATGAGTATCTCTATTAGAGTCTTATACCTATCCGGTTAAATTTTGGTATAAGAAGCCAACCCCTTTAAGAAGTATCTACAGATGCAGGGAGTAATTTCTGCATTTCTCCAATTCTTTTTAAAAATCTGCATTACTCTGAAAAAACATTAGGGGCATTTATTTTAATGCTTTTTATCAATTTCACTGGAAACAGCATCAACAAATTAATGAACTGCAACCTGAGATGTTACTCAACTTTACAACCCTCCCCTTTACTACCGTGAGATTGCAACATACCCTATGAAATTTTTAAAATGGTGCAGTAAATAAATCTAACATCCCTATTCCACCTACTTTAAAAAACTAGGGTTAAAGGTGAAAGAGTTGTAAATACCCCATTTTAATGCCAGAATTTTGTTGTTAGACTTTCCCCATTGTGTTAAAACATCTAATGTATCACAGAATGAGAAATAGGTTGTTTTATTAGAAGAAAATCTGGTATATGGGAAATATAAAAGAATAAATATCATGATGTCCGCACAATGTACAAACAAAGCTGAGTTGCCCAAAGAGTTAAATGAGACCCATCCACATCAATAATAAATGTCCATTACCACAGGAATACCCCGGATATCACTAAGTTTTTACTAACATAGAAATATTGTTTCAACACGCAGCCTGTAATAGACTTTTAAAAACCATTTTCAGAAAAGAGATTTACTGTATGAGGAACGCTTAGCACTGCCTGGTTTTCAATAAAAATAAAATCCTTTGTCATGTGGCTGTCATCTGAGATTTTACTGGGTAGCCATGCTTACAGAAATCATTTTCATTAAGAAAACAGGATACAATAAAATGCTATTCTGTTCTGTTTAGTCCTATACATAATCATAGTTAATCTAATGCATTCCGTGCAGGTAATAAGAGACTACAACAGGAATTGCCATGCAAAACATTCATCTTGTTTAGGTTCGGAATTAATTTGTTTCACAATAGAAGCTGCGGAATGTTATGTTCTCAGGGAATTTTAACTGTAAATGAGTAATAGATAGTTTACATTTCCATTTCCATGTAGCTGCGTTGTCTGTAGACCTTAGGCATGTCAATCACACTGCTTTGTTCCCTCTCAAGGTTCCTTAGCATTCTTCATAATTAGAATAGGTATAATCCCATTATATCTACTGAGGTTTTATTTCTCAAGTAGAATCTTGTATTTGTGTAACTATAGTATGTCATGTCCTGCTCCCATGCCACTTATTTACAACCGTTATCTGCTGAATAGATCACAAGGGGCCTCATCAGTTGTTCCCTGTGCCTCATAAAGTGGTCCAGGCATAGTTGCCTGCTAGAACTTTCTAAAATTGACACATAAGGAAAGAAATGATTACAGATACAAAACTGCACTGAATACACACATGTGGAAAACGGTAACCAATCATTGCAAAATACAATGATCAAGCTCCCCCATACAGTTCTAAACCCCAATAATGTGAATGACTGCCTGCTTCATCAGGTCTTCATGCAGACAATTTATACAATTACCATTGGACTTACAGTGGATCTAGGTCAAAACAAGAGAAAACATTCAGAACCTTTTACCACAGGCCCCATTGAGTGACATGGTCCACTTTCAAGGTAAAAAACCCCAAAAGCCAATCTGAGCTGTCTTATAGAATAGTCAAACTGAGGTTTATAAGCAAGTTTGAAAGCGGTTGACAAGGGTGTTTACCATAATTTTACATCACTTTGTGGTATTGACCTTGTCAAAGAACTCAAGAACAAAGAAAGCAACTCACTACAGAATTTGTGGGAGGTGTATGAGAGATCATTGAGAGCCATTGCTACATTTGAAGACTTGAAGACTCGGGAGAATGGAGAGAGACACTCATGTGACTCAGGTGTCTGTGCTCACAAGGACACATGTACTTTTTTAAACTTTCTTTTCTGGTAAAATAAACAATTTTCCATTGTATAAGAAGCTTTGCACTTAATTGTGACCAGATGACAGGTTTAGGCATGTAAGCTTCTTCTTCTTTAGTCCTCATGTTGGTGCAAAGGGGAAGTATAAATTGTTCCAGAGGACAGTTAAATGGTATCTTGGGATCTTCTTCACACAGTAGTTTATTGATTATTCAGATTGGAAGGATTTATTGGATTTGGTTAACACTCCTTCACACATGGGTGTTTTTTTGCATCTTATTTTTTGTTGTAAAAAGTCCATTCCATGTTTTAACCATTCTAAAATGTATTTTATTGGTGTAGTTTTTTAACACGTTTAAAAGGTGTTTTATGGCATGCCATACTATAAAATCCTAAAATCCTAAATGCCATAAAATCCTAAGCACAGCACAAAAATAAGATAAACGTGACACTTGGTTAACAAAGGACACATTTCTAACATGTTACAGTATAATAAATATTAAATCACAAATGATGAGACGAGAACATTTCTTAAATTTCCCTTTAAATGTTTCCTGAAAAGATGTATTTTTTCCAAAATCTCAGAGTATTTTCCTTTATATTCCCGAGAGCTTTCATTTATTTCTTCTATCCTAGTGGTATAAATACTGTCCTTTATGAGATGAAGATTTGCTACAATAGTCAGTGAAAAATATTTCACTCAGTTGTAGTCCAATGTACAGAGAAACAAAGTGAGAAATACAATATATATATTTTTTTGCTGTGTCTTTGACGGAGTGAAGCACAGAACCCTGTTGCAGACAAAGAGACTACATTTGACAAAAGATTGCTTTTAGTTGTGGCTTATCCTCTGATGATTTTATGTGACTAAAGTGTTAATGCAGTTGACTTTTTAAGGCAAAATACAAGCTGATTCTTTATATGTTCAGTGTTATATAACACTAATACCATTTAGTCCAATAATGTAGAATATGTCTTAGTATGATCACAGTTGGCTTCAGTGAACAGAGATCACTAGGCAGAGATCTATATGTAAGAGATTGACTGAGCATGGGTGTCCACTAGCACTCTGCTCATTTAATGGACATCTTTTCTACTATACACTTTTAAGCCCTCCCACGCCATTCTGTAACTTTATGTCATGGTGTGATTAAGGATATACTGGGAGGGCTCATGGGCAGTTGTACTGTAGAAAATTGTATGAGTGATCAGGTCAGCTTGGGTTAGAAACCAGAAAAAAATTGTAAACATTTTTTTTTAAGCAACATCAAAAAGGAAATATTCATATCCTCCCCTTTCCATGTAGCACATTTATGAATGAATACACAAATAAACTCGTGAACGTGATAGGTATCCCTGCAACCCAATATATTCAAATTAAAAAATTCAAATAAAAAATATATGTTGATAAAAAAGTAACAGAAAGTTTTCACAGTTCAGAAATGGTATCATGGCAACAGCTATGTAGAATGTTTCAATTACAACTTTAAGTGACAATAAGATCCATCAACATCCAGGGAAGTTGCAACCCCATTGTTATTTTCAGGGAACAGACTTGTGAAACAGACAAAAGCAGTGGGTATTGAGATTAAATCCAATTCCCAGCTCTCTGCCTACCGTATATTCCGGCGTATAAGACGACCTGGTGTATAAGACGACCCCCTACTTTCCTGTTTAAAATATAGAGTTTAAGATATATTCGCCGTATAAGACTACCCCTTTTCCAACGCATACAAAACACCGGTAAAAATTTTTAAAAAAACAGATTTGAATTTAACATGGTCCTTTTTTTAATTTAAATTCTTATGACATGCAGGTATATAGCAGGAAAACGGTCGCTCATAAACATAAGGCATACAACAACAACATTACCATCGTCCATTTTACTGTAAATGTTACCATACTGTACCTTAAATTTTTATTTTATTAAATATTCCATGCCATGTACTCAGAAGCGGGAAAAAAATTCCAAATGCAATGAAAATGGTGAAAAAACGCATTTGTGCCATTTTCTTGTGGGCTTGGATATTACGTCTTTCACTGAGCGCCCCAAATGACATGTCTACATTATTCTTTGGGTCGGTACGATTACGTGGATACCAAATTTATAAAGGTTTTATAATATTTTCATACATTTACAAAAATGAAAACCTCCAGTACAAAAATTATTTTTTTGATTTTGCCAACTTCTGGCGCTAATAACTTTTTTATACTTTGGTGTACGGAGCTGTGGGTGCAGTCATTTTTTGCGAAATTTGATAATATTTTCAATGATATCATTTTAAGGACTGTACGACCTTTTGATCACTTTTTATAGATTTTTTTATATTTTTCAAAATGGCAAAAAAGTGCCATTTTCGACTTTGGGCGCTATTTTCCGTTACGGGGTTAAACGCATTGAAAAACCGTTAACATATTTTGATAGATCGGGCATTTTCAGACGCGTTGATACCTAATGTGTTTATGATTTTTACTGTTTATTTATATTTATGTCAGTTCTAGGGAAAGGGGGGTGATTTGAAATTTTAGGGTTTTTTATTATTTTTTTTTTTTTAACTTTTTTTTATTTTTATTTATACTATTTTTCAGACTCCCTAGGGTACTTTAACCCTAGGTTGTCTGATCGATCCTACCATATACTGCCATACTACAGTATGGCAGTATATGGGGATTTTCCTCATTCATTACAATGTGCTATCAGTACATTGTAATGAAGGGGTTAAAACGAAATAGCCTCGGGTCTTCGGAAGACCCGAGGCTACCATGGAGACAGATCGCCGCCCCCGATGACGTCACGGGGAGCGGCGATCCCAGGTAAGATGGCGGCGCCATCACGCTGTGAAAACACCCGCGATCGGTGCTAGCACCGATCGCGGGTGTTACCGGTAAGCCTTTGGTGCAATATGCAGCAAAGACTTACCGGCTATGGAGAGGGCTCAGCCGTGAGCCCTCTCCATGCACCGGGACCCGACCGCCGCCGTGAATACACGGCGGGCGGGATTACTGGCGTATAAGACGACCCCAGAGAAGACAGAAGATTTTTCTGTCTTCAAAAGTTGTCTTATACGCCGGAATATACGGTAATTGCCATATCTACCCTAAGTGGTTGGAGACAACAGGTTGACGTTCCCTTCCAGTGCAAACATGCAAAATGGAGACAAAGATAATACAGAGAAGGATTGTCACAAAATAGGGGTCAACACCAAGAGGGCAATGCAGTACAAAATCATTAAGCAAAATAATGGTCAGAGCAGAGGGTCTATGATACCAAAATACAAAAGACAGTATAAACACCAGCTAGCTCATAAGAAGACTATAGCAAGAAAAGTATTCCATCAAACCTTTTATGCCAGAGCCCCAGTCCAGAAAATGATTTGGTTAGTTCTCTGAAATCAGACAGGGCAGCAGTGGGAGTGGGGAGAGATTCTGTCCATCACAATGGATTAAGTGTTAGTCAATCAGAGCAGAAATTACAGGAGACAGATGGGTGTGGTGGGAATCAATGAAGGCTGCCTGGAAAGGAGTTCACCTGTGTTTAGTCTAGCTAGGACAGAATGGAACATAATTACCCTTATCAGCACATCATCAGACATACTTTATGGAAAGAGACTGATGCAGGCATAGATGTTACACCCAAACTATTGAAAAATTCACAAAGCACGACAATCTTTGGTTTCATGATAGGAGGCTTATTTCCATTAAAAACATGTTGTTGCAGTTCATGCCCTTAAGTGACTTAGATAAAAGAGAAAAGGTCATGTAGGAAAAAATAATTTGATTTGGTGCAAGGTGTTGCTTAAGTACTTGTTATTTGTTCTCTTCATGCCTATTTCATGAATTTTGTGTCAGTACCCAACTCTTGTAGGCAACCAATTCAGCCCTCTAGATAAACATCCTTTACATTGTATATGCTCTTTCTCTTCACAGGCCTTGTAACATGGACAGCCTGTATAGTTGATATCCAACTATAATGTCTGGATGACTAGCTGACATAATCTCTTAACATGTCACTCTAAGGTGAAGAAAGCTGCGTTACGTCTATTCATTGCCTTCTAAGACTTATTAGGATTGTCCGATTATTGAAAATACAAAGGAAGGAATCAGCAGCTATTACACATTATTATGTAGTGGACTTGGTTTAGATTAGATTTGAAACTATTATACAACTATAACCATGTTCCATGCTGCAGATGATACATACAGCGTTTTTGTTAATGCCCTCTTTGTGCCTGTATTTATTGGAAAGAAAAAGTCACACAAGGACTAATATTGATTGAAAAGAAAGAAACTCCCTAGGCGGTATAATAAAAGTCTAAATTTATTACTTATCTAATAAAAAACATTAAATGAAAGGACTGTGGAGATCACAATACGCCCGATGCATCTCTCAAGGATAACCAGAGTTTCACAAGAATCGTATAATCAAGCGGCTCAGACTAATGATTTCAGTTAACTGGCCCTAAAAACACAGAAGAGTCTGATTTAAAAACCCATAAATGATAAGTAATTGAAAATATTCTTTTTTCTACTCATTTGCATAAATTGATTATTATTGTAGATTTTTTTGTCCAAGGTATCAAAGTAGGACATAAAAAAAGTTTGAGGATGTAAAAAAGGAACACTTACTTTTTATTAACTATAATTTTATCTTGTTTGACAATATCTTTGTAGGCAACTTCTATGTTGAAGCATAAAACATATATATGGAGCTGCATAGTCTGAGCCAAAAGTCTGCCTAGTCATGTCCAATAGATCATTTATTTATTTATTTATTTATTTATTTATCTATCCTTTTATTGGATTGTACATGGAAGTTAGCAATGACAAAAAACTGGCAAAAAAGCCAAATAAAAGACGGGATGACTCTAGCAATATTCATGTGTTCTTGTAGACTTCTGAAGAAAGGAACACTAGAAAAAGGGAACCTAAATGCCCCAACAATGTAGCTGTTGACATTTGTAGCATCCAGAACAACAAAACCAGAAAAACAAAACCAACACATTTGAAAGAAAACAAAAATTTGAGCTTGATAGACAGTTTGTATGTTCAGGCAGTTGTACTTTCACATTGTTCATCTGCATGATCTCCTTTCATTGAGGAAAGAGGAGCTCCATTTTCTTCTAATATTTTGTACATATCTTTTTTCCCAGACAATCACAGGGATTGTATCCAAGCATTCCAAGCATTCTTAAGAATGAGCTTGAGTAAGACCTACTGGGGTTAAAACATTGCCAAGCGTGGTTTATAAAGAGAAGTTTATTTGCAGTCTAACAAAGGAGTTCTGCAACTTTCTTCTGCCACAATGAAAATTTATTGAAGCTACTGTATATGTGCAGTATATTCATTAAAACATATGATAATACATGTTTTCATGAAACATTCTGCAGTGGCTGAGGCAAAAAAACAGCAGTGGCTTTTAGTTATGATTTTTGTGTGGCTAGCCCAACATTTTTTGTAACAGATGAGTTGTAAACCTATTGTCACCCAATTGTTTTGGACTAGGCCAGTGATGTGAACCCTTTACAGACCGTGTGTCCAAAATATAACCAAAACCCACTTATATGGTGCAAAGTGCCAACATGATAATTTCAACAGTTACTTATTGCTCCCTGCTGTATCACAGCTTTCAATCATATCAATTTCCTGATGACACCAATACAATAGAAAGAAGATTTAATACGGTAAAAGGAAGATAGAGAAATTTTGATCATCATTGTAGCTTCTCTCCAGAGTCCCCTAAACAGGAGGAATCAGACTGGAGAAACAAGCAAAGGCAGTTGGCCCTGAGATTAAATCCAATTCCCAGCTTTCCCTGCCTAATTGGCATATGTACTTGGAGACAGCTGGCTGATCTTCCCTTACTGAAGTGCAAAAAAGGAGACAAAGACAATACAAAGAGCAGACTATCCAATGATAATCCAGCTCTGTAAACACTGCTCCTCTTGTAGTTTTCACAGCCAAGGATGTGTTGCTTGAATATAGCACCAAAGATAGGATATCCTGGGCTGCCTCATACTACAGGAAGTGAACTTGAGTCCAGGCTGGCAAACTCTGTGTTGGGGTGTAGACTTGGGTGCACACAGAGACGGCTCTGAGTGCTGCCTCTGGTACCCATATCAAAGGTTTTCCACCATTGGCTTAGGCTGTTATCTCAGCAACTTCACTGTGTTGTTGTTTGGAGTTTTGGCTGCAGGAAATCACTAGCTCACTTACTCTTTACAAAGGGACAGGTAGTGAGTTATGAGATGTAAGTAGGGTTCTTGTAAAGCTCTGAATGTATTTTTTAATTACCCCCACTGTTTTTAGACATCTTTCTTTTGTATTCTTTAATCTGTTGCTTGGGTATCAATCCTATGTTGCCACTGCACAGTATAACATGATTGGCCATAGAAGGAACCATTTATCCTAGCTAGGAGTGCGCTATGTTAGCCTCTTCATGTCATAAATATACAGACAGCAAGCTATAGCTGTGAACTTTTTGATCAGAACAAAGGGGAGATTTATTATACGCTGGAGCTTGTGTGTGTGTTGGGGGGGGTGGCTGTGCCTCCCACTCATGAATAGAGTGGACAGCTTGAATACCTATGCACAGCAGAGGAACTTTTAATTACTAGCAGTTCACTAGAAATTGCAATTATTTCAGGGTTCAGTTTTCTTGCACAGAAGCCCTAAAAAAATGTCCCCCAATGTGTTTGAGAAAAAATTTAAATTTCTTAATTATAACGTGTGACAGGAAACAGTTTGATTATTATAAGTAACAGTAACAAGACTTCCTGTCCTCCTGTGAATGGCCTGTGTGGTACAATGCATTATTTCACAGTCCATTATTGCACCTATATGCTGTGTGTTGGGTGACACATACCTCCATAGGCTCACACTGCCAAAAAGCAATCACTCTAATGTGATACATAGAAATGGCAAAAACAAGAGTAGTTGAGAGATTCACACTATAATGGAGTGCTTGGGGAATTTTTGTTTGTGCTGGAGTGTCCCTCCAAACCCAAGACAGGCCAGGTTATTCTGGGGTTATCATTCAAAGCACATTTACCACTAGGATCAAGAATTGTGATCCAAGCACACTGGCATACTAAGGTGTTACCCATCTGGCAGGATCTGCTCTCCTTTTAGCTTCTTATGCCCTTGTTTTTACAAAAAAAAAAGGCCTTTCAAATTATGCAAATGAGCCTGAGGGGCTCTGGGTGTTAATTGAGTCATGAGCCCCTCAGGCTTATTTGAATAATTTTTTACACTTTCTTATAAAAAAGGGCTAAATGAAGAGTGGATCCTGAAATTGGGGGGGGGACACCAGCCAGTGTGCTTGGTTTACACTCCTTCATCCTGGTGGTAGATGTCCTTTAATAGTACAAGTGATTACTGTATTTTAAACTCAATGATCCCTCAAAAGGTTTCTAGCCAGTCTGAAGCACTCAGTAAAAGGACAGGAAAGGGGGAAGACTGAGTTTATGTAGGGAGAAAAGTGAAGAATTATACATAATGGGGCACATTTACTTAGGTCCTAGTTCTTTTAGGTGCAAACCGATTCCACAGGTATTTAAGAAGTGCCTGACCACAAATTTGTAGCACGCAACCCTTTTATGGCGAAGCTGCACTAGTCTTCATGCAACACAAATTAGGGGGCGTTCCAGTACTCAGTCGGACCGTGCGCCAGATTTCACATGCAAAATCCAACAGAATTGTGTTGCACGCCCTATGTTAAAGGTGCACCAAAAAAGTTAGTGCACTCTGTTGGGGCAGTGCAGGGAGCTCCATATTCATTTAAAATATGCATCAGAAATCCTGATTCTGACGCACCCTGCGCATTAATTAGTTTAGTCTAGTCTTCTGGTGCCTATGCGCAGCTTGTGAAGTATGCACCAACTTTTTTTGGTGGTACTTTAACATAGAGCATGGAACACAGTTCTGTTGAGTCTCACTAATAAATGTGGAGCCGGGTCAACTTTGCATCGGAATTCCCAATTACAAGATGAAGAATTTTGACGCACGTCGGGCATAGTGAAGCCACGACACAATACTGACACAAACATTTCATAAATACATCTTAGGTTTTTATGTGCGCCTTATAGTCCGGAAAATACGGTAAAATAAAAGAAATATCCCTCATCCCTTTATACGTAATACAGGCAGTCCCCGGGTTACGTACAAGATAGGGTCCGGAGGTTTGTTCTTCAGTTGAATTTGTATGTAAGTCGAAACTGTATATTTTATAATTGTAGATCCAGACAAAAAAATTTTGGCCCCAGTGACAATTGGAGTTTAAACATTTTTTGCTGTAATGGGACCAAGGATTATCAACAAAACTTCATAACAGACACCTTACAGCTGATCATTGCAATCTAGGACTATAGTAAAGCATTCAGAAAGCTTCACCAGAGGTCAGAGGGGTCTGTCTGTAACTATGGGTTGTCTGTAAGTCGGGTGTCCTTAAAGGACACCTGTCATCAGGTCTGTGTCAATAGTCCTGTCACTACTACCTGTTGGAGCAGCTCACAAGGATCCCATCCCAGCCTTTATCTAGTTATTTCATACATTATTCATTGTAAAATCATCTATTTTTTATCATGTAAATGAGGCTGGTCACATGGTCAGAGGCAGTGATGTCACCCCTGTCACCCCCTCCCCTCTCCTCCCCCTGCTCATGTCTGTGTGTAATGTATAGTAAAGCATGGCTGGTGTGTGTGCTGCATCTGCTGACATGCTGCATCCTCCTAATATACAGGTGAGAGACACAGACATCAGCTACACATGAATCTGACATGTTCTGCTATAACATGGCTGCTTGGAGCTGTTGTATCTCTCCTATACACACACACATGCACACACAGGCTGCAGGGGGCGTGGCCACCAGCACCAGGAAGCACCTCATTATACAGCCTCACATCATTATACAGGCTGTCAGTCAAGCACTGGGGGTGTGGCTGTGCCTCCCACTCATGAATAGAGTGGACAGCTTGAATATGCTAATGCTTCATTGGACATTTCACAGGTCATTTGCATACAGCTTTAGGACCTCATTGCTTAGGTTTACAGGCATGTAGAGGGACAATGAAGGGATAGAGGCAATGCTCTCTAATGGCAGTTTATGAAAATATATTTAGTTTAGGGGGGTTATTTTGCATGACGGGTTCTCTTTAAGTAGGCCTGCCTGTACTATACATACTACTGTTTATAACATTTTACAGGGAAGGGGATATGACATTGATCAGGCCAATGTAGATAAAGCTCACCAGTCATTGAAACTGTATAGCGCATGGGACAACAAGCAACAGGGTTTGTCCATTATATAGTGTTCACAAAGGAGAACTGGGGATCAACTTTTATTTAAATATGAGCTGAGTTTTAATACAACAGCGACTCCATTAATAAATGTACGGAGTCTTCAGCAATCGCCTCCTTCCACTGTCACATTCCATTGTTGGAGGTAGCCTGGAACAGCTATGGACAGGTAATCAATTGCAAGTTCATGCAAAACGCCTCTAAATGTAGGATGAGTTTATTGTATCATTAGTTTACTATACACACACACATATATATATATATATATATATATATATATATATATATAAAGAAAGAGAGAGAGAGAGAGAGAGAGAGAGAGAGAGAGAGAGAGAGAGAGAGACTCTATTGGAAGTAATGTAACACTTCTAGTAGTAATGTGATAAAGTTGAGGATTCTTTTGGCTCTCATTCTTTGTATGACTTAGGTATCTAGAATGAAGTCGAGAGAGTTAAGGCTACCAGTGTAATAGAATTTTACAATGTATTGTTATTTTACTGTGTACTGCATTCAAGGTTGCTTCTTTATCAGCGTAGAAATCCTGCATGATTGAGACTGGCTTTATTATAACTGAGTTACGCTGCACTCTTCACTGCTTTTATTATCTCAAAAATTGACCAGTGGAGTTTAGCGTTGGCCTGCTTTTTTACCTCACTACCAAAGATGTTATTACTGCAAAATACTGTTGCCCAAGGACTCATATTAAATCAAACCATCCCATTACTCCTGCGTTTTAGTCTGTTCATTGGCTTCCTCTTAAGGCTCTTATTGATTTTAAATTTTTTCTTTTGACCTGTGCAGCTTAACATGGCCCTTGTCCATCTTAAATTACTCTCCGGTAGTCCCTGGTCACTCTTTAATATCCGTAGGAGGTAGTTTATGCCTCATTATCTATTTTTGAATGAATGTTTTCATTCTGATTAAATAATCCGCTCTAGCAGTATGAAGTCTTCATAATATTAATTGAAGAATAAGAACCTAGAGCAGATCGTAACAGCCCTGCTGAGTATAATATGCTGGATCTTGAAAAAGCCTCAGGAAGACTGCTGTAAGATACACTGTGTATTGTATATATAGATAAAAGGATATAACAGTAAGGCCTATAAATTAGAATTGTAAGCTAAGCATAGTCCATCCATACAACCCACCATTATGGACAAGTGCATTAAAATGCCACGGGTAGCTTTGCTGGCAACATTTAAAGAGTCCACACCGTGATCTGTGCCAGCAGCCATTGATCACAGGTGTTAAATAGTAGAGGGAGAAAGCTGAACCCAAACCTGAACTTCTGAACTTCAAACATTATGGATTCGAGTCCATACATCACTACCCAGCATATGTTTCATTCAGTGGTTAAGACTGCCATGGGTCCTGGGCTGTATGACTATTATAGCTCCTACAAATCTGGAATTCACCTTCTACATATGGTACTAAAATCTGGCTTCTTGGGGAATGGAGGATGTGTCCTTTCAAAGGTCCTGAAATGGCTCTTGTGTACATGTGCATTGAGAGCAGGTCCTTTTCAGTATAAAATTTGGTGGTTGGCTTGAGAGGCTATGGGTCCCCTAAAAGGTTTGGGTCCTGGGATACTGCCCCAACCGTTTATATTATAATCCACCACTGCTTCCATGGTATCATTGTACTGGATAAAGTTCAGCATTTCTGTGGTAGATGCAAAGTTTGACTAAATCAGGTTCTGGCTGTTAATGTAAGAATTTAAGTCATTACCTGAGATAGGAAATGCATCCTTACCTCAAGAAAGAAACCCCATTGAAGGAGACAACCATGAATGCTATCCTGCATATTGATATTTATTTTACTGATTAGGTCTCAAAATGTAGGTCTCTGAATGTAGGCGCACTCCCACGTGTATAGTGGATGCTTTCTACTGTGGTCCTCCTTATTAAGGAAATAATGAATTTGTTGGGATAAACTTTTGGCAGACATTGGAGTGGGGGATTAGGTAATTTAAAGATCTTACTTAGGGCCTTTAAGTCACAGACAAATTTTGAGGTTTGAGTGTGTAAATAGTAGTGGCATTGGTTGCTGGTACAAGTTACACCCAGCTCTCCATTCCATCTGTGAATCCGGCCCAAATTCAACAAATAATTGATATTGTTTGTGTAATGGGAACATTTTTAAAATACACTTTCTTGAGCATTTCCTCTGCTTTCTGTCATTCTATAGAAAACTTCATTGTTTACTTTCTGTGGATAGAGATCTCCATGATTGATGTCACACAGGTGCACGGGTCATTATAACACACTTTTCTGATTATTGTATATGATATAACAAGCTGTGCACTTGTATGATATCATATGACCATGGACCCGCTTTCATCCAGAAGAAGTAAACAATGAAGCTTTCTATGGAATGACAGAAAGCAGAGATCTAGAACATTTTGAGGAATAGACATAGAAAATGTATCCGAAGGGTCTGAGAGCATAACTAGTCTAGTTGCTCACAGCAACCAACCAGAGCTCAGCTTTAATTTTATTTACATATGTGTGAAAATGTAAGCTGATCTCTGTTTGGTTGCCATAGCCAACAAGAACAGTTCTGCTCTCAGACACTTTTGATAAATCTCCCTGGAATCTAGAAAGTATATTGAAAAATTCTATAATTTTTTATTGACAAAAAATATAAATTGTTTGCTGAACGAGGACAAACCCTTTAATTAAAGTAGGCAAGTTTTTGCTGCAAAAGAAATACAATAACAGACACAAATAAAAGGGATAGTCGTAGTCTTGCATTACCTAATGCAGCCATATGCATTAGACTCAGGGTCATTGCACATGGTTTTCATATATAACATCTGCCCTGTAATACAATGTATATCAAGTATCAATCACATTATAAGGAAGTTTTCTTTCCCCATGGGAATGGACATTTAGGGTGACATTTATCAGAAGTGTCCAAGAGCAGCAATGCTCTAACTGCCCATGGCAACCAGTAAGAGCTCATTTTCCCATATCTGTGTATAAAATGAAAGCTGAGTTCTGATTGGATACCAACTGTCACAGTTCTGCTCAAACACTTCTGATAAATCTCCTCTTACGGTTTATTGTACAATACCCAGCATGGATGAATATTGGATTTCTCCATTCTCATTGAGAAATTAACTACTAGATGTACAGTCCCAAATTTTGTGGGACTCGCTGAACATGTTATTTATATTGGATATTCAATCAAGATTTGCAAAGCCTATGTTATTAAAAAAAGAATTGGGGCATATTGAGTTTTTACACACCTGAACCTTTGAAGTCAAGGTAGATAATACCTAATACCTAATAATAATGCCTTGGCGAAGCAGCTCTTCACTCTGTCCTGTTACCTCTGCCCCAATAAAAGAAGTTTGTCCTACATTACTCCGGTGAGTGCCGCATTTTTATCTTTTTTTCTGCTTCAAGGTAGATAATACTCCACTAGAGCTGAGCTGCAATGCCAGTACAAAGCATGGACAGGTGTGGTGCTGTTTTTTGAAGGAAACCTATGTTTTTTTATCATCTGGACAGTCCCTTTAAGTGCCTTTTAGAATATGGAATGCAAAAATACTGTGCCATTCTAGTGTTTAATTATTCTTTACCTTCACTCTTAATATTTTAGGAAAAAGCACCGCAGAACACTTATAGTATGTTCATAATATCAGTCCATTCTGATTACAAGTCTACAGGTTATCACAGTAATAGAATACTGCATATTATAGCAAAAAGAGCATGCAGGAGAACTATAGTTTACCAGGCTGACAAAAGATCATTTGAGTTAATGCAAAAACAATATATCTATAGAGCTGAATAGGCGTGCACTATAGGATAAGAGGTTATTTTTTCCCTCTAAATATTATTATTTATAATTACCCCCTCTCCCATGTTCATGTACATCTATTTTGAAGCCTATAGATGTATGGAGTCCAATTAAAGCCAATACAGGATGGAAGTGCTCAGATCAGATGAGATCAATAAGAAAAGAAACTCTAGAATGGAGAAAATTCACAATATATTGAAAGAAAGGCCTTGTAGCCATTGTATACAAATTAATGCTTTTTTAAAGCTTTTTTTATGGTCTTTTTCATAGACCATGATTCATTAAAGCCATTCAGTCAAGGCCATTGTTGCAGTGTTTTCTACATTGTGCTACATAATACTAAAAGAGATGTAATTAATCTTCCTACTACTGAAGACAATACATATCATAATTAAAAAAAAATAGTCGCTGAATCTTTTTATCCAATCAAGTTGTTTAAGTTATCTCCAAGCACCATTTCATTTTTCTATAAGCTTTAACACTACATCTGCATGCAGAGTAATTAACTCAGTCGTAGAAATGCTATTATGAGGATGCAGAGTTTAGTTTCCATCCCCTTATCAATTGAAAGTCAAGAAATGTCCTGACTTTCTGTTTGCAGGTCATTAAATAAATCTGAACAATGGTATATGGTATCAAACTGTTGCTTTATTAGGCCTTTATAGAAAGTTTTCTTAAACTTTCATCATATCCCCACCATAGCCATAGTTCCACAGCAGCTATGATATATTGGTATTAAAGAAAACCTGTCAGCAGAAATATATAAAAAATGCCTTTGTCAGCAATGTGAATCAATTCAATACTTTATTAAACTGTGTTTTACATTACCTGCCTCCCTGCCAGCAGTGTGTGGTGAGTCCTTGGCAGGGGTGGGGGTGGTAGCAGCTGCAATTGTATGTGTGCCTGTCTCTCCACATGCATTCTTCCTCTTCTCCACACCATTTCCCTACTCCCCTGGACTTACTACATGCTGCTGGCAGGGAGACAGGTGATGTGAGATAAAGTTTTATAAAGTACTGAAAAGATTTAGAATGCTTACAAAGATTTAAAATAAGCATAACCCAGGTTATTGGAACCTGCCAGCAGCTAAAAATGACATTTCTGGTAACAGGTTTGCTTTAAATGGATAAATCCTGATAGAATGATTTAAATGTATAAAATTTGGATAGGAAAATAATGCAACAGAACCTGATATGGACCTTTGTTGCACAAGTTAAAATCTTTATGGTTTAGTAGCAAGTGTTAGATTAGAGGCAAAATGCTGCCTGATACTATTGTGATATCTGCAGTTATTGTGACAGTCATTGGGGGATATGTCTCATAGATGAGCACCGGCGTATGACAACCCTGCCGCTGCCGAAACATCAAGAGGCCCTGCCTGTGATAGAAATAAAAACTGCTGGCGACTATTTACATGTGAATAGTCGCCAGCAGCAGCGAGTGTGCCGGTGCGGGGAGTTACTCCCCTCCCAGACCGACTCCTGGCCGGCCACGCCTCCCCTTCACCCCCCCCTTCACGCCCCACTGGAGGCCCTGACGTCCATACTGTTTGTATACCTTGGCCTGGGTTTTCATGTGGTTTTATATGAATTGTTTATCATTACTTATGTATACACTACTCATATGTATTAGTGTGTAACCTTGTTAGAACTGATCCACATTTTTGTACATACTTTTATTGGATTTTATATTTCTATCCATATTTCACTATTCTGTTATATACTTATATAATCAGTAACTGTTTAGATTGTAGAAATATTTAATACTGCCCGAGTCCAGTGTTTGGGTATCCAGTGTGTCAGACCAGACTGGGTGCTGTGTCAGACTGAAACAGTCAACCCTCTCTAGGAGAAATATCAATCATTTTGGCCGTATTGTTTTGTCTAATCACTATCATTTTCCACAGAACAAGCTGGCTGGTGAGGGAACTATTTGGATCCAGTTACCTTGGCTGCCTGTAGTTAGATATGGATGTGTGATCTTTTGGCATTAAGGATGTCAGACAACAATGCAACAGTGTTTTTTCCTCACGATTACAGAAATGTATATATTTGCTGCGTGAGCTACTCAATGTCATTTTGTACATACTATTAATCCACCCTGACAGAGTGACATGGTGCAGTATGCACAACTGAAACTAAATCAAAACTTAAGTCAGGAAAAACTACATTCCTGAAGAAATTTCCCACTGTCCTAGGGCACTTTTCACACAAGCTTCTATCACCTGCTAGTCCCCCTTTAGCTTGTGACTTGTATTGGACATTGACCCATTATATTCAATGGCTTTTTTTAAAGATTTTTTTATCTACATGTGAGAAACCTGCAGCATGTTGTATTTTTGCTAGAAAAATGCTAAAGTCACACGTCAAAAACTCTCAAACTTAACAAAATCCGACCAAAATCAGACCAAACTCTGAAGAAACTCGGATTTCTGCAACGCTTATGTTAAATCAGCCTAAGATCACAGTATGCCATCAATATCCTTGACATCGTTAAATGGAAGCCAAAATCAAAAAATGATCTATTATACTTTGGGCCAGATGTATTACTTTTCTGCATGTAAGTGTAGTAGTTGTGCCTAAACTCTGGTGCACTGTTGAGCCAGAATTATCACAAGTTACAACCAACTGTGATAAATTGAATTCCTGCCTCTTATTAATCACTTTACTTTAATACAGTTTAGCACGCAGGTGTGTGACACCCTGCACCCAGTGACCTCCTCAGCAGGGGCTTCTCCTGGAGGGGATCCGCCAGTGCTGATCTTCTGCTGCCCCCCTGTAATTCTGCCCAGTATCCTCCACAGACACCAGTGGGATCATCCTGCTACACGGGGGACACTTCTCTGTAGTATCTGCAAAATCCTGCAAACTTCTCTCCTCTCCTGCTCTGAACTGAGGATTTTGCAGAATGTTTTGTAAATAGAAGGTGATGAACTGTAAACAGAGGCTGCACTTAGAGTCTGTAGTGTCTGCCTGACCTCTGCTGCTGGGGATGAGCTGCTCTGCACAGGGGTTCAGTGTTGCTTCTCAGTTTACACCACCTTCGGGCTGGAGTGTTTTTGCGACCGTTTTTGCACCTGAATGAAAAAGTGAGTGATACATCTAGTCCAGTTGCTCTATGCCTTTGGGGGTCATTTATCATTATTTTTCTTCTTGTTGAGACATTTTTGTGCCTTTTTAGGGTCATTTTGTGAACATTTGAAATGTCTGCCGGACATTTGTTTTTTGGCCGTAAGACACATTTATCATCTATTCCAGATGTGCTAAATGTCGCAAATAACATTTATCATTTCAAATTGTCTAAAACTCCAGACAAAAACAATATTTAAGGAAAACTAGGAAAATGGAAAGAATTTATATATTGATACATTTGTGCGACGTTTTTGTAACAAATGTCTAAAAAAGATAACTAAAAAAAGCATTTAATGGTAAAATTAAGATTGATAAATTACCAGAGAAGCAGATGGAAAAAAGAGAGGCATACAAGCAGGGATAAGATAGACGACCCCCATTTTTTGCTAGTAGTTATTTCAGAGGCTAGCACACGTCCCCATTACTTTCTATGGGCTCATGCCCACGGCCATAAATTCCATGGCTATTGCATGATTCGACTGCATGGAAAGCAAAATATAGAGCAGGTCCTATTCCTGACCGTATTTGTGGGTGGGGAAATCTATTTCAATTGTTGAGTAAAGCAGATGGATGAAAACAAGGGATCATGGCCCCTTTTTTTATGCCTGCAAACAGCACACATTTACATAAAGCCTTAGGCTTACAAACACTGATGAAAGATAGTCGCTAAAATTCTGTAGTATGAAAATGGCATAACAATTTATATTGTTCTATTCCATAATTTACTATTAGGTAATATGATTTATCTTAGTCCTTGTAACCCCTTCCCCCATTCCCAATATTCCATCCAAAAAGGACCTTTCACACAAGAGTCCGGCATAACACGAGAGACTTCACAATGGACACTGACCGAGTATATTCAATGGGTTTATTGAGTTTTTTCACACACCCTTGCTAAAAACTGAGTATGTTCTACTTTTGTAAGAGATGCAAGTGAAAAACACAATTGGAAAACACAAAAAATGCATTCTATTCTGATACAATGTGAGTACGGTATGTTTTTCCCACATCCATTACTATAAAAATGTAATAAAAATGCAAGTGAAAAACTGATGCACTGAATAAATTCTGGCAAAAAAACGGATTGAAATCTGAATCTAAAGGAAAAGCGTCAGTTTTTCACTAACCAAACTCTGATAATGTTTTCTTGTGTAAGAGGACCCTAACATTGACAATAGTAGCTGGTGTATTGATGCCCACAGGTACATGATACACTCGTTACATATTTGACTGTGCTCCTAATTATGTGACATAATGGTACGACTCTCCAAGGTGGCCACCTACCCCTAAGGTTCTTTTATCTAAACTAATGGTGTATATGGTAAGACAGTACATTACCTAAAAACATGAAAGAAATAAAATGATCCGAGACTGAACCTTCTATTGTTATTGTTGTTATTAAAACCCTTTTACTTCAATGTGTTGCAAAAACTCAGGTGCTTTAAGAACTTGCCTTCAGCAACAAGCTCAGCGCAGTGCAACAAATGAACGTTTAGCTCAGCATAAGATTTGTTTTCTGCAGCTTTTCATAGTCCCACTTTGACAGGAGAAGTATTTAATAAGCAGAATACAGGTGATATTTGTTGATTGTAGGAGACAGCATATATTCAGCTCTAGACGTAATAAAACATGTGCAGTCTGTGATACTCTAAGCAAAAATAGAAAGAAACGATTGTCTGATTTATTGAAAATTCCAATTCAAGTTACCATAGTAAAAGCTTGTCCTTATTAAATGATGGAGCATCAATCTTCCAGAGGCGCAAACATACACATAGAATACATACACAAATAAGTAAAATAATAACACACATACAAGTTACACACATATACACAAACATAAGAAGACTATTGCAGAAAAAAGCAACACGTACACATACATATACAGGTATTTATAGTATTTCTTTTATTGATATACATATACAGTGTTCAGAACTACGTAGGAATAAATACACAACCACCAATTAAAGTTTTGGAGCCTCAATTAGCTAAATTTGGTAACATGCCTCCTCCATGAAGCAACCAGCTTATTACGAGGATTAAGTCGAGGATGGATTTTTTGGACAGAAGATTGTTATAATAGAACATTGAAGGGAGAGGAAATAATGGAGCACATATACTAAAAACAGTGCAAACTGCATTATGTACAGTTTGCCTGTGTAGTGTGGCAAGGGCGTCAGATTCATCATTTGTGACAAGAAAGCCCCACGCCAGTCCATTGAGCTGATGGCAGGCCCCCCCTTCACACACCTCCACACCTACTTGTCTTAAGGGGAGAAACATGCACAATTCTTGGCCATATGCGATAAATGAATCTCAGAGCTTGTACAAAACAAAAAGATAAGACTATGTTTTACATTTGACTGAAGGCTGTGTAGTTGAGTAGATTGATTACATAGGAGTCTATGGAAAGGGTAGTGGAAAGAGTAAGAAGTACCATGACAGAAGCCAGTTTATAAGGGGGCAGCCGGGGTGCATGCCCCACGGCCCCCACCACTTTGCCCTTGAAGGGGCCCCCACTAAATGTGGGCGGTCACACTGAGGAAGCGCATCAGGGAAACGATGAAAGGTGAATACAATTTTATTATTTTATTTAGGATAAATATATATATACAAATATGAGTCTGTATATAGTTATTACAGGGGGGCTGCATATAGTTATTATAGGGAGCTGTATATAGTTATTATAGGGGACGGTATATAATCATAAGGAAGCTGTATATAGTTATTATATGGGGCTGTATATAGTTATAGCAGGATGTATATAGTTATTATATGGGGCTGTATATAGTGATTGCTGGGGGCTTTATATAGTGATTTCTGGGTGCTGTATATTCGATTTCTGGGTGCTGTATATAGTGATTACTGGGGGCTATATATAGTGATTGCTGGAGGAGCTGTATATAGTTATTGCTGGGGGAGCTGTATAAAGTGATTACTGGGGAAGCTGTATATAGTGATTGCTGGTAAGCTGTATATAGTGATTGCTGGGGGAGCTGTATATAGTGATTGCTGGGGGAGCTGTATATAGTGATTACTGGGGGAACTGTATATAGTGATTGCTGGGGAAGCTGTATATAGTGATGGATGGAGGTCTGTATACAGTGATTGCTGGGGGAGCTGTATATAGTGATTACTGGGAAGCTGTATATAGTGATTACTGGGGAGCTGTATATAGTGATTGCTGGGAAGCTGTATATAGTGATTGATGGAGGTCTGTATATAGTGATTGCTGGGGGGAGCTGTATATAGTGATTGCTGGGGAAGCTGTATATAGTGATTACTGGGGGCTGTATATAGTGATTGCTGTGGAGCTGTATATTGTGATTGCTGGGAAGCTGTACATAGTGATTGCTGAGGGAGCTGTATATAGTGATTGCTGGGGAAGCTGTATATAGTGATTGATGGAGGTCTGTATAGAGTGATTACTGGAGGAGCTGTATATAGTGATTTCTGGTGGGCTGTATATAGTGATTGTTGCAAGCTGTATATAGTGGTTGCTGGGGGAGCTAAATATAGTGATTAATGGGGAGGCTTTATATAGCAATTGTTGTTCCCTTTCTGGACTACATTCAATGTGGGCCCCCATCAGATTTTGCGCCCAGGGGCTCCCACCAACCTTAATCCGGCCCTGGCTGCAGTTGAATAGTTACTATCAGTGTGCAGTATAAAAGGGACATCGTAGCAACAAGCCCCCACCTGCCAGCTCTGAGACATCTGACTTTTAGTGAGAGAGTCTGCTTAAAATGCTAAATTTAAGTTATATTATGCAAAGAAAGGGTTATTCCTCATATACAAACAGGACTGTGGATTTCTGCACCGTTTGTTTAAAAATTGAGTATCCCTTATCATAATGTATTTCTTCTTCCTACAAGTTTAAACTTTATAAACATATATTTGACTTTGCCAGTTTTAATGAATATGCAATGAGACCTTCACAATGTATTTATACTTCAGGTCTGTAGAATGATGAAAGGTAACAATAACCCATTAAAATCAGAAGTAAAGGACCCCTCTCCTATTATAAACTGCCAAAGGTACACTGGATACATGATTGCATTGTTTGCAGATTCTAGAGTACATTTACAGCCATAAAACTTTGTTTTATGAGGCTTTCTGTTTTATTTCTACATGGCCATGACTTTGAATATATTGATTTGGGAGCTAGAAAGGTTATTGCCCAAAGAGAAAAATTATGTGTGGCAAAGAAAAAAGAGCTGTTATAAGTAAATTATGATAAGATCTTACTCTGACACAGTAGAGGGCAGAATGTACAAATGCGTGTGCTGTATGTGTAATTTATTTCCATAGCTACACCAATATCATCATTAATTATCACTAATCTCAATAAAAGTAGTTATACTGCCAGCAGTATGTCCACAATGAATTGAATCTGGAATACTTCATACTTGTCATCCCTCATAATATCATTTATAAATCTATCTATCTATCTATCTATCTATCTATCTATCTATCTATCTATCTATCAATCTATCTATCTATCTGTCTGTCTGTCTTACTATCTATCTGTCTGTCTTACTATCTATCTATCTATCTATCTATCTATCTATCTATCTATCTGTCTCTCTGTCTTACCATCTATCTATCTATCTATCTATCTATCTGTCTGTCTGTCTGTCTGTCTGTCTGTCTGTCTGTCTTACTATCTATCTGTCTGTCTTACTATCTATCTATCTATCTATCTATCTATCTATCTATCTATCTATCTATCTATCTATCTGTCTCTCTGTCTTACCATCTATCTATCTATCTATCTATCTATCTATCTATCTATCTATCTATCTATCTATCTATCTGTCTCTCTGTCTTACCATCTATCTATCTATCTTTCTGTCTGTCTGTCTGTCTTACTATCTGTCTTACTATCTATCTGTCTGTCTGTCTTACTATCTATCTATCTATCTATCTATCTATCTATCTATCTATCTATCTATCTGTCTCTCTGTCTTACCATCTATCTATCTATCTATCTATCTATCTATCTATCTATCTATCTATCTATCTATCTATCTGTCTGTCTGTCTGTCTTACTATCTATCTGTCTGTCTTACTATCTATCTATCTATCTATCTATCTATCTATCTATCTATCTATCTATCTATCTGTCTCTCTGTCTTACCATCTATCTATCTATCTATCTATCTATCTATCTATCTATCTATCTATCTGTCTCTCTGTCTTACCATCTATCTATCTATCTATCTATCTATCTATCTATCTATCTATCTATCTATCTATATATCTGTCTGTCTGTCTGTCTTACTATCTATCTGTCTTACTATCTATCTGTCTGTCTTACTATCTATCTATCTTTCTATCTATCTATCTATCTATCTATCTATCTATCTATCTGTCTTACTATCTATCTGTTTGTCTGTCTATCTATCTATCTATCTATCTATCTATCTATCTATCTATCTGTCTGTCTGTCTTACTATCTATCTGTCTGTCTTACTATCTATCTATCTATCTATCTATCTATCTATCTATCTGTCTCTCTGTCTTACCATCTATCTATCTATCTATCTATCTATCTATCAATCTATCTATCTATCTATCTATCTATCTATCTATCTATCTATCTATCTATCTATCTGTCTGTCTGTCTGTCTTACTATCTATCTGTCTGTCTTACTATCTATCTATCTATCTCTCTGTCTTACCATCTATCTATCTATCTATCTATCTATCTATCTATCTATCTATATATCTATCTATCTGTCTGTCTGTCTGTCTGTCTGTCTTACTATCTATCTGTCTGTCTTACTATCTATCTATCTATCTATCTATCTATCTATCTATCTATCTGTCTCTCTGTCTTACCATCTATCTATCTATCTATCTATCTATCTATCTATCTATCTATCCATATCTATCTATCTATCTATCTATCTATCTATCCATATCTATCTATCTATCTATCTATCTATCTATCTATCTATCTATCTATCTATCTGTCTGTCTGTCTTACTATCTATCTGTTTGTCTGTCTGTCTTTCTATCTATCTATCTATCTATCTATCTATCTATCTATCTATCTATCTGTCTGTCTGTCTGTCTTACTATCTATCTGTCTTACTATCTATCTGTCTGTCTTACTATCTATCTAGCTCTTGTATCTATCTAATATCTATCTATTATCTATCATCCATTTGTTTCTGTTGTTTTATCAAACAAGCTGTTTCTTGTTAAATAAATAGCAGGAAAAGATAAAAAGGCAGAGAATGGTAATTGTAATTTTTGCCATTTCTGGTGCCTCCAATAAGTGAATGAGATGAGTCACAGACACAATTTACTTTGCAATCTGTGCCAGTATTCAGGCATGTACTGCACATAAATACATGTGCAAACTGCTTTCCACATGTATTTAGGAAGTGTTTCTGTCAGTATTGTGTCGCGACTGAAACACAATTCTGTGCACCTAAAGGGGCGTTCCAGTGCATATTCGCACCCTGCATCACATTCATGTTGGAAACTGTACAAAGGTACATGACTGGCTGGAGAAGGGGAGGGGGAAGCGCTCCTCACCTCTTCCCTCTCCATAGAGATCCATGCAGCCACACTGTATTCTTGGTAAAAGTTGGAGCATGCTGAATATTTTTTTCCAGCTGTAGCATGGTACGGTGACACCTGCTCGTGTACAATGCACTTGCCTGTTGAGTTGAATTGCCCAAGCAGCGTAGTACATTGTTGTGCTGATGGTCTCCAGGACTTATTAGGAGCCCAGAGCCTACTGATATATCTGGCACGTGCCAGTGGACAGGGCACATTCATATGCTGTCCCACTTATGTGTTAAGCTCGTCCTACACACTAGATGTCTATTGGCCAAACATTTTGGCCATCTTTAGGGTTGTCTCAACTTTTCCCAAAGTTAGATTTTGAGGAAAAGCGGTATCAGCAGGATCTCAAAATTGCCAGTCCCTCTGTTCTCAATGGAAGTTTGATAGCTGTATTCTCTCCCTTTTAAAAACACATGCACTCTCAATTAAGCAGAGCGTGCATGTGCATGGGGGATTACTGCATGTAATATGTCTATTGGACTTTAGAAATGTAATTTATATGACATGAGTGGCTACCAGTTTAAAAGAAAATATGAGCTTGTTCTATCATCTAGATATACTGTATATATATATATATATATATGTGTGTGTGTGCTTGTTGGTAGAAAACACAGATGTTACATAAATGGAGGGAAGTCATTTAAATGTGCTTTTCTCTGGCAGTATTTGCTGATGGGTGATTTTTATACAGCACAGAAACCTGTTATGAGCATGTGTTTAGGGAGGAATAGTTGTCTAATGCTCAGATTGTAACTGGGTCAACAAGAAAGGAAAAAGCAATTTTTCAAGTCTCAAAGGCACTGATGGAGAATCAATTGGGAGGTGATGCTAATGAATGGGGAAGTGTTTTTAGTAGGTGGTGATGAGCTGTTGCTGTCCACGGGATACAGAACGCTTATCAACTTCTCACTGGGCCACATACTGCACTTGTCCTTTCCTAGTTCTTTTGGAGAATTCACCGCATGGATAGTAAAATTAATCAACATATTTCATTAGAAAAATTGTGTCAGCCATTTACATATATATTTATTTTGCATATACATTGCAAATGTGCATGCATTTGTAATAAGACTGCTGCTATCACATAGACTACGATGTAGCTCAGTAACAAATTTGTTTAACTCATCCATTCCATACAAAAAATATGGTGGTAAGTTGTTTCAGATTAAGTCAAATCAGAAGACAAGGGGGCACTGTCTGCATCTGGAGAAAACAAGGTTTAATCACCAGAGGTGACAGGGCTTTTTTACTATGAGAACTATCAATCTGTGGAATAGCCTGCCTCAGGCGCTGGTCACAGCAGGGACAGCAGAGAGCTTCACGAAGGGCCTAGATGCCTTTTTACACCTAAATAACATTGATGGTTATATTATATAGAATTGCTTCCCCTAAATCCCTTCCTTATGCAGCCCCTTCCCTTCCTTGGTTGAACTTAATGGACAAGTGTCTTTTTTCAACTGTATAAACTATGAAACATTCCTTTTAAAGAGTAACTTTGATTTTATGCAAATTAATAGGAGAATATTCCAAAAAATTGTAATATGTCTTAACTGGTGAAAATGTCTCCATACTGCTTCCACGGGGGAGATTTTTCATAAGAGTTTGAGACCAGAATTGTTCTAGTTGCCCATCGAAACCAATCAAATCTTAGCTTAAAGTTTATAAACAGCCGTGTGAAAATGAAAGCTAAGCTCTGATAGGTTGCCATGGGCAACTAGAACAGTTCTTCTCTCAGACACTTTTGATGAATCTCTATTCTGCATTTTAAACTGCTGAGCCAACAGCTCAGACCTGTCTTCATGGAGGGTCATGCCAAAATAAATCCCCCAGTTATCTAATTTTTTTGGTGTATAAAATGTATATTACTTAGATATTTTGATATATGACATCTGATGAAGAAACCTAGGAGGAAATAACAGTAACATATCTGTCACACCAAAGTTTTATTCACTTTATTCACTGTACCATTTAATACAACTAAACCCTGCCAAAATATTGCTAGAAAACTGCTGGAAATCTGATACATAATTTGCCTGTGTGTGTCTCTCCTGCTTAGCTCCTCCTCCCTCCATAGACATATGAGCTGCAGGCTGTAACTATTTACTACAGATAGTGAGCTGAGCAGTTAGCAGGCAGGAAATAGGCTGTTAATATCATCATACTATTCATTTCCTATAATATTTAAAAACTAATATGTTCTCCAATATTAGATATAAGGATGCATAGGGGCAGAATTATCAAGCTGTCTGAAAGTCAGAATATTTCTAGTTGCCCATGGCAACAGCTCAGCTTACATTTTACCAGCGCTCATGAATATTTTAAAGGGGAGCTGTGATTGGTTTCCATGGGCAACTAGAAATATTATGACTTTCAGACAGCTTGATAAATCTGCCCCATAGTGTCAAAACATGCAACTGATATGTGGCTTTTCATTTAGGAAATAGCACATATTTATACTTGCAATATGGAAACAGATGTTATTCCTTCAAGCAATTATCAAGTACTTGTTACTTTCATCAGACCTTAAAAAATAATGATAATCTAGGTGACATGTCAGCCTCATGTGCTATACTCTAAAACTGATGTCAAGAATACAAGGAGATAGAGAAATTCTCTTCTGTCATTGCCAATGAAGGCATTCAGATTGATTGTGTTAATATGGGTAGCAACATATTGTTCAACATTGTGAACACAGGTAAACACATTATTTATAAGCTCATGTGTTTACTTCCAGGTCGCATGTACATCATTTAATTAGTAAAAGTGAGGATGTATTTTTATTTGTTTTCATGTTATTACTTTTGAATTCTGCAGTCCATGTTCCACCAAGATACCCTGTGACTATTTAAAGAGGATCTGACACCTCTCCTGAACTTTTTTTTCATTAAATACTTGCTGTATAATTCCCATGAAAAATAGGGGGGAATTCATTAAGGCTGGAGTTTTTAACGGCAGTCTTAAAGTTGCCCTTGCTGGCAGTCCCACGCAAATACCCACTAAGAAGCTTTGGCCTCTTAGTTGACATAGGCGCAAACGCCACCAGTTCCAACTTGTAGATGTGGTGGAGTTTTTTCTATAGTCTCCGCCACTTTTCCGTCAGAGACTTTAGGAAATGTGGTGCGCCAGGCATTCATGTTTCTGCCCTCTCTCTACCCGGAGAAGCCCAAAAACCCGACATAATCTATTTCCCCAATGATTCTGGAGTTATTTTTGCATAAATTTAATTGGTGCTATTTTTTTATTATTCCTTTTACAACAATTAATTGTTAATTGTCCATTATCCACAGTGGAAGGCAAATAACATCTAGTAAATATACACCACTCTCAAAAGAAGAATTTGGGAACACAAGTTTATTGCCCTGTTTGAAACCCTCCACAAAGGATTCAAATTATCAAAAGGATTCATGACTCACTACAATATCTAAACAATACATTACTGATATTGGGGTTCATCAGAGACAAAACTTTCATACTGCCAATAAAAAGTAATAAAACATTGTGAGGGAAATTTATCAAGCACTTGTGCATCGTGCGCCAGTACTTAATGTCAACCTCACTCTGCAAGTCACTCCGAATATCTGGTGCCCAACCATGTGGATGGACAATTCTAAGCCATACCCTGTCTATTCAGAGACTAGCATAGGCTATTGCAAGTGCACAGCACTCTGCAGCACAGAATGGACCACTCCATGCCCATACATACTGACTTGGCATGGATGTGACTTAAGGGGAAAAATAGTAGCAATTCCTGGCCAAATGCCAGGAGTTCTGAATTTATCAGGGCTTGTACGCCATTAGAAGCAGTACAAACAGGGGTGTAACTACAGCGGTAGTTACCATAGCAGCCGCTATGGGGCCCCCAGTGTCAGGGGGCCCTATCATCTGACCTGACACAATAAAGAATGGAGGATGTGCACCATTATATTTATATTGTACTGCAAATTGTCCAGCATGATATGTATATTACATATACTGTGATGTATATATTTGCAGTATCTGTGATGTGTATATGGTGTCTGTATACACTGTATGTGAGTATGTTGCATATGGAACTGTATGTAGGTGTATATGCACATGAGTGTATTTATATGTGTGAGTGTACTAATATGTATATTTTTTTAAGTAGGAAGGGGGGGCCCATGCAGTAGCCTGTTGGGGGCCCTGCCTCTCCTAGTTAAGCCACTGAGTACAAACCATAATAAATCCCCCTGTGCATCTTAGCTTTGCTCATTTTATTATTTTATTATTATTTTATTCTCTAATTTATTTTGTTTAGAAAATGCATGTTACTTCAGATATTTTGCTATACCATGTCTGATGAAGGGACCTAAGAATCTGGAAGCATCTTCATTGTCAGTTAGCCATTAAACTGTATCACAATTTCAGGAAGATTATTTTATTTTGTCTAAAAACAACAATAATGTTTTCACCTAGCTAACATGGTACAAAACGTTTTTCTTGTCACATAATTTTTTTTCTACTGCTCCAGTAAAATCATTGGTAAATGTGTTCATTACAGACCCAATGGCTTCCTATGAAGAATCATTTCAAATATTTCAAACGTTAGAAAAGTTGATGTTCACCGTGAGACAAACATTGTCACAGGATACATTACATAATCCTCCCCATTCTGCTGAAGTCAGAGAATGGTTGTAATTTACTGGATACATACAGAGAGCCTCTAATAATGGAAATCCAGTTGCAGGTAAACACTTTGCTTCTTTTCAGTCCATTAAACATAAATCACATCCCTTTAGTGATTCAGTTATTTTTTCTATATGTACCCCATGTTGCTGATATTGGTGTATTAGATCTATATTAAGGTGCCGCCGCAATCAGCAGAATATTATTATCATAGTAAAAGGTTTTTCAGATTCATAAATGCAGGGGCCATACTGTACAAGCCAGCAACCTGTTGGGTCTAAGTGAAAAGTCTTCTTAAAACTGTGAAAGGCAAATGTAATGTGTTTACCTAAAGAACATTTCATTTTTCCATAGATTCCTTATCTGCAAATACAAAACTAAATATTTCATAGTATACCGTATAAAATAAAGGTGGGTGGTGATGATCCAGCTTGCAGACATGACATAAGGTACCGTAAGTGAGTTGGACAATCTACCTGTGGTACATATAGGAAAACTTTAGCATTTTGAGTCAGAGGTAGTTTTCCAGTATACTTTTGCAATAGGTATGTTAATGGTAATGTAAATAAATGTATTTCAAGGATAGATATTCAATCAAATCCCATCAAAACTGAGACCCGTCTACAGGTCCACAATCATAAATGGATGGTGCTTATATAGATATGTTCATGACTATTTGTGTAAAGTTAATAAAAAGTAGGTCATTTAGCCCAAAATAGATGTTGTTGTGTGAGCTTTAAATGGAATTTGGGCTCCAAAACCAAAACTTCCTACCATCATTAATGCAACCAGGTTTTAGAATTATAGGGCTGTTTAACCTATTGATGATCATCCCTGTGTTCATGAGTTAGGGGCCCTATGTGCTAGCACTTGTGCATTGTGATTAGTTAAGCTTAGTTGTGTCAGTACACCTACCTTTACCACTCATTACCACTCATGTTCCAAATGTTCTGAGCATAAATCCACACAAAATCGTAATTTTAGTCAACTGGTTGGGGTAATGATAGACAGTGAAACGCTGAACTATTTATTAATATTACCAGCATGTCTAAAAGTTTTTCTTTCTAAAGAATACTAAAATTTTCAATCAGGGATTTAATCATGTTTTGCAGCAGCACTGACCTACTTTACAGTACCCTGCAAGCTCTCCTTTTGTACTACTCTGTAATGTAAGAAGATAATAACCAGTCCCTAAATATGGATGAAAGATAGAAACAATTAGTAGTTTTTTAACAGTCAAAGCGACAATGGAAGATGAAAATGTTGTTGAGAAAAAAGATTTTGTTATATATTGATGATTTTTCACTCACCATTCCCAGAAGATTTCGTTTTCTGGGATGTATTTCAGACAGAGTAATGGGTATGAGATATCGGAACAGGCCATACACATAACAAAGAACTATTTTGGTCAACAGAAAGTATGTACTCCCAGACTAAGGCTCCTAGCACATGAACGTATGCTACGACCCAGGAAAACACACAGCCGTGCGCAGGAGAGAGGAAGCTGCTTACCCCTCCCCTCTCCATATGTAGGAGTGCAGTCCAGCCATTTATATGGGAAAAGATAGAGCAAGATCTACAGTGGGTTATACGATTATTCATAGCAAAACAGTATGGTATGGGTAACATACAACCGAATATATCCATTTGTTTGCAAGGGGTGTTAGGCTAAGGCTCCACAGCCATCTATAATTTAAAGTAACATTTATCTGTAATATTACCCTATCATAAAAAATGCAAATATAGCGAAGTAATCCTGAAACTGCCTCTTCTAGTCTCTTATAACTCCATAATCCCAGAAATCTAGAAGGTCATGATTTACCTGAAACTGTGACGTGGCAAAATGTTTTTGTACAGTTCTCTTCTTAACAAAGTAAAAAAAAAATGTGCTGCATTTGCGTATTCCTTAAACCACTTTCATGAATCATTTTGAGCAATTTATCATGGATGGGTACTCAAATTTCAGTAAATACAGTAAATGTTATTGTTTCCATTACAGAAAGTTGTACAATTTTCCAATATAGTTCTGTACCAGTTCCTCACTCTTTTCTAGAAATCTGTTCTGTCAATCTATCGAAAAGTTTCATTTTTACTTTTTGTGGATAGAAATCTCTCCCTGGTCATTTGATGTCACACAGGAGCCCACCGTATTACACCATAGAGAGTAATCAGAGCAGTTTGTTATAACGAGTGTCAAGGAAATATTAACCTTGAATGTGTAAGATTTGTTTAACTAAAGGGCAGTTACTAACTTTCTTGAACTATAAGGCAATTACTAACTGTGTTAAAGTATGTCTCTTGAAGCGTCCAGACAGTGTACAACATCCTGGAGGTCTTTACAGCTTGATAAATTCTGACCTGAAGACTGGTCTGTGCTTACTTCAAAAGACATTTGTTCTATCTTCTCCACACCTACTCCCGTCCCTGCATCAGGACTTGGAAGCAAAGAAACTGTTTGAATATTCCTGGACTCTCCCCCTCATTAACACTTTGGCCAATCCTAAATGACCCTGTGGACGAATTAATCAATGGGAGGTTCTGAAACCTGAACCAAATAGAGAACATATAAAACAATATCAAATAGTGGAACACAGGGTTTTCTTTATTTAGGTGGCCGGACAAGCTGGGGTGTTCCATATTTCTCTCACCTCCAGGGTATCACCAATTTCAGTTTTGCCTTGTGTGTGTCATTTTATTTTGTAATTCTTTTTTGTTTTGACATCTTTTTGGAAGCACTGTACACCTTTTGTAATTAAATTACATTTTTGGTCACTGTATACTCTGCAAACTCATAGCCTTGAAAAGTGGGATTAGCTGCTAGAGTGCTGAGTGTGCATGTCTAGTGGTGTAACAAGGTGACTGAGAAGCAAGAGCGAATGTAAAGTGGGATACTTATTGGTCCCAGTGTAAAAGTAGTAACAGCAAATACTCGTAATTTGAGTGGAGGAATGCCAGCAGGGGTGGGATTTTAAGTTTAGAATGCCAGTCTTAATTAATTCCTCCCAATGTGTTCAAGACATAAAAAGTAGCATATGAACTACTTTTTTACAGATCATGAAAAGTTTCAAATGGCATAGCAAGTCTATTATTCTGTGCTGTATTATAGTTTTAAATTGTATTGGCATCCTGTGCGTGGCAATACAATTTAAAGCTTGTTGGTTGGCATCTTGCTTCTACCCAGGATGCTAAACCAGATTTGATTGTAATAACTGATCTAGGAGAATCTCCTGCATTCCACCACTGATGTTTGGAGGCCTATGAGTTGCATTATGAATTGGTTGTATTATGCACGGATAGATCCACCCCTGCAGACATTACACGGCCAGGACACAGGGGGTTTGAATAAAGCCTAAGATTCAGTCACAGTTCAGCAATGTGAGCTTTTGGAGTTTAGTTACTGCTCTAAGTGAGATGTAGCAAGTGCCAGGCATGCAACCAAGATTTCCTGGATACCTTGAAGAGCCTCAATTAATCAGGCACCTCTAATAACTTGCCACGGTGCCATTCGTTATCATACCAAATTATCATGATGTTAGGGTAATAAGACCTAGCTGCAACACTATCTATTAATATCTTCACATTAGAAGTGCTCAAGCAATAATCCTTGGGGGACAACAAAATGAATGTAACAAACATAAAGGTTAAATGTTCGGATTGGGATTCTGCCGTGAGATTGAAGACACCTTCTGAAATGAATCCTATTGTGTCTGCTGAATCGAAATAATTTGACTCTCAGTACAAAGCGATCAATCAAGGAGTTTATTAATCGAAGAAGCTATTGTTTAGTGGAAACATACGTGATCAGCATATCTGGAATGTGCTCGATACGCATGTGCTGTATGTACACAATGTAAAATGTTAACACACAAAGAAGACAATGACAACCCTGCTGCTAGCATTTATCAAGATACTAACAAGCTACGGGATACAAGTATTTCAGAGCCATGTATTTATCATGTTAATTGACTTATTACAGAAATAGTGTGAGAATGAGGGTAACAATGTAGCAACGGAATACAAGTGTTTGAAACTCTAGAGCTGCACATTGTCATTGTCATATTCTTTTGTATCTTATGCAACAAGGACACACCTAGAAAACTGCATTGTGACACTGCTGCTGGATATTTACTACAAGTATTATTCCTACCAATATAAAAGCAGCTCTTAACATGGCACAATAAAGAGATATAAATAGAATCCTCTAAGAAATTAATAAAAAATACAATCATTAAGAATGATTAACCAATTAATGGCCAGGCTCTATTTTGTTTGAGTTTTCATTTTTCACTCCCCATTTTTCCATGTAAAAGAGCTTTTCTTCATAACAAATTGCACTTCATAGGGAGAGATTTATCATTGTTTCTAATCCAGTTGTTTGGCATAGAAGCATTGAAATAATCTCTGAGCGCTGGTGTATGGTAAATTCCCCCCATAATGTCCTCATACTGTGAAGCTTCGGTTCTATGCCATGCCACACTAGTGGGCACATGTACCTGATGGTGTATTGCAGCCATCGTTCCAGCCATAGTTTGTCCTGAGGGCCAGATAAGTATAAGTATTTAATAGTTTCTAGTAATACAATTTTTGGTTGTATTTTTAGTGCAAGTAAATAAACCTCTCTTTATCCCTTCTCGACTGTCATACGGTTATATACGTTCTATTTGCACATGTCGCTTGCAGAAAGAACGTTTAAAAACATCATAACAGTGGCAAACTTCATACAGCCATGTCTCCTGGACCCTGGCACCTAGAAATACAGTCTAGCTGTCATATAAAACAGGAGATTGAGATATCTGGATTGTGTATGGATGCTTGACAGAACCTGAGATATTATCCACCATTAAAGTTGTCCAAAAAAATGTAGATTTTTATGTACTGCTTTCAATTTCGGATTGAAACTTTAAGAGTGGCCATCTCCGGTTCTGTGAAGCATTCATGCTCAATACATATATGATATTAAAGGAGAGACTTTATTATTACACCGGAATTGTGTTTGGTTGCCATGTTACAGGAGATATAGGTGTTTGAAGTGTGCCCCCCCCCAAAGCTATCAATTGTAGGCAGCATGTAGAAGCAGCTGCAGGAAAAACTTTCATTTAGCAGAAGTACATGCACCCTCTGCTTCTGTAGCTGAACCTGGGAAAGGGTGATGGAATAAAGCTGTACATATTTATAATATATTTTGATAAAAGTGTTTTCAGTTTCACTACTTATTAAAACATACTTTCATCAGACAAAAAAGCTTATTTTTATATTTGTAGTCAATAATTAGCAAAACTCAGGTTGAAGACTTACATTGGTGGATATAAAAGAGAAGGAAGTACATTTTTCTATGAAAGCACTTCTCTAAATAGGTGTCTTGAAAATTGCTTCATAGAATTAACTAATACAGAATTGGAAGCCTCCATATTGATATAAGTTACCTGGAAGTTATATATGTATAAACCATATGCTATATTGAGTATAGACATGGCAACCACTGGTTCGTATAATAATCAAAGGACCTTAATGCCACATTGGAAGACACTGTTATTCAATGGCTTACCTGGCAGGCAGCAGCTTCCATAGCACAGCTAAAAGAAATGTGACTTTAAGAAGCTGTATGACAGCACCATATGTCTGGCCATCCAAGAATTGACATCCAAGCTTGCAGAACATTTCTGTTCAGGTTCCTATTATTCCTTAAGCCTGAAACCAACCTACATTTGGCAAGTGTGGGCCACCGCTTCCTATAACTAAGCCTTCAGTCAATAGATGGCTATGGGCCAATATTATAATTATATAGAAGTGCCAATTACCTTTCTTTATGGTTTGTCCCACATTCTGTATATATGCAGTAGAAACATATTCGTGCATGAAATATGACATACCATATTACAGGCTTTAGTATAGACAGTAGCTATCACTTCGCTGTATTGTTATGGTAAAATAATTTCTCTCTGTGTTGGGCAACATGCACATGACCACATATGGCTGCAGCGAGAACAAATTGTGGCTAATTCACGGCCGCCATTGACTTCTTTTAATGTACAGTCATGGTGAGATGAAGCCACTATCTCTCACCGTACCATGACCAAGGCACATTGGCTCCTATGGGGATATGGAGCTCCCTCCCATCTCCACTTGGCTGAGACGGGCTTTCCCCTGTTTGCGACCAGTTTTGGCACAGAGCCATGTCTAGAGGCCTTATACCATGGTGTACTTTGTAGTATATATTTTGTGACTGTTGCTATATAGTAATTGTTTATCAATGTTGCTGGTTGTATGAGTCACTTTCTATTTTCTCCGGGTAATGTAACACCAGGTTAAGAGTATATGTGTATTTAATTACACATCTGAATTATTTGCATCTTAGAATTTATTCCTTGCTCATTTCAGTGCTTTCCCTACAAGGTGACTGTGCCAAACGCAGAAGGCTGCATTATACTTTGAACTTTCATATGGAATTGATTTCACTTGGAGCGAGTTGTAAATGGTTTCTTTTACACCCAGGGTGTCTTCTGATTCTAAGATCAAATACATATTTTCTTTTCATTTTTCGTTCACAAACCTAATTCAGCTCATGAAATACAACCCAGAAGTTATTCAGATTTGTGTTCATTTAATTTCAGACATGTATATATTTTTGGGACTGTCATCATTTAATAGAATAGAAAGTTGTTGCTATAAAGCTATATGCTGTCTGTGAAGTTGGGACCACCCCACTATTTACCACCTTATAAATTGATGCAGGAAGCAGTCAGATCAATGCTGCATGTTTAACATCATTGACCCGTGGCGATCATCTGGGGCAAGTGACACATTTATACCTTCTAGACTACTGAAGGAGAGACAGACATTGGGTTGGAAAAACAGACATTGCATCTAAAAATGAAGAAAAGTTCAGGGGTTATGGACACTTTTGCAACCCACTATTACATGGAGGCCTTTTAAATGAATGGCAAACAGCCAAATAAAAATTTTGTCATAACACAATTCTTACACATAGAGTCAAATTTATCATACTGATAGCTAAGTGTGCCAGAGTATGATGGTGCTCTCTGGCACCATACTGATTTATCAAGAAACTACAGCACTTCTGACCTGGCATAAAATTGCTCCATAACCTGTGCCTGAAGAGATGCAGACTATAGGATCAACCCCTGTCCACTTATCCACTGTGCGCGTCCCTCTTCACAACCCGTAAGGTATAATGCTTGGTCATATGTCGGGAATTGCGAGTATTTCAGGGCTTGTATGCCAAAAAACTGGCACACACGTCCTAATAAATGTGCCCCACTGTTTGCTTAAAGGGTTTGTCCGATCCATAGAATATGGGATACAATTCTTATTGGTGAGATCCATTGGTTGGAACCCCCACTGATGACAAGAACGGATCCCACAGTTCACAAGAACAGCTGCCATGTACCTACTAATTGAATGAAGCAGCAGGTACATTATGTGCCTTGCCACTTCAACAATATGGGAGAATTGGAAATGACCAATGCCCAGAACATCTCCAGCACTTTCAAAACCGCTCCCTAGTAAAGACTGAAAAATGCTAAGACTAAAAAATATAAAGCTTGACTTCATCCACATGTGTTTTAAAAAACTTTTCAGCTGTGAAAAATAAATTTCCAAAGTTTCTGAAATAATCTTAGAAGGTACTTTTTAACCAATACATTTTCTGCCAGAACATGTGTTAATGTATGTAATACATGCTAGCCACATGGCTATGTGTTTGCCTATTAGCTAAGTATTATGATATGTATGATTGTGTATGCCACTGGTTACTAGAAAATATCATTTAAATGCAGTTGTTTTTGACTTGAACAAAGTCTAAAAATATACAGCTAAATTTACTGATCATCGAGGTTCTCAATGACTCATTTAATAGGTAATACACTCTTAAAATAGAGAACAGAGCTATGTGAATTTTTCAGCTATTTTACAGAATTAGTTGATTAGATTCTAGTTTTACTTATCTATTTTTCTTATCATTATCTTTTCAGTATCTATCTATCTATCTATCTATCTATCTATCTATCTATCTATCTATCTATCTATCTATCTATCTATCTATCTATCCATCTAACTATCCATCCACTAACTATGCCATTTCTATGCATATATTGTTAATTTTGTTCAGTCACAAACATCTAATCATAAACTGTAACTATCAGTATTCATCTACTAATCTAAATATTCTATTTATCATCATAAAGATATGTGTAACTAAAGACGCATGTCCATGAAGTCCAACCTGTAAATCCAAAATTCTGATCCAGAAGAAGGCAAATACCTGCAAAAAGAAGGCTAATAGAATAAGGCAAGTGCCAATTGCCTATCCTTCCAGACCCCAAATAAAGCAATTAGAATATATTGTTGTATTACTGGTCAAGGACAAATTCTAGTTACTTTCCATTTTCCAAAAAGGCATCCAAGCTTTTTTTCTGTACTTGTCCAACCTTTTCACCTTCAGAATACGTTATAACAGCAAGTTCCATAGTCTCAGCACTCTTACAAAAGAGTGTTAGTTACTGTTACTCATTAGTCTTAATTTCACTCCCCCATCACACTTCCAGCAGTGCACTGCAGACGGGACATATACTGAGAGGCTCCAGCCTCTTAGTATATCTGGAGGTGTACTCCACTGCCAGAATTACCCTGGGGAGATTTCAGATGTAGTCCCTGTTTAATCAGCAGAGACTATAACCAGGGCATTCCCAACAAAAATGTTGGAAATGGGGCTTTTACACGTGTTGTCTGCCAGAAAACTGCCAGAGAAGGCATTTTAAATTCCCCCAAATGTTTAACCTGTTTTTGTGCTGTCATTATTATGCTGGTTACTCTCCTCTGCATCCATACAGTTCAGCAAACAGTCCGATTGTGGAGCAGCACAGCGAGTATAATGGATCAAGTCCAATGGTGGGTGCACGCCTCCAACAAACCCAATCCACCGGTTTGTAAGGTCAGATATCCAAAAAAAAAAAAATGCAATGAGGCAGCACTCCAATAAAGGTGATCTTTATTCACAAATGGCAAAATCAGGTGCAATTTCTCAGTTCATCAATAGATGCTTCATAATGGCTCTATGGATTAGCTGAAACGTTGCACCTTATTTTGCCATGGGTGAATAAAGATCACCCATATAGTTCAGCTATGTCCTTCTTATGCACCGATGGCCAAAAATGAATGCGATACTTCATATGACTAGTGAATGAAGCCAAACTACGTTCTTATCACAACCACCTGTGCCTCTCTTAAAGCATCTAATAACTTTATTCCAAATGGCAAAAACTGACTGGCACTGGTTCTCTAAACAAAGTCTATTTACCACCAATACCTCCAAGTCATTTCAGTGGCAGTTTTAGCCATAACTGAATTTATGTATGTCCTGACCTAAGTTTATAACTTTACATTAAGCTACCTTGGACTTTTCTCTGCCCAGGCTTCCAGCTTCCACAAATCCCTCTGTAATATCATGCTCTCCTCCTCTGTGTTAATTACTTTACAGGGAATAGTAACATCCTCAAGTTGAAATACTGCTCTGCAAACCCTCTATAATAGTGATGGTGAACCTTTTAGCGGCCGAGTACCCAAACTGCAATCCAAAACCCCCCTTATTTATAGCAAGATGCCAACCAAAAATGAAAGCAGTAACTTATTGCTCCCTGTTCTTCAACAATGTTCGATTATATTGGCCTCCGGAGGACAAGATGGGAAATTTTCATCATTTTATCTTCTTTCCAGTGTCACTCTGTACACAGAGAATTGTGGGGCAGCAGAAGATCCTCCAAAGATAATTTGGCCTTGTCTAATTCTCCCTCTTCCTACAGTCCCAAGTAGAGAAGCAAGTGTCACTTTAGAATATGTCTGAAAGCAGCATATTTTAAGTTGCTTCGAACAGCAGGAAGATTCTTTGAATCCTGTCTGGTGTGCTGGGGCGATGGCCTGGGTGCCCACAGAAAGGGCTTCGAGTGCCGCCTCTGGCACCTGTGCCATAGGTTCGCCACCACTGCTCTATAAGATCATGAATAAAAAAAGAAAAGGAGGCCCAATGGTAATTTCACCCCTATCTTGATTTAGATATACCCTACAGCAAAATGTACCCTCTACTCACCTTCCGTATTGCAACTAAAACAATTGTTAACCCACATACAATTATTTACTCCTGAAAATATGGTTGTATGCCATCTGGATATTTACTTAATAAATAATTCAACTTATAAATAAGTATTTTTTATCATTCGATCTGCCACTAATCTTTTTTTGCATAAAGACAGTTGAGAAGACATTTAATAGACTCCCCTTTTCCACATCCTCCATAATAATAACTCTGCATTTTTATTAGAGGACACTATTTCAGATTAAAGATTTATATCAATTATGGGTTTCAAACTTATTTTGGTTTATTTTTACTTTCTTTGGTGTTGTGTGATCCCATAAATGTATTTAGTTCTACATGTAAAGGGGTGCAAAATTCCTCCTTGGACTCTGACCTGGGGTTCTTATGATAATGGACAAGGATATGCTGCTTTATCCTTTTCTATTTACTACTAGCAATCCATCTAGCAATCTAGTATGTATCTATCTTAAACCATATACATTTCATGGAGTAAAATAAAGCATATTTTTCTCTAAAATCTGTTTCTAATTTTTAATATAGCTAATATGAAAATCAAACATGCAGGTACAATCCTTGCAATTATTATCTTAAATGATCCCTTTAAAGAGAATAAATATCTCTCTCTGGAGGGCACTTAAGAAATCTTCATACAAAGAAAAACTGATAACTTGCTTTGTTTTTTCTTAAGAAACTCCATTACACCATTCTATTAAATGCTTGTGCCTCAAGATATAATCTGAAGATAATGGTTTCATAATACATTTATATATTTTATTGAAAATCCTATTTTATTTATTTCATTATTTGTACTATTTTAAGCATTTGAATACTATCCGGCAATATGGATGTTATTGGGGAGCCCCCTTGTAGTAGTCAGTAAGGAACAGAGGCTCCAATGGGAAAATTTTGAGCTGCTATTCCTCAGTTAGAAAGGAGAGGCCCCGTGTGGACAACCTATGCTCCTTAGATACGAAGTTTGTTAGAGTTGCAGTAGAAGCTCCTATGACAAAAATGAAATACAGTATGGTCTGTACACAAAATTATTGTAAATTTCTCCTGTCTTTTACCTCGTATTCCATAAATCTGGTATTTCATGATGGATGCAATTCACATTTATTCAACTATTTTCTATATTTTTTGATGGTCAAAACAAGCCTTTTTGAAATAATGTTGATATTTAATATGTTTTGCTTGTGGTGCCTGCTGTTTTATAACTTAAAGGGAACCTACCACCACAAATCTACCTATAAAGGTAGATCGGGTGGTAGGTGGATCAATAGGACGTGAGGATAGCCCTTTTAAGGACTAATCCTCACGTCCTCGCACTTTTTTGGAAACTTTTATTCGGCACATATGTAAATTTTTTTATGCGGCTACTGGGGCGTGGGGCCACGTCCCGGTAGCCTCTTTTCTCCTCCTACTTACAATCTTCAGCGCGCAGCTGCTCGTAGCTGCGCGCCCTCGTCCGACGATCCTGCCGTCTGCGCATGCGCAGAACAGCAGGCCCGCGCCTGCGCGGTCACTACTCCGAAGCCGCAGCTGCACAGGCGCGGAAGATTGCCGAAGATTGTAAGTAGGAGGAGAAAAGAGGCTACCGGTGCGTGGAGTAGCCGCCTCGTGTAACCTCAGACGCGGCTACTCCACGCCCCAGTAGTCGCATAAAAAAATTTACATATGTGCCGAATAAAAGTTTCCAAAAAAGTGCGAGGACATGAGGATTAGTCCTTAAAAGGGCTATCCTCACGTCCTATTGATCCACCTACCACCCAATCTACCTTTATAGGTAGATTTGTGGTGGTAGGTTCCCTTTAAAGGGCTTTTCTGGGATTAAAATAATGAATGTTAAATAATAGCTGTAGATGATCAAAGTTGGATTAATAGGGATCCCACAACTATCACTCCAACTGATCCACCGTCAGTTTATTCATTGGACAGATGCCCTGAATGCACCTCAGTTCCATCCAAAGCTGAGCTACAATACAAACCTACAGTAATAAGTTATACAAAGTACAGCTCTGAGCTTGGAAAGCAGTAAATAGACTGCAGTGCTCGATTGAAAGCTGCATCCTCCGCATGTAGCCGTGCGGTGAGAGTTTCAACCCTTTACCGGTTGCTATCGATGACCTATCCTAAGGGAATAGGCCTATGTCCTTTCAAAAAGAAAAATGAACTATGTGCCATAATGTGATATAACTCTATTTTATACTGTTAACAAAGAAGCTCTGTAATTGCCAATATTTTCTGAAGGCTGCTTTAACCCAAACCAAATGCTATTCACATACACCCAGGTTTAGATTTGTAAAGGATAGCTACTTTAAAGTGAATTTGATCTTCTGAGAGATAAATACGAAGGCATGACTCAGATACCTGTATCCATATGAAGTTCGCCATTGTTCTATAGCTACCGTTTCTGGTAAACAGAATACAGGAAACATGATGTACACAGTTTTGCAATAATAGCATTTCTATTAATGCAGCTGATTACTCTCGGAGGAGGCATCGCCCTCGTCATCCCGTTATAATAAATGTAAATATTGAAATTTATTCTAATGGAATAATCTCACAGATGTCTCTGCCGTGGTTCTCTATGATTAGACTAGGTTGTGGCACCAGTTATTTTAATGAAAACTGTGACTGACACTTCTGTTGATTCTTGTCCCATGTGTGTAGCTGCAGTTTCCATCACAGATGTGACTGACAAGGATAAATCATTGGGCAGAAAGGGCCATTCTGACCATATCATCACTGTAGCAGGATGGGACCTGCATGTTTAATACTGCTGAGCTAAGAATCATATGCTAAATGCCTAAGCGACAACTGCTTTCTCAGAACACCTAAGGCACTACATGAAAATAGATTCGGGAGGTTTCAAATTTTTGTTATCTAGAACATCCACATGGGGCACATATCTATATGATATAGAATAAGATTGAATAACAACAATTTCACTTCTGTATTATTCCTTGTATTGTGTTTTCCTGAATATTTTCAGGATGCTGTTCTGTATTCTGTGAACCCCTAAAATTGATGAATGCATTGACAACTGGGCGTAACAACTCTTTTTCTCAATGAGGTGTGTCACTATTAAGTCAGAACTGTTTGGACAATGTCACACTATGCAGGGTTGGACCCCCAAATTAAGCCAAGCTATCACTTAACTGGAATAATAGCAATGAATTTTAAGAGGATGTTCAGGACAAACATAGCCATTGGACATCGGAGGCCGGAAGAAGCGCGGGTTTGCGCGAAACGGCCGTTGCCACCAACTGAAGGCATTCTGCCTTCACTCCCCCTCCCTTGCATGCATTGCTGTGAGTATGTCTTTGCTCCTGTAATGTGAAATAAAGAGCAACAAGATTTTTTATTGAAGATTGGTGAGTGCTGTCCATTTCTTCTCAAAATTAGAATATTTAAACATAGTCATTGTTTGATCATAAATGGCCTGCTATATGGTCACTGTGCAGAATTCTGATCAACATTGATCATCATGCACACAGCAGATCCATAGGAACATAGTTTTCAACCATGGTTCACAGTAAAGGCAGTCCCCGGGTTACGTACAAGATAGCTTCCATAGGTTTGTTCTTAAGTTGAATTTGTATGTAAATCGAAACTGTATACTTTATAATTGTAGATCCAGCAAAAAAAAATTTTTGCACCAGTGACAATTGGAGTTTCAAATTTTTTTTTTAATTTTTTCTGTAATTATCAATAAAGCTTCATTACAGACACCTTACAGCTGATTATTGCAGTCTGCAATACATCCAGTGAGCTTCACCAGAGGTCACAGTGGGCAGAGGGGTCCGTCTGTAACTAGGGGTTGTCTGTAAGTCAAATGTCCTTAAGTAGGGGACCGCCTGTATTATAGTTTTATGGAGCCAGAATATGGCCATGTGTACAAGCCCTAGCTACCGCAACTTAGAAGAAACTTCTCACTTGCTTATGCTATTTTTTAGAAAAAAAATCTTATTTTCATCCCCTGCCATGGAGTTTTTTAATTCCCTGCCTTGGAGAAATTGTCTTACTTATATTTTCATACCTATGTCATATTCATTTAACTGTAATCCTATTCTAGAACCCATTATGTAGTAGAAATATATTTATTAACATATAAAAGGATGTATAAGGGGAATGTCAGAGAAGAGACACTTTGGAATAGGTAATAAATTATACACATAGGGGAAAACATCTTTCATTATTCTTCTCTACACTGATCTCAAATGCACCAGTTCTGTCTTTTTCAGCAGGTCATTATGTACTAGAGAAAAGTCAAGTAAAATCAGAGTAAAAACTGCCAAAAAAATGTACAAAAGTAAATTTAATGGCACAGGAAGGGGTTTTCTTTAACAAAATCATTAATCAACTTTCATATGCCTTAGACGCAAATGTGCACAGTACATATTTATGTATTGATTATTGCACAATTTTTTTTTTTAATAATCTCAAGTATTTTTGAGGTAAGATGCAGTACTCCAGCATGGCCACTGCACTTTGTATGGTACTGTCTGATCCTGGCTCTGCACATTGTAAAGTTCAGGAGAAAGAGGCAGTCAAAACAGCTAAATGGTGGTGATGCTGAATCTTGGGCCCCTTCAAATATCAATCAAAATATAAATGGCTGAAAACAATAAGAACCTTAGATAACAGAGGTGTGCCGTATTATTTTCTTTTAACAATATTGTGTAACCCTTTACTTATCAATATCAGTGCAGAATGAATGAGAGGAGAGGGCTATGGGTGTCGTTTACTTTAGTCATTTTAGCTTTTTTACCTTTTTGCCGTTGTCAAAGTCAATTATTTTACCATCTCCCACTGTCCTATCACCCCAGAATATCTCTCAATACATATAATAATACACTTAGACCTGTTCATTCAAGTGTGGCGGAACATGTTAAGAAAAATAATGTTTGCCACCATATTATATTACTTGTGGTAATACGTATGAAATAGATAAGTCTCCAAATAAGGTGGAAAGTAATTTCTATTTAAGAAAAAAATGTTAAATGTGGTCAAAGAGCTCCACAGACCCCGTTCATACAAATCAGGTTAACTGAGCTAATCAGGAATCCTAATTATAGGAACCTGGATCCTGTGATATAGATATCCAATGGACAAATGAGCATGTTCATGATGAAGTGCTACTAATAGGAACTATGGAATTGGATTTTACTTTGTCATGATCTCCATACATTAACATACTTACCTTTACAGGGAATCTATTAACAGTTTTTATCATGCAAATCTGCAAACAGTGGTAGGTAGCCGCTCTGGAGAGTTTTCAAATCATACCTTAATGTATCTTGTTAGTAGAAGCAGAATTAAGAAAAATGGATTTGCATTCCAGGATTGTTTCTGGACTGGATTGTATCATCATACTACTACATTCTGGACTTTCTGAATTGTATTGCTCTATAGCTTCTCCCCTATGCTATGTGTGAAAGCTGCTGCAGATTTTTGGCTAAATATTTATTAATACATCATCTATATCAAGATGGATGGACTGAGTATAATGCAGAGAGATAAGGGCACAGCAGTGTGAGGACACTTCCCCATTTTATCAAGTCCAGCTATAATCATGGAAAATATATACATTTTTCACAGTTCTTCTAGTTCTAACAACTGACACAGAGGTATACAATATGCTCACCTAATGTTGTTTTATTGCACGCCCTGAGTACTACCTTCTCTTGGAGAAGGCACTCCCTCCCTTCTCACCTGTTAGCAGCAGCTAAGCTTTTGATTCCTTGCTGTGGAAGAAGGATTTGCCTACTTTAATTCAGTGGCAGGAGAAAATCGACTAAATATATAGGTTTGAGGAGCTGGCACATTGGGAAAGAGGCACAAGATGTAAATTCCTCCAATTGTGATTACCATGGAAAACATACCGAAAAAAGGATAATACGACCACTCACCATTAGTCTTGCGCATCTTGATGGAAAACCATTCCCCCCTACATACCCCCCATTTACAATATTACCGACCCTCCTTTACCTACCACGCAGGTCAAGACAGAAATGAGACTTTGTATAACTTGTCACTATTACCATTATGACAATTTCCCTTGTTAAAAAGAGGCACGAGACATGTAAGATGTTATGGCTGAATGTTATTTATGTGCTTCAATAAAATCAGTTTTTAAACTGACACAGAGGTATCATTAAACAGGGTACCAGGGCCATTATGTAACAATGTATGCAGTTTGGGCAAAACTGCTGATAGATGCTTCTTAAAGAGGGGATCCCATTTCGGCAAATTTATGTTACATTTTGTACGAAGAGAAATTATACAATTTTCCAATATACTTTCTGTATTGATTTCTCATGGTTTTCTAGATCTCTGCTTGCTGTACTTCTATAGGAAGCTTCTATGTTTACTTCCAGTGGACAGAAATCTGACCATGGTCACACAGGTGCATGGCTCGTTATATCACAAAGAGTAATCAGAGCTGTGTGGTATAACGACCATTCTGTCCCCCTGAAACAAACAATGAAATTTCCTATAGGATGACAACAAGGAGAGATCTAGAAAACTGTGCGATATTGATTCAGAAAGTATTTGGAAAATTCTATAACTTTAACAATAACATTTATTTGCTGAAATGGGAATATCCCTTTAAGTATGATATCATAAGAATGGACAAATGCAGGGGAAATGCAATTCACACTTTCATCAAAAATTTTGGGGTATTCCACAGGTCAAATTCTTAGCACTTAATGTCTGTAATGATAAGAAATTTAAGATGCAGTGTTCCTCGCAAACATGTCAGGTGATTGGCTGCCCCAAAATTTGCCCATACTCACTTTATTTCACTTAGAATATTTCTATTACTATTACTGAATATTATGTGAGAGTCATCACAAAGTAAACTTTGGTCATTTTGTAGAGGATATCATGTTGGGGTTTTGACTTTTTGTATTCCCACCAACTGTTTTGAAATATGAGTTTTGCAAGTATATTGCCCAGCGATATCAGATTAAAATTAGTGGTTGTAATATTTTCCATAGATACCGCATACACAAGCGAATAAACATTTTGACATTTATGGATGCAAAACCTAGTTTTTAATGAAATATCCTAGTTAATTGTTCCTATAAGATGCTGTGACTGTAGAGCTTCACACTGGGAATATGGGTGACATTTATCACTGGATGTGTTCTAAAGAAGACCAAACTACATTTTTGCACAATATGTTTAAAAACGCTTTCTTTGAACAAGTCTCTGTAAGCCGTGTTTAACAATTATCAGTAGTCCTTATGTTCTCTCTCTATTTCTCTCTATTTATCTATATATCTTACGTTCTTTCTCATGTTGATATATCTTTTGAATTTTCCATGTTGATATATTGGATATATTTCTCGGTGTTGCTGTATATACAGACTCAATCCCCCGAGTTAGAGAGTCCGGTATCCATTGGTCCCCTGAAGAAATCAAGCATCTAATCAAAGTCAGATAAGATGAGCAGAGGTGGGAGCAGTATGTTACACTCTACCAAATCTCTTCTTGTATCTCTATAAAGTTCCTGCACTTTTGTAACACAACAATCCAATAAAGCCCTGCGGCATTAAACATTGACATTAAAGCCATCAGAAGTCTTCCTTTGCTGATACATTCCAGATGCTTCAGATAAATTTGTGTTGTTTCAGTTTTTAACTACAGTAGACAGAGTTTTTACAGATCAATTTGGATAGATACAGTTGCCAAAAAACAGAATAGTTTTAAAGAAACATTGATTTGTTAGGTAATCCGTAACTGTATCTACAGTGGACCTTGGATATTAACATATTGCACCTGAAAGTATGCAAGTCCATTTCATTTGACTTGTTATCCCAGTGAGTCCCAAAACAATCCATGAGAGATGGGAACTTCAGTTTAAGAAGCCAATACCTTTCTATGTTTAAATATTGGCATAATCACTTGATCCAATGACTGGTATTTTTATATCCTTTATGTTATGTGGACTAACAGGGGCGGACTGGCCATAAGACCCACCGGGAGAAATCCCGGTGGGCCGATTGGTTTGGGGCCGGTCCGGGGCCGGTCCTGTACTGGTGGGGCCGGTGTAAAAACAATAACACATGAAACTCACCTCTCTGACGGCCCGACGCTGCTCCCCTGCTTGATACCAGTCCGGCCGCGGTGACAACAACGTACGCGCCGGCGTCGCATAGACCATGACGTCGGCAAGCGGCTGACGTCATGGTCTGTGCGACGCCGGCCCGTACGGAGCTGTCACCGCGGCCGGACTGTGTTCAAGCAGGGGAGCAGCGTCAGGCCGTCAGAGAGGTGAGTTTCATGTGTTATTGTTTTTATGTACTGGCTGTATACCAGGGGCAGGCTGTATACCAGGGGCAGGCTGTATACCAGGGGCTGATGCTGTATGCCTGGGGCTATGTGCTGTACGCCTGGGGCTGGCGCTGTATACCTGGGGCTGGTGCTGTATAGCGGGAGCAGGCTGTACACCAGGGGCTATGGGCTGTATACAGGGCTATGGGCTGTATACAGGGCTATGGGCTGTATACAGGGCTATGGGCTGTAATACTGGGGCTATGGGCTGTACACCAGGGGCTATGGGCTGTATACAGGGCTATGGGCTGCAATGCTGGGGCTATGGGCTGCAATACTGGGGCTATGGGCTGCAATACTGGGGCTATGGGCTGTAATACTGGGGCTATGGGCTGTAATACTGGGGCTATGGGCTGTAATACTGGGGCTATGGGCTGTAATACTGGGGCTATGGGCTGTAATACTGGGGCTATGGGCTGTAATACTGGGGCTATGGGCTGTAATACTGGGGCGATGGGCTGTAATACTGGGGCGATGGGCTGTAATACTGGGGCTATGGGCTGTAATAGTGGGGCTATGGGTTGTATATCAGAGGCTGGCGCTGTGTACTGGGGCTACGGGCTGTATATCAGAGGCTGGCGCTGTATACTGGGGCTACGGGCTGTAATACTGGGGCGATGGGCTGTATTGCTGGGGCTCAGGGCTGTAATGCTGGGGCTCAGGGCTGTAATGCTGGGGCTCAGGGCTGTAATGCTGGGGCTCAGGGGCTGTAATGCTGGGGCTCAGGGGCTGTAATGCTGGGGCTCAGGGGCTGTAATGCTGGGGCTCAGGGGCTGTAATGCTGGGGCTCAGGGGCTGTAATGCTGGGGCTCAGGGGCTGTAATGCTGGGGCTCAGGGGCTGTAATGCTGGGGCTCAGGGGCTGTAATGCTGGGGCTCAGGGGCTGTAATGCTGGGGCTATGGGCTGTATACTGGGGCAGGGGCTGTATACTGGGGTTGTCTGGCTGTATACTGGGGTTGTCTGGCTGTATACTGGGGCTGTCTGGCTGTATACTGGGGCTATGGGCTGTATACTGGGGCAGTCTGGCCGCATACTGGGGCACGGGCAGACTGAATATACTAGGAGGGCTGGCTGGCTGTATACTGGGGGGCTGTATATATACTACAGTGGGCTGGATGTATACTGTGGGGGGGTTGGCTGGCTATATACTGGGGGGGGTAATGGCTACTAGTAATAGTAGCTATATTCTTGTACATAGGGGGCAGTATTATAGTAGTTATATCCCTGTACATAGGGAGCAGTATTATAGTAGTTATATTCCTGCACATAGGGGGCAGTATTATAGTAGTTATATTCCTGTACATAGGGGGCAGTATTAAAGTAGTTATATTCCTGTACATAGGGGGCAGTATTATAGTAGTTATATTCTTGTACATAGGGGGCAGTATTATAGTAGTTATATTCTTGTACATAGGAGGCAGTATTATAGTAGTTATATTCCTGTACATAGGAGGCAGTATTATAGTAGTTATATTCCTGTACATAGGGGGCAGTATTATAGTAGTTATATTCTTGTACATAGGGGGCAGTATTATAGTAGTTATATTCTTGTACATAGGGGGCAGTATTATAGTAGTTATATTCCTGTACATAGGGGGCAGTATTATAGTAGTTATATTCTTGTACATAGGGGGCAGTATTATAGTAGTTATATTCCTGTACATAGGGGGCAGTATTATAGTAGATATATTCTTGTACATAGGGGGCAGTATTATAGTAGTTATATTCCTGTACATAGGGGGCAGTATTATAGTAGTTATATTCTTGTACATAGGGGGCAGTATTATAGTAGTTATATTCCTGTACATAGGGGGCAGTATTATAGTACATATAGTAGAGGGCAGTATTACAATATATTTTACTTAGGGGCAGTAGTATTATACTAGTTACATTCATGTTTATTGGAGAAGGTATTGTAGTATGTTTTTAGTGTACATATATGGCAGTATTAAGTTGTGTGCTCTTAAAATAGAAGTGTTATTCCTTTACAAGGAGGCAGTATGAGTCTCTTTCTCTGCGGTGTACATGTTGATTTAGACCATCTATTAACAGTTTGCATAGAGTTTAGTAACTCCACCCACATCACAAGGCCACGCCTACTTGTTTTGACCCCCGCCCACCGAATGGGGCCACTTTTACAGTTTTTTCCAGGGCCACTTTAAATTCCCAGTCCGCCCCTGTGGACTAATATCAAACAATTACAACAAATCACAAAAACCTATAGTAAATCCTAATGTTATAGTTTGACAACCCTTGTGTAAAGGAAAAAGGCAATTATATGGGTCTCAGAAGCCCAAAGGTGTCGTTGAAATTCTATATTCTACTTCTGTCATATTTGTTATGGCAGCAATGGCCTGATACTGGTTAATAAAGTTAAGTGCTCAGTTGCCCTTTAATGTCAGTTATATGATGCACATTCTCAGACATCCAGGGTGGTAAGTTGTATACTGCGGACAACCATTTATTTCCCACACAATCCATGGGCAGACTTTGCCTAGCAGAGGGAGAACAGCTTTGTGTTAGCTGTTCAACAGCTGTCTCTATATTTTCTTAGACGATATGACAGTTTCATGTAGCTGTTAGCACCCCCTTTTCTGGATTTAAACATATCATCAGGATGATTAGTGCAGGTCAGCTGAGAGTCCCCAAGAGTTGAATGGAGCAGTAGTGTGCAGGTCCAATGACTACTGTATTAAAAGTTGTACCCCTACCATCATACATTTACACATGAAGTGGTAATATAAAATCTTAGGTCAACCCCTATGCATAGAGATAACGTAATACAAAGGGGAACACCGAGCTATATATCCTTTGAAAAATATATAGGAAAAATATGTACAGTAAATATTTTTAATGGGAATGACTTATGTCTGCCCCTTCAGTAACTCCATCTCAAGAAAACCTAAAGACAATCTACCATCAAAATCAAGCATGATGAACCAGGGGCACTTAATCATACATCTATGCACTGTGACTGTGGTAATCTTCTTAAGTTATGCTAATGAACTTTAGGGGCTACCCTAGTCCCTTTGTGATCTGGTTACAGTTCACAGTTATACTGTCTCACCCTCCCCCCACTGTTAATTGCACAAGAGCTGGGTAACTACACAGGACTCCTAAACAGGTGTCATTAACCAACATTGACTGACTTCAACACAGAACACTTCCAATCTAGATACCTAAAAGAACAGAGCACAACCCCGATATCATTTAGACCATCTTCACAACATGTATTTGGTTGCCTTCTTTTATTTCAGCTGAAAAATCTTAGGATAATTTTATTAAAATCTAGAAGTCCAGGAAAGTATTCACTGAAAAATTAGTCAATTAAAACAAATGTTGTAAAGAGGGTAATGACTATTGTTTCAAATAATTGACACAACTAATAAACAAAATAAGAAATTTCTAAAATAACTAATAAAATGCAACTAATAAAATAGAAAGACAGCTTTTCCTTGTGTATTTCAATCTAAAATGTTGAAGCATTCTGATTATGTTGCAATTCTTAATAACATATTAGAAAATAAAAATGCTTACACGTCTTTGCTGAATAAAAAGGCAACATGAACTTTAATTCATCCACTCGCAGCCATTCTCATTACACCCCACCACTACAGACAAAGATTGTTACTAATTTATATGATGGTTTTCTGTTTATTGTTTCATTCACTAAATTACAATAATGGCCTTCATTAAAATACCAAGAAACTAATTTCTGAAAGAAAAAATGGCAACAAATTACCGATTTAGGTTAACACAGGCTTTTCACACGGATGCATTTATGCCCATTACCGGTCAATGTAATGCTAACATACAGTAAGTGCTAAACACCAAGAGTACAACTCCCTGTGGTATGTCTAGATAATCCTTTTACACTATAGTACCCTTAATTCGGAATCGGAGACTCATTAATACAAAATGCTACATCTTCAGCTTTTTAGCTGGGTGCTGAGAAACAAATCTAGCAAAGCCTCCTGTAGAGAATTATGCTTTAAATATTCAACACTAACACATTACTGTCTTTTTCTGTTCATTCTTTTTATGAACTCTAATCTCATGGTAATAAAATTGTAGGTTATTTCTTGAATAAGAAACCTCTTAGTTGTCAGAAGAAAAGTATTATATTTAAATGGAAAATTACATTCCTACATTCTATACCCCAAGGTAGAGAACAAGCAATGTACAGAAGGGCATGGGACCTGTATTTATGAAATTCAACATATGCGGCACATATTGTGGAATCTACCAACCAACAATATAGGAATTTAGTCTAATCAGAGACAAAAGTTTATGTTTTGTTATTCAAAGTATGGATTAACTGAATTACTGAATAAGTAGGAGAAAATTGAAGACGTTTAGCTTAAATCTATAGGGTTATAGATTTTTGCACTTTATTTTCATCTACCGTAGAATCTCCTCAGTTCATCATAAAAAGTTAATTGCAAAACCAAAACCCTTGGTCTTGTCACAGAGGGATATCACAAGTTTTGTGGCAGTGTAGAGACCATTGAGGCAATGAAAGCCAAACATACCTTGAGAAAGCTGTAGCTACACTGATGCAGAAACATATTATGTTTAATCCCTGAGCCAAGTGGTTTTGCTCAAAAACAATTTTAAAATTCAGGACCATGGGAAAGATGCATGCAGCCTGGCTATATGCAAAAACACATTACACAAAGAGCTTCCTAAACTGTCCAGACAGGACCAGCTGGATGAATGAGCTGGTCATATACAGCAGCTGGGGCATGGTGCAGCAATAGATTACTTCTGCCTTTCAGGGACCACACAGTGATAACATATTCTGGGTGGGGCAAGGCTGAAGCAGTGCATAATTAGGGTGAAGAGAAGAGAAAAGCCTCATTATCATAATTGTTTTTTCAGCAAATCCACTCACCTCAGGAATTAAACAAGATAAGTTCCTGCATCAGTGTAGCTATATCGTTCTTAAGGTATGTTTGGTTCATAATGCATAAAAAAATGGTAGATTTCCTTAAATATTTTCCCCACACACATTACAGAAAACGAAGTAAAGTGGGCAACGCATTTAAATCTGTTTAGATGAAAAGTACTATTTCTTAGGAAGAAACTGAATAATAGCAGATGACCCCCACCCCCACAAAGTGATTAAAAACAGTTCTTACTGTATTGTAGCTAAATATCAAATAAATTTATGTATCACACACTTAAGCCTATCTTTGATCATATACTACTTTTAGATAGAGCAGCAGAGATCACCAGCATGTCTGGTTATATATGCTGAGAGACATGAAAATTGGAAGCAGTCAATGAGAAATCATTAGCATCTTTATTTGTTTTACTGGGTTATACAATATTTAATCACTATTCATTGATACTTTAAGCTTTAGCCATTATTTGGCATTAAGGATCTTATAATAAGGCTATGTTCACATCTGTATTAGAGGCCTCTAAAAAGTGGAGACAAAAGAGTCCTATATGCAGGACTTTTAAAACCAATAAGGGACACCAGAAGGAGATCATTGGACCTGAGGAAGCGCAGCTAAATGAATCAGCCCATTGCTTTTACTGAGTGATTGGCATATCATGATCTGCATGGCCTAAATAAAGATCGCTGAATATCTACTGGTGAACGTACTTTTTGGGAATATATTACTTTCTCATTTGGATCCTGTAACTCTAAATCTACCAGTTCATGTAACCAACATGTCTGTTTCCCTTTTGCTGGCACTTGTAGTGCGGACTTCTGCAAACAAAATCCAGTGCCAGACTTTACATGCTCTTTTTCATGGGCACCTTACTAAAAGCACAACAGACCCAGTATAGTTTATGGTTTAATTTGAACACTGTTCGTTAACGGTTCTATCACGGAGCAGTAAGACAGATGCTCCAGAAATAAAAATTACAATAAAATAGATTTTTTTTATTTTTTTACAATTTTAGACTTTATGCACACAAGAATTGTTGTCCCCATACAAACTCTGTGTTGTAAAAAAGTTGTGCTTATTAGGTGTACTCACCTGTGCAGTAGCTCAGTTTGTGTCCAATTTTACACAACTATGGCACGCCAACTCACATGTGGTACATAAAGTGCTTATGACTTATGGAGTAGCTTGTTCTGTAAAACGTTTTAATATTATATTTGATAAGTATATTTTTAAGCAACATTTTCTTACTAGCAGACTAACACAAAGCAGAAATGTATAGAGCCTAAGGTCTCAACTCGTGGCGCATGTACTTCAAAGGTTTCCTGCCATTTCTTCAAAAAAGTACTCACAATCTTTCTCATACTGTGATTCTTAAGGACACAGCTTTGTGTATAGTCATTTGTTTGAATAGGAGGTAGCCGACATAGGGGAACAATAAAAATACTGCTCTGTATTGTGCATCAAGCATCACATGAAATGGAAATGTAATAAAATAGCACTCAACCTTGGTCTAGCTTGGTGTTTTAATGGTTAATTCGTGCTTGCTTTTTATTTCATATTCCTGATGAGCATTTCTCTAACTTATTAAGGAATTTCTATATATTATGTTATTTTTTATACATTGATGATCCAATGTCTAATACAAATATGACTAAATGTGTTTTAGGATAAACAAGTTTTTGAGCTTTTTCTAATGTGTAGGAAGATAATAAGATCATCTTTACTCATTTAATGTTTTTCTACAAACCTGATTTTGACTCTAAGTTAATATTTCTTTTTTCTGAATTGGCACTTCCAATCACAACAACAGCCAATTATACTGTGTACCTGTTGCACTCTAACATAACAATGTACACGGAAATAAAGGAAATCTGAAAAGATACAAAAGTATTTCGATAAAATATCATCAAATTGTTCTGAATCAGAAGAAGGAAAACCCCAATGAAAACTGTTTCAGTATAACCATGGCAACAACATCTCAAATTACCATGGAAATAGAACAATTTCTCTCCGGTAAGACTTTTATTACATACATAAAGCAAATATTTGGCATAGACTGTTAGTAATGATAAAGTCTATACATTGTTTTGTGATAAATGCTAAGACAAATATCTTTCTGTAGCCTCTATTTTACTGTTATTCATCTTTTTAAGTGGACATATCGTTGATATTTTTAGATTACAGAATTTTGTATCAATATTAGCTCTCGATCATAGTTGTCTTCTATAGCCACACATATCCAGACCAAATATTAGGTGAAAAACACTATTTCTACCTTTAACACTTCAATGACAAACTCAGCCCTGCTGTATAGGACTAGTAACTACAACTACTGCTCTGGATAGAGATTTCAACAATAGCCAAAGGGAGACATTTATAATAATTGTTATTCTTTCTATATTTGTGCCTTTTTTGCGCCTATTCCAAAGGTTGTACAATCTGGTGTTTGGTACACTGGCAGGGAAATATTAAGACTGGAGTTCAAATATGCTAGTCTGAATAAATTTCTCCACTGTGTTTTTTTTTTGGTGTTACGTATATATGACATTTTGAACATTTATAATAACCATTGAAGCTGATTTATTAAAAATTATGCCTCCATCCACTAGCATACTATTAGTATAAGAACATGTTTATCATATATGCTGGGAGCTTACCTTCTGTATCTGTTGATCGTATTTAAAAAACAAAGTATGAATGTACCTTGAATTGAATATTATAAGAAATAAATGCTTCTTTCTCTAATTTTTTATTTTCTTCTCCCTTATAGAACTTGGCCTGGTGGATAAGAGAGAGAGAGTGAGCACTCCTCTCCTCTCCGTGTGCTCACTGCTCTATGCATTTATAAACCTCTATGGGGTCCCCCATACGGTTGCGTGAATGAGGCCTAAAGAAAGTGGGGCGAGTCAAGAGGAGCTGAGAAATACTAGAAAGACCTAGGCTATGTTTTTCTATCTTCCCTCAAGATTTTATTCATATCAATTCCCACTTTCTCCCAGAAAAAGACATAGGGGGTTATTTATCATCATATGATAGCCTTGCCGCTGCTCTGGTGCAGCCCGATACATCAAGAAATAGAAATAAATGCAGCCGGCGATGTTTCACATGAGGAAATTCGCCGGCTGGAGTGAGTGCACAGGTGTGGGGACAGTAAAGTACCGCGCTGGCCCACTCACCTCCAGCCACGCCCACTGCCCACTTGGCTGTGCCCCCCCCCTTCATGGATTGGGGAAAATAATCGCAAATGCAAGCAATAAGCTAGGTATTTTAAAGTATATATCCAAATACAGTGAAGGGAATTTTACAATGTGTGGCAGGCTCTGCCAGTGCAGAGCTCGATAACAATAGCCTTGTGTTATGTCAGATTTCTCACTCTGATGATGAATTCTGGTCCACTATAAGATTGTTGGACTCTACTTTTAGACCTGCTTTGAGCTGGTCCAAACCATGCGCCACAATGTGGCACACCATCTAGCTTTATTGGTGCGTGAACTATTTTACAACCCACGCCCACTTTTTCATAGACCACATGCATTTTTCAAAGGCCACATCCCTTTTGTCGAACAAGTCGGAAAAGTGAGAATAAAAAGGTTTGATAGCCTTGATAAATGAGTTACAAGGCATTAATGGCACAAATTATACATACATATGGCCAAATTGGCTTCATAAATATCCCCCAGTATTTTCATCTTGTTAATTGCAAAATATAATTGTGCTTTATATTTTTCCACTGTGTTTTTGATATATTCTATTGGAAAATAATAAAGGATTTTCTGAGCTAACAAAAGTGATAAACTTGCCTAAGGATATGTCATGAATAACAGAATGGTTAGTGTTGTATAACCACTAGCCTAAAAGTTTAGTTGTTCACAGAAGCTGATAAACAGAGAATAGCAAAGAAAGCAGCTCTGTTCTCTATGCAGTGGCTAAATGGAGTCATCACAACTTAGTGTCATTCAAATAGAAAGGAAATGATCTGCAATACACCGGTCTGAACACTACAGTGAAAAAGCTTTACTTCCTGTTACACTCTGTGTATTAGCGACTAACAACCTCTCATTCATGTTAAGCCCCCACCAATCTTATATATAGGACCTATTCTGTGGACTTGTTTTTAATATTTAAAGTTTCAGTTATTTGTATTCAAATCAAGAAAATTGCAGCAAAATAGCAGTGTGAAATGGCAGCTGGCATTATAATATCTGTTATGCTTGGCTAACTGTGCTAGAAATCATCCAGAACATTTAATCCTATAGTCTGTTTTATATGAATAAAATGGCCTGAATTGCGCACAATGCAGACATCCAGTTTTATCTAGAACTATAAGTCTTGATGGTCTGCCTGGAATATATTTATGTTCACACATCATTGTATACAGCTAAAATCTTATCTTATGAAATATGTTCAAAAATGAGTAGGTGTTAGAAGAAAAAAATCTGAACAGACACAATGTACGAAGCTGAAAACCTCACTCACAGATCCATCTTTCTATTGCTTTATTAACACCCACTCTTAATAAAATCACATGTTCCTCTTTTAATTCTTATAAATTTAAGTTAATTCACAGGATTGAAAATATTCTGTCATTTTATTTCAGATAGCAGTTTGCATTTTAGTTATTCAATTCCTCATATAAGATACTTTTAAAAATCACTTAGATCCCAACATCCAGGACTGGGCACTACAAGCCATAGATTTTACCTTCATTGTCATTTCAGCATCATTTTTTAGTATCATTAGGGAATATTTTCTAAGGGGCTGTGGTGAATTTTAAAAACATGGATGATTTTTTGGATACTGTATGTCTATGTTTATTAAGAACATGCAGAAAAAAACTATGGTATAAATGTCTGTAGAGTTCAGCCATATAAGATTTCTGGTTATGGAAACCAGTGCTACACTTGGTGCTACACAAAAATAAAGGTTCCAGGCTTTTGCACAGAAAAAGTATAAAACGTTGAAATGATTACAATATTCACGTTCAAGGCAATGAACATAATGGAGAAGAAGCAGAGCAATGTTTAACAAGTACTGTAGCCCATATACCTTTCCAAGAAATTCAGACTAGTACAAACCTCAGAAAAGACAACAAACAGTATAGACCCCACACAACATGATAAAAAATAATACAGAATCCAGACCAACAATAAATAACAATACAGACCCCAGCGGAGATGACAATAAAATGGACCTCAAGCCAGAGGATAAGTAATATAGACCCAAGACCGGTGCATAAATCATACAGCTCCCAGACCAGATGATAAATAAAAATACAGAACCAAAGAACCGAAAATAAATAAAACAAACCATCAATCAATCAGATGACATTATAATAATGTAGACCACAAACCTGATGATAAATAATAACAATAATAATACAGACACCACTCCAGATACTGAATCACAATACATATTCCAGACTAGACAATATATAATGCAGACTCCCAGACCGTGAAAATAATAATACAAAGATAAGACCAGTCAATATTTATTGCAGACCTTAGATTAGGCAATAAATAATGCAAACCCCACACCAAATAATCAGCAATGCAGACCCCAGACCAGAAATAATATTACAAAGCAATCAACAACCTATGCAGATGCCAGGCAAAAAATACTCACCTCTCCAAGCACCTCTTCTGCTCAGTGATGCCATGTTTTCACTAACGTCTGCTTTTCTCCTTTCCTAACACTGGCAGTTCTGCACTCAGTCCATTCGGGACCAAGTACATACCTGCTGAAGGAGCAGGAGAGAAGGAAGGAGTCCACTAGTAAGGGTCATGGAGGGTGGAGGAGCAACAGTGAGCTCCGGGCTGTCTGTAACATTCAGAGCCCCATGACAGAAACCCAACCAACCCAATCATAACCAATGGAGTCTGTTGGGAGCTCTTACTGTCCGTTATGCACGTGATGCAGCAATTCCTATCATGAATTAGCAAACAAAAATAACACCACAAAGTTTCAGGATAATATTATACTCTCCACAGTGCAAACTAATGATGATGGATCAGCTAATGGATCCCATTCATTTTTATGGAACTCAAACGGATGCCAAAGAACATAAGTTTATATCAGTCATAATCAGTTTCTATCATGATCTGTTAATTAGAAAGAAATTGAAAATCTGCTGCAAACATATCAATTTGTCATCAGTTTTTAATCAGTTCTGAAAAGTAGGAAAGGAAAATCACAGCTGTGGGCCCAGTCTAATGGCTTTAAAGCCTTGCAGGACCTTGACCATGATTTCTATAAAGAAACGTTTGCCAGATGGTAGCTGCTTTTTCTCTCTGACCTACTGCAATAATGAATACATTCCGTAAAGGTTAGGTCCACACTACTGTGGGATCTCCAGTGCTCTGATAATTAAAAGGACCAGAGTGCTAGACATTAAAAAGAAGGTATCGCCATAACAATACAATGTAGATCAGTAAACGCTGATGAGATTGCACATACGTATAAGGGATGTAACTACAGAGATAGCAGCCATAGTAGCTGCTATGGGGCCCGCAGTGTCACGGGTCCCGGCATCTGGGGTATTGAAGGTCTATATACTGTATGTGTGTCTTTGTGTGTGTATATGCTATATGTCTATATATGGTATTGCATGCATGTGTGTATTTGCTGTATACTTGTGTATATTCTGCAATGGTTTAAAATGGTACTGCATTTCCTTTGGCAATTGTTTGCTAACCATGAGTCGGGTCAGTGGAGGCTTGCACCCACACTGGGACCTTAGTCCCCTCCTTCACAGTGCTGTTCTACCTTCATGCATGTATGTGTTTATATCCTATATGTATGTATGTATATGTGTATATGTGGTGTGGGTATACTGTAAATATGTTCATGCTGTCTGTATGCATATTGTGTGTATATGCTGCACGTATTTGTATATAAATGTGTGTATATATGAGTGTATAAATGTGTGTGATTGTAACTCACATCTGTGAGTATGCAAATATGCATATTTTTTTAAGGTCAAAGGGGGGCCCCTTTCAGAAGTCTACTATAAGGCAAGGCCTTGCCTCTCCTAATTAAGGCCCTGGCACATAGTGTTGTATCTGAAAACAGCCGTCATAGAGCAAGAGAAGTTGCACATATTGCACATAGTGTCCTACCTGCAGGGGCATGTAAAAGATCAGGAGGAGCAGAGCAGATGGTACAGTGCATAATGTCCTATATAAGGGCAGCATGTTATAGAGTAGGAGAAGCTGAGCAGGTTGTCCATAGTGTTCTACCTGATAACAGCATGCTATAGAGCAGAAGAAGCAAATCAAAGTGTTCTACACATATATGCAGGCAGCATGTTACAGAGCAGGAGGGGCAGTGCAGATTGTGCTTAGTACCCTGATTAAAACTAAATGCAGCATATGATAAAGCTTAAAACATGTCATCTATTTATTTATGGGAAAGCTATTGTACAACTACAATGCTTGTCTTACAGGCAAACATGTATGTGCATAGTGAAATCTAGGCTGGTGAACCTAATTCTTCCACGTATTATATAGTGACTCTAGGGAAACAATCCCATGTGTTATAATAAGCCTCTAGATCTCTATAGACAGCTATATGGCTCTGTAGGATCTGCATGCTCCATGCATGAGTTGTGTGTTGTGTGGATTACCTACTGCCCGCTCACACAGCGAGAACCTTTAGAACATTTGCCCATCTGTGCATTTCTCATGATGTAGTCAATCAATTAGGAATTTAAGAAACACATAAACTACATAAACTTGATATAGACACAGCTAACCCATACATCCACAACAATCATGACCCTTAAATCTTCATGTTAAGTTAGATGACAATAATAAATGGATACTACATATCTTTAAACTCAGCATTTGCTGCTTGTCAAGCTATCGGATCTCTCACCTGGAGTGAATAAATTACTTTATAATTCTAACTATGCAACTATGTAATCATTTCTGAGCAATACAACACTTGATGTCTATGAGTGACCTCATGGAGAGACCTATGCGGTGTGTTTCTGTACTTATGTTAGCACCACTAGAGAAAGAAGGAGATGATTCTAATCTTTATAGGATTTCTCAAATTACATCCATCTCAGTGATCAATAAAGTTGTGATGGACCCCGCACCATACTGTAGATCTGGGGTGGGCAAAGTATCCAATGACAAAGTGGAATGACCACAATAATATTCTTAACTCTAGTTCTTCCCAATACCTATATACTGTATTCAGTATATAATCTCTTCATATAAAACAGTAAATAAAACATTACAATGTTTCAATGAAAATAAGGAGGACCTTATTACACCTTTATTTAATGATGATGATGATAGTCTGGTAGCCCCACCAAAATCTTCAGGAACTCATAATATTAATGTAATTGGTATGATCAAACTATGGAACAGGCTGTCTCTATGCAACCACTGTGTTAGCTAATCAAATAGGGAGAACATTAGTTTGAACAAAATGATAGCTGATATTTTATGATATTATGATATTGTCTAATATCATTTCTCATGTTTCTTTATGCATATAGTACGTTTCTGAGATGAGATTTGACGGTGAATGGTACCTTCTAAGTTATGTCTTATCAAGACGGGCTGTTAATTCATCCAATGATCACCAGATTGACCAAATATGAACATACTTTTCAACATGCTTTCTATATCAATTCCTCCTGGTTTTCTAGATCTCTGCTTGCTGTCATTCTATAAGATTCTATAAAATACTGGTCCATGGTTCATGGTCCATTAGAATAACTGCACAGTAATCAGAGCTGTGTGTTATAACGAGCATTGTGCATTTATCAACCGGCTTTTATCAACAGAAAGTAAACAATGAAGCTCCCTGTAGAATGTCAGCAAGCAGAGATCTAGAAAACTGTCAGGAATTGATAAGGAAAGTATATTAGAAACTTTATAACTTTTTATTACACAAATAATATCAGTTATTTGCTGAAAGCTGACCACCCCTTGATTAAATGAGATTGATTATTATGTAAACACTGCCAGAGGAGCTTTATAAAACTCATAACCATTTTTTGTCTCATCAATTGGGAATGAAGAGGACGTAAAAATGCCTTACTCTTTTATTTTCTACAGTCCCTAAACATACTATGCATCTCCAAGACAACAGAAAAGTTCTTTGTAGTTCCCAATATTCAGTTTCCTCTGTGCTACGCTTACAGCTAACCTAACAAAGCAAGGGTCAGATGTTTGAGACTGCAACACTACAGGGTTACAAGTGACAACATTTGTTTGCAGCATCTTAGTATGTTGCTATAGAGACACAAAAACACTTATGAGGGTGGACATAGCTATTAAAGGCGTTTAACCATAAAATGGGTGATAAATGTCTGAAATTCCTCCAAACTAAAGCCATTCTTAAACGTAGTAAGGAAGGAATAGAGGGGTCAGGACCTCTATTCTAGCAATCAGCGGGGTAACCAGCATTTTATTTCTCATTTATCCTATAGAAGGTAATAAAAGTCTCTTGTAAAATAAAATCCTTTTAATAGCCAGTGTTTTTTTCTTGATGTCTGTAATCTGATGTTTGCCGGTAGTTTTTTGTTTGCACAGAAATTATTGGGATCTGTTCCTTGTTATATAAATATATTGATCTGTTGATCTGTCTTATGATCTACTAGCGATGAGAATTATATTTTAACTGCAGAAATATCTGCCACATTAGGGCCTCGTGTACACAACCCTGTATATTGTTTTTTAACTAGCTGCAGAAATTGACTTATATTATCCACAGTCACTGTGTCGTGAGGCCGGCATGTCTCAATGCACCCTGACCGATACGACGAAGGGGGAGGAGCACTCACTCCACCCATTTTCCCTTGGCCGAAATGGGCCGCAAACATTGCGCTGCTTGCAACCCGTCTCAGCATATGAAGTGTTCATGAGGGCTAAGAATGAGATTAGTGGCAAAGGGACAAGTACAACATAATTTGCAAAAATACTTAGCTTTTAGCTAAAGATCTACATCTTTATACCTCATTTTCAAAAGTATTTCCACAGCTAAATCCTCACTTCAATAAGACGGTAATAGAAAATGCTTCAAGAACTGTCCTTGAAAGGTTTTATTTTTTCTTTTTCAAATATCCCTGTTTAGTCTCAATATTACTTCTTACAGCTCAAGAAACAGGGAATGATGAATTGGCAGCTCCAGTGAAGAGTCTCCTTGCCCCAGCCTTGGCCACTACCCCTTTTACTGAGCAAACGGAATATGTTCTTATTACCATGTCAAGCATTTTATATCTCTTCTACATTATGGTCAATGTTAAAGGTACAATGAAATATGAAATACACCTAACACTAATGTACTTATTTATTCCGTTTCTTTGCATAGATACTGTGAAAATCTTTAAAAATTCCTGCTTGCTAAGACATAGCTCTTTGCTCTGTATGCTTTTGTACTCTGAAAATAAAGCATTGAAAACTTCATTAGAGTTAAGCCATTGGCATTGTTGTTCCAAGCAAGGACAACATTAGCTCTAACAAACCTCTTATGGCCCACACGAACACCTGCAGATGAACAACAGCATATTCCATTAAGTCATTATTTAACAAAAACTAGGCCAAAAGCAGAATCAGTGTATAGAAATGAATAACCTCCTTACTATTTCTATAGGACTACGGATGATAAGTAGCAGCCATGTAATAATAACCGAATGTCCTTGATTATTTGATGATAAGCAAGTGTCACCAACTCTATAATAACCAAAGTTTGGGCAGCTTACCCGTATGGTGCATTTAGGCAAGCAATACAATTATTTACAATTAGAAGATTACAGTCCCATGTTAAAGAGAACCTGTTACCAGCGATCCCCACAAACCACACACAGTACCTTTAAGATGTCTTTTCACATGTTTCACTGATCCCTCTATACATGGAATTGGCGTTTTATTGCTGTCATTTGTACCATTCATGAAGAAGGGGAGCTGCAGAATGCAGTCAAGCTACCCCACCATCCTCACAGAGGCTGACACTGCTCATCTGGCTGAAGAGAATTCTTGGTGGAGGGGTGAGGAAGAAGGTTGATTACTCTTCACATCTCACTCACTCCCTCCTTCCTGAGGGAGTGGTTAGTGATATAGCAGAGCAGAGTCACACACAACCATTGTCTCTCTCACCCCTCTAACAGGAATTCTCTTCAGAATCACAGAGGTCCCTTTCTATCTCTCAAGATACCTGCAAGGCATTGTGCAGCATTTAACATCTATGATAATAAGTAAACAGAGCACTTCATGTCTGTCGTTGAATATTGGCAGACGATTACTAAGTACTAGTTCTATAGAGCAACATGGTGTAACAGTGAGACCTGTCAATCAGGAACAGGGGAGTGCAGGGAACAATGAATATGCAGGATGCACTTACTATGATTGGACTCACCTCAGTTGAGTTTCATATAACTATATAAAAAAGTCCAGATGACAATTGAAATGCTGTAGCAAGTCCTTTAAGGAGTTGTCTGTGAACTAGGATTATTGATCCATGTATGATAGGTCAGGGACTTAACAGCTAACACCCCGCCAATGCACAAGTAACTGATCAGCATGGGGCATGAATCAGAATCTATTTGCCCTGTGCTCTGTGCACTGGTTGGAATTTCCAGGCAGGAAAGAGAGCTGTACATTATCAAATACCCACAAGCCTCAACGATGTCAAGCAGAGCTATTCAGAACATTACTCCACAACAATGAAAAACCATACAGAAAATCATTATTTTAAGTTATTTACTTTGAGGGCGGCTCAACAGGCTATTATTTCATTACTTAGTAATATTATACATTGCTTATCTATTTTGGAATCAGTATTACATGATTCATACTGTAGATATTATTCTATTTACAGGATATCCTTTTTACTGATGGCAGACTAGTCTTCTAGCCAGTTCCTGAGGAACTAGTCTTCTCAGGATCTTTTATTCTAACTCTATATGCTGCAATTTTGGCAATGTAGAGTTGTAAATATTCTGCTAATCAGTCTGGGAAATATTTACAACTCTATACCAGGCAGTCCCCGGGTTACATACAAGATAGGGTCCGGAGGATTGTTCTTAAGTTGAATTTGTATGTAAGTCGAAACTGTATATTTTATAATGGAAGTTCTAGACAATTTTTTTTCTTTTGCCTCAGTGACAATTGGAGTTTCAAAATTTTTGGTGTAATTGGACCAAGAATTATCAATAAAGTTTCATTACAGACATCTTACAGCTGATCATTGCAGTCTGGGACTATAGTAAAGCATCCAGAGAGCTTCACCAGAGGTCACAGTGGGCAGAGGGGTCCGTATGTAACTATGGGTTGTCTGTAAGTCGGGTGTCCTTAAGTAGGGGACCACCTGTATTGACAAAATTGTGACATATAAAGTTATAATAACAGAAGTGCTGAGGATAACAGTTCCTCTGGCACTTGTTAGCAGGACTAGACTACCATTAGTAAAACTGATGGCAGATTTCCTTTAACTATGTTTTATAAACTAGGACATATTAGGTTAGCTTTAGGCTGGGTTTACACAACGTTTCTGTATATGTTAAGCGTATACGTCAGGAAAGCACTCGACATATACGCTTAGGGTATACATTGACAAATAGTGGCAAACGGAGGCATAGTTGTTGAATCCGTCTGGACACTATACCTCTTATACGCCAAAAATAAGCAGGATGGAAAGACGTACCAAGTGACATCATTGGGGAAACACCCCGTTCATCTGCAGCAGCCTATCACTAGCTGCTGCCAATGTACACTCCTCCTCCCGCATTCAGAGGGGAGGGGAGTCCCCGGGCGATGTATTTCGGGCATACAGTGGGATACGTCTGTGTCAGTTGTAAGGACACGTCGGAATCCTCCTGACTTGTCCTTGCAACATATGGTAATTAACATGGTGTGAACCCAGCACAACCAAAAATGGATGTAGGGCAATTGGGGGGCAACCTTTAATGTACATGTTTCTATAATCCAGTTAAACTGGCTTTATGCTATGCTGAGCGATAGGAAGATAATGGAGTTGAGAAAAGAGATTTTCTCTTTTCCTGTCCTAGCCACAAGGAGTGAAGGAAGGACAGTTGCTCTATTAACATATACCCATGTATTCTAACTTAACTAATCAATGTTGAAATAGTGATTATGTTCTTATGTGAATTATATTATGCATTCTGAATAATAATTGTCTCTAGGAGTAAAGGTGTGCTAAGACTTCCAATTCACATTCAGCTCCATTCTCCACATTAACCATAGCATGCTTCAGTTTCAATCCCCTCATTAAAATACTAAAATATGACCACTTAAAAAAAGTTCTCTTCTAATGCAAGGAAAAAATGACCTTCATTACAGCAGCACTGCCAGGGAAAGTATGTTGCATTGACATAATGCATAAAGCTTTTACAAAACCTATTTCTAAAATGGAAAATATCAGAACATTGGGCTAAGTGGAAAGGGAACAATGAGGGAACAATGTGTGTCAGGAAATGGCTTACGTTCATATTCACATGACATGCAAATACACATTCTGTCCTCATTTATTGAGTCTCTGGCTACATTTCTAAAGTCACAATTAACCAGCCTACCTCCTGTTGATCGTCAGAGAGTGCTTCCCCACATGAGGCTACTTCCATATTCTGTTTCCATTACATTTGTAAAAAAATGAGAATATTCTACTGTTGATTGTAGCATCAAGCTTCAGTGGATGTTTTTAAGCTTCATTTCAACTGACAGTGCTGAACTGAAGTCCATATTAAGAATGCAGTGAGAAATTTATCAGATCAAAGGATGTCTTGTTGTAGCAAGAGCAGGAAAGTGAGGACACATCTTTTGTATTATTTTTCTTTAGCAAAATTCTTGAAAATAAACTCTAGGAATAACATTTTAGCTTGGTTATAAATAGTGAGCCCTTTTTTTCTGGCTACCCAATGTCCCAATAAAAAATAGTCTACACGTTGCCAAATAGTGTGTATAGTAAAACTGGCTTTTTCTGAAAAAAATAAATGTTAGATGAAAGTTTACCTTTCAGTATGCAGAGCTGTTCCCCTAGTCCCATGGGAGTGGCCAGTTAGGAGTTGGGCAGACATGTATGACGTCCTGAGAGAGGGAAGGGGGAGTTATGAGGGGGGGGGGGTATTGGGGACATGGAATATTTCTTAAATTTGAAATCGATGCATGACAGAACTGTTTCCCAAGGGGGGGGGGCATTTCTCACTGGCCACTCCCAGGGGACTAGGGACATACTCTGCATACAGAAGGGTAAACTTTCATCTAACTTATCAATTTTTTCAGAAAAAGCCATTTTTACTATAAAAACTCTTTAGCAATGTATACACTATTCTCTATGGGGGCATGGGGAAGATGGAAAAAGGGCTCCTGATGACAGATTCTCTTTAATAACAAATGTATTATTATTATTATTATTATTACGGTATTACTATTATTATTATTATGCTATAGTATTCACATTTTATATTAATTATTATTATTATTATTATTATTGTTATATGCTTACTCAAAAACTGAGATAAAGCCAAGGCACATCATTGTTTACAATCTGAATACATTGAGTATCTGGCCTAAAGTCTACTTATTACAAAGAATGTTAAAGAAATCTTTCATTTGTATAAAATAACGGGTAGAAATATTCTTCTATGTAAAGTGCACTGGTTCAATCTATTGATATATTCTTGCTTTTGTATTTCTTTTGATTAGTAAAGCATGAATAGAAAAGTAAATTATAGCCCTTTCACATAATTAAAATCAATGTCCTATTTACTGATACAAAGTGGCACGTACATAAGAGGATCTATATAGTGATACAGGTTATGTAAACTAGGTCAGTTGGAAAGTACACTGTATATACTGTAATATATCTTACATAGAGAAAAATTCCATTCATGTGACATTTTTGGAAAACTTGGAGAAGGCGAGAAGGTACTTTGATATAGTAAATTCCCCATTGTAAAAACCTAAAAAAAGAGGATTCCAAAGGCAGTCGGGTCATGGGTAGAATAACAATTCCTTTTATTTTTTGAATGATAATATCTAATATTATGTATAAATATAACCATAAATAAATAATTGATGGAACCCTGTGCTTGCCCAAACAGCCGACAGTCCACTCCACGGCCAGCTGCATGTTCTTTTATGCCCTATTATCCTCATTAAGTGTGGAGGTGTCCTTAATGGGACCATAATCACAATGCCTAGTGGTGAACAAGGCATGGCTGTTACCTCATTTCTTGTACTCCACAAGACTGGTGTACAATTTCTGATAAATGCCCCCCGCATTTTTTAACACAAGTTTCAACTTTACAGAAATTGACAAAAAAAGGGAAATGTCAATATACCATGACATGTTTAAAGGAAACTTAGCGGCAGTTTCAAACTGTATATCTGTTGAGCAAAACCTGTTGAAGAATTTACCAACAAGCAAGCCAAATGTTTGAGAAAGTTAGTTAAAAGCTCTAGTGTGATGCATGCAGTTTTTCATGTAGCATCTGTGGTAGTATTATGTAAAGTTTGTTTCGGCTAAAGTGAGAATGATCCAGCAGGAAAGAAATGTAAGAAAGGAAAAGTCTATGTAGTATAACTTACCTTCAGTATAAATCTAATGAAAAACTGCACTGAACACTGACTCTGTGACACCACCCTTGTAATGTAAAAATAATTGATTGTTTTTCATGTTGTTTTTGAAGTACTGGTGTTTTTTTTCTTTTGGAGGAAAGGGGGTAGCTGAGAAAGGTTGATTCATTGGGAAAGTCCTAACTTTTTACATCTCCTATTCCTGTCCAATCCACTGCTGGTTTTGATTCAAAGAACTGCATGAATACTGCCCGAAAATTGCATATGTGAAATCAATCTTGATGGTCTTATAATAACGTGTGCCTGACTTCAAAATGTATAACAACAACTTGCATCCAGTGTGCAAAGATGGAGAAGAGATAACTGTATGTTAAATAGCTGTAAAGGACATATAAACAATAGATAGATAAAAAAGATAGATATATCCAAAAAATAGGCAGAACTCAGTGGTTCCAATCAAAGTTCAGAGGTGAAGTTAATTCCATAGTAGAAGTGACGTTTCAGTGGTGGCACCCACCTTTTTCAAGCATGCTTGAAAGAGGTTGGTGCCACCACCGAAACGTTGCTGCTACTATGGAATAAACTCCATCCCTGAACATTGATTGGAACCACTGAGTGCTGCCTATTTTTTGGATATAACTAAGAGAACCTTTGCCACGGATCATACGGCTCTGCACCATTTGAAACTTTGCTCTATGTAGTGCTGCTCTGGACTTTTTTTTAGATAGATAGATAGATAGATAGATAGATAGATAGATAGATAGATATGAGATAGATAGATAGATAGAAAACGTCAGATAGTGTGTAAATATAAATGAGGCCCACGAGTTCCAGACTTACTAACTGTGAAGCTATTCTTTAAGAAACAGCTTGGAGCAATATTGGGCTTAAAACAAGAGACCCATGTCAAGCAGTAGGATAAATGTAATGAGTCTTTTTGTGCCTTTCTGATGTTTTCATCTTTTGCTCCACATGAGGTTTTTGTCCACCCAGAGTTCCGTCTCAGATCCTTTATAAATAAGTATGACAAGTGTACCTCCCTTCTCAGGCTCCCCACCAGCCATTGTCCTTATTGCAAGTTAAAAATGGATCTGATGAAACTTTCTTTTTGCTGCATTGTCTTTTCTCTTAATATGTTTGTTCATTATGCGCATTAAAGGTTGTTTTTTAATAATTAAACAGATTCTTCAGTATTATAAACTATTTTGCATTCTCAATATAAGGTAGTACATTATTTGGAGGAGCCATGATTAAAAGAAAACTGTTTTAATAGCAACCACCTGCAACTTTTTCAACTTTGTAAGTTATTTAACAATCCCATTTATGGAATGCAAGATGCCGTATGGGGCACTACGATGGAAGATTGAAAATGTGTAATCTTTAGCATCAGTGTATTAGTCACATTTTATGTGTATTGTTTCAAAAATTTCTTGTATTACAGATGCTCCAGTTTTTAATTTATATTGCACATAACAAAAGGTCGAATCGGCTTGCATATACATTTATAAAGTGTTTGTGCCAGTCGCAGACCAAACGTGTACGAAAAGGGGCGTGTTAGTGCTTAGTCAGAGTTTGCGATACATTTAATACAGCAACTCAACAGAATTAAGTTGCAAAACACATGGTGCACATTTCTCGGTGCAACTTGCCCTTAGTGCAATTAATATAAAAAAATAGATGGATTGCAAATTCAGATGTGGGAACTTCCCTATTGGCTAAGGAATAGGGCTCAATAGTTTAAAAGGATATGCTTATCTCAGACATCTATGGCATATCTACATAATTTACTATCAATTCTTATTTATCTAGTAACCATGTTTGGGACCACCCTCGACCTGAAGAAGGAAGATTGTGCCATGGCCTTTGAAATAGAGACAGATACTTGTAAACATGAAGCCATCTTTCCATTTACTTCATATTTTCTCTTAGCTGTGAGCAGAGGTAGCATAGGTCCCACATCTACGAGACATGGAATATATTATCTATATTTGCCATAAATGCCTAAGATAGGAAAACTCTTTTGATGAAATCCTTCATTTAATAATCTGTACCTTCAAATTGAAGTTGTGTGTTAACATATGTGCAACATACTTATATTTGTGTAGAGTAATATATGTGTGTATGTATTTATACATATTTGTATGCATTTTTAAGATAGGCAGATTTTCCGTGATAAAACATATTAAAATATGTGCGCTTCTCCGGCGAATTCTATGTAATGTTTTAATGCTAGCGGTGCACTTTCCTTTCTGCATATTTTGTATTTCCAAGCTATCTGCAGGCAGGCTCTTTTTCTCTTTTGTATAGAAACCTCCACAGGCCTGAGAAATTCTGTCATTCAACAGAAATGAAATATACGCTCCAATGGCTAGCTAGTAGCTCCTTTGAGAAATGTGTTGTAGTGTAATGTAGAGTTCTGGGCTGCATCATAGCTGCAATCTCAAGGACACAAATGGCTAGCTTTACTAAGATGCTGTGGATAATGCTAAGGGCAATTTGGTCATCCACAAAATGTATAGAGCGTGAGTTATTTGTTTTTGTTACAACAGTTTTTTTTTAATATAAGAAGCTTATTTAATGTCTTTATAAAGGTCTTGTCTGTGTTGTGCACCACTAGTAAAATATGGCAATCCATGAGTATGTTGTGTAAATCACAAAAAAACACGTCAACAGGCATGAAATACATTATTAGATAAAAGGGAAAGACTATGGCAAATATTATTTGTTGTTTTCTATATATAGGCAAACCCCATTTTATGTAAAAGATAGTTTATTTAGGTCTGTTTTTAAGTTGAATTTGTATGTATGTTGGAACTGCTATAATACAGAATTGTTGCTCCAGACAATTTTTTTTTGTCAATTGGATTTTTAAATGTGCTGTCATTGGAACAAGGATTTTGAATGGATAGATCATTGCAGCCTGTGACTAAAGTAAAGCACTCAGAAAACTTCCCCATAGGTCATAGAGGTCCGTCTGTAACTAGGGGTCGTTTGAAAGTTGGGTGTTCTTAAGTTGGGGAACTCCTGTACTTTGTACTATAAATGGTTTTACACGACAGATGGGACAAAGGGCACATGAAAAGTAATTGGGTTGAATATATATAGATGACAGATAGAGATATGTAAATGCATAATGGTGTTTACTGTTATATAGGAAGGGGACATGGAAAAGGGCTAATGGAAAAAGAAGACTGGAATTTGGGAACATCAGGGCTATACTAGCATCTATTTCTAACCAAAGTACCGATCAGTAAGTAAAAGGGAATCTACCATTAGGTTTGGACAGCAACATGTACTTATTTTGGGGTCTGGTGAACCAAGTGTCATTGGTCACTCAGTTCATCCATCTTCCTGAAGTTTTATTGAGTTACAGAAGAGTCATGAGTTCCTTGAACCTTCTTTGGCTTCTCCTAGCACATACTGTATACTTTATGCAGCTGGAGCCAGTGCAGTGTAAAAGCAAGGTGTGCTCTGCTCACCTTCATGTGCTGGGAGAAAAATGGAAAACTTCTGAAAAAGGGGCAAATTGAGCTACAAAATGAAATAGGTTCATGCTTCTGTGTTATGAACCACGAACACATATAACACTTATATATTTGTTGTAATTTACCTGTATTTTTTGTTGTTTTACTTTAAAATAATGGCACTATACATACTGATAATGCAGATATGGAGATGAGTCTCAATTAAAGTGGTTGTCCAGGTTTGAAACAAACGGTATATCTGTATATATTATGTTTATGTCCTGTCCCAATATTACCTCACCCCTGATACAGCATCACTTTCAATGTGTTTCAGTCATGTGGAATTAGTCGGATGGGATGCCGCTGTAAATATACAGGGACGTGGCCGTGATGAGTGTTGCCACGGTAAAACAGAGGAGGAGGTAGACATAGGATTTTTATTGTTTTAATAGCCCCAGGCCAGATATGCAGTTTGCTTAAAGCCCAGACACCCACTTTTAATGTCTTAACAGCTCCAGGTAGGTACTGTTGCCTACTTGCACACAGAGGCTCAATATGACCACATGCATTTAATAGCAGTCAGCCAAATGGTCTTTAAGCCAACATAATTTCCAACAACTCCATACACATTGTCACTCAGTGTTTGGACCTCCTAAAAACATTAGATTTGACTTGGAAATTCAACATGTCCCAACCTTCTTACCCAAAACATCATCTGCTTTGTAGTCAGTGGGCCTATAGATTTTGTTAGCGCTTAGAGATAAAAAGCATAACAGCTAATTATCTGATTTAGTACCAGGGAAATTGAGTTTATATTTAAAGCCTTAACAAAGTTAAGTGTTGCGGTCTTAATAGAGGGGAGCAGAAATTTCTTGGGTGGACTGCAGTCAAGGATTAGGTCTGTTCTGGGCTTTAATACCAATTTCTTAGAGATTGACTCCTTATACATTAATTTAAATGTACAGGTCCTTAGTAATACCATACATCTATGTAGGTCTCATAGCCTTAGAGTATGTAGGTCTAATTAAATATAAAGGTTTAAGAATAAATGAGCATTGCAGTCCTGCAGATATATATACAAAATGATGATGACATCTGACAGGAATAGTAAAATCCCCTAAGTCAGCTTGTAAAATATTAGAGAGATTTACATAGGAAGCTATTCACCACCTGATTACAAATATGAAATATTCTGGTTTCTTAGTTACATTTATCCTTTAATCCATATGCTCCTAAGGATATTTATAATTAATTCTGGATGAATCTTTGCAGCAAGCTCATGGATATATTTTACAGTAGTAGCAGATAAAGGATACACATACTGATGTCCACATCTCAAATATTACATTGAGATGCAGAGAGTTTCATTTCAGTTGAGATTTCTCACACATTTTCCTGTGTATTTTGCACAATCTCTTATTACGATTTTTAAAAAAAACTTGAGGTTTTGTCTTCAAGGAGCAAGGCAAAAATAACTCTCAAGAAATTCTGAAGTCGCTTATAAGGCAACCAGAATATTATAAATTCACTCTCATATCTTACATTAGAATGTATTTTGTCAATTTTGTCAGTTGTACTGGAGTTGTTAACATTTTAAAAAACATCTGCAAACATTTTTCCCGAAAAATAATAATAATAGAAAAATAAATTACATGGTCTGTGTTGAAATGGTGTTTTCACTTTTACCAAAACAAATTTGCCAACGTTTATGAAAAATAAATTGTTTAAGAATGTAGAATGTGCCCACTGCATTAAATATGCGTGTTTTGTTGCCATAAATATGATCTGAATGTATGGTAGCCATGATGTGGGACAATGAAGAGGTTCATGTCTGCCATGCTTTAAGGGGTTGGCCACTCTACCTCATATATTTTTAATGTGTAAGTGTGGGGGTCAGGATATTAGTTAATTTAACAATATACATCTATTAAAAGTTCTGCAACACTTTCTTGGTATGTAAATCGAAGCCTATTGTCACCCTGCCATTACCTTATGATAGTATATGGACAGATAGAGAACACATGACCCTCCATCTGCAGCCATTTTATGTCCAGGAATGTCTGGCTGATGAGGTAATAAAAAGGAGGTTTCACTTTACATATCAAGAAAGCAATACAAACATTTTAATAGGTCTATATTGGTAAAATACCTAATACCCCACTTACAGACACATTACAAGAAAGGCTAGATTCACACTGCCGTTGCCCGCCGTACCCTAGCACGGTGGGCACACGGAGGTCCGCGGGGAGAGGAGGAGGAGGTGCTGCTCACCCCCGCCCCTCTCCATAGGGATGTATGGAGTACGGCGCCGTAATACGGGAAAAGATAGGACATTGCAGTATATGAGGGACGTATATCAGCCGTATATACGTCGGCCATATATACGTTCCCCATGAGGCAGTGTAAATGTAGCCAAACTTTGAGAGGGCTTTTCCAAGCAGAAAATATATTGTTAACATACCCACAGAACAGAGGCTCAATATCAAATTGGAGATCGTCCCAAACAGTAACACCTGCAAAGCCATCAATATTTTTCACCTGAAAACCCCTTCTCTACTTTGAAAAACGTGGAAAATATTACCTATTTATGCATTCTACATAAGTATTTTACCTATAGGGTAAATCAGGTAATTTTTGATTTTACGACAAGAACCTTTTATCTCTAATTCCTGGAAGCATTTAAATAACTCATTATGTTAATACAAAATCTCTTTCAAGGGGTTTTACAGGACTATTTATGGCCAATCCTTGGGTAAGGTATTGAATATCAGAGCATTTGTATATTAACTTCCAATCCCCCCTATTAGTCAGGGGCTTGGGCACTCCAGAAACAGACACAAATCTATATATTGTGTAATGTCCATAATAAGTATGGTAGCTCTTCCCTATTAACCTAAACAGGATTGAACTGAAGCAACCAGACCCAACAACTATGTGATATATGGAGCTGTGTCTGCTTCTCTAGAGCCATCATCCCCTCAACTGCTGATGTATTGTGAAGCTGTGAGTTGGAACCCACATATTTGATAATCATGACTCTAGCCATGGAGTAAATCATTTATAATAAATCTAGATGAGAATTTCAAAGTAAGGTCTCATGCATATGACCACAAATGTGTTCCGTAAACTAATCTCACAAACTGTGGCTAGTTGATGGAACACATTGTCTTCTATTGTGCACATTTACAGTGTGGCGCATGCACTGTATCTCACCTCACCACGAAAGTGCTGACACAGATTATAGAGCAGGTCCTGATTGTGCCAGGATTGGTGTCACAGACATCAACAGGGTGAGCACTGCTAAACCATTGATGTACTACAGACCATAAGTAATGGCACATAGTCCCTTGCTTGCGACCACCAAGTTGCACATGGTCATGTACATGGGGCCTAACTGTTTTATTAATCCAGGTGTTTTGTTTGTCATTGGATAACATAAGGATGTTCCAGATGGCGAAGGCCCCAATTGTGAACTCTCGGGGCTAAACCTTCAAAATGACCTTTGATATTGACATAATTTATAGACAAACTATATAAACATGAAATAAGTAAATTCAGCACAAAGTCTCCAAACTGTATAAAACAACTCGTCAATCTTTATTGTTAATTTTACAATTACATTTAGGAAAAATGTCTATACTTCATATAATTAAATGTAAATAAGTTCATAAAAAAAAAAAAGAATTACACAGTTCAAAGCAAAAAAAGGCAAAACAGATTTGAAAAAGTCACAATATATACATGAATGAGTGCAATTAGCTTTCAGACATTATATATAATAACCCCATTCGTAAAAAATAAATTAATATGCATACATTTTAATGGAAAAAAATAACACAAGGTAAATTGGCACACAGAACATTTGCAACTATCATAAGATCTTAATTAAGCATCCATTACTTTATATAAATGATCGTTTACAACGGCCCATTATATTACTGACAGTTTCAATTTGTTTTTCTGGTAATGCTTAGCAAATACAGGTTCACAGAGCAATATTTTCAAATCAGTGTACTGCTAACATCATGCAGCTATCACAGGCAAGAACGCAAGATGGAAATATCTATTTGATTATCCTTTCGAGCTCTACTCACAATAGCAACAATCTCAACTATTCTCAAATGCAGAATCAACTTTGGATGATGACTTTTACGGAAACATTTCTTTTTCATATTTCATAACAATAATACATCCATTTTCTCAAACAACTATAATGGGTTCAGAATTAAATGAAAACCAAATTGCATTATGATATATGGAAACAAATTTGTACTTAAGCAAAGTCTCTAGTGATCATGATTCGGAAATTATACCTGGATTTTAGTGTTGATGGCATGGAACTGTAGTCCGGTCATGTTTGGGACAGGGATAGGGAAGTAATAAGCCAGTGGTCACTCTGGGGGATCTCTGCCGATGGACAAATCCAGCAGCTATCTCTATAATGCCTGTTGATGGCATCAAAAAGTTGGGAATGTCAAAAACTTGGTAAATGTTCTGTCAAAAACATTATCCATCTTGTCTATGGGATATGTCTGATATTGCAGTTTAGTAACAAGGATGAGCAATACCAGATACAGCTCATGGACGTGAGTGGCACTATTTACATAAGACACAGTGACACTGATAAAATAAGACATAACTTAAGGAAAACTGAAAAATAGCTAAACAAGTAAAATCACACAAATAAGATACATTTGAACAGTATATTCTTTAGTAATTTACAAATGTATAGTTTAGCCTTAGTGAAATAATTAGAAACAATACAACAAGAGATTTTTATGGTGACAATGTTGGTACACACAACTTTGATCCCTTAGCACTTGTCTAAATTTCATGCATGCAGATTTTTTTAAAGGTGTCTGTACTTTGTTGAGTTACATTAGAAAAAAAATATTTGTTTTAGATAGGATACTAGGACTTTACATATTCATACATATTCAGTAATAACTCAATATACTTTTGATAGCATTGTGCCACCTTATTATTGGGTTGTATACTCAAGGTCTAGCAATATTTTGCGTACAAGTTTCACAATTTAAGGCATGGGCTTTATAACTTTACAAAGATTCCTCAGGATTATGGTAGAAATGATCTATCCACAAGGTTGGTCATCAAAGTCAGATCAGTGGGGATCTGACAATCGTGATATGCCCAGGGACTAAACTATTAATGTCAATTTCAAAGGAAACACAGCTGGACTCCAGTGTTGTGATGTTTTCTTATCGACTAATCGGCAGTGATCCAGAGTTTTGGAATGGACCATTCTGATATTGATAGACAATCTAGTGGATAGGTCATCAATACTATTCTACTGGAAAACCTTTTTAAAAATGTTTTTAGAAAAAAACTGCATACACATGAAATGAATATATTTTTTGATTATTAAAATAATGGAATAAATTTGGGTAACAACGTATGACTCAATATTCTTAGACTAAATATGTCATTCAAAAGCCAAGTGACATTTGTTCTAGTAATTTGAATACAATGCTATATAATTGTTTTTCAATTTGCAGAATACATTTTTTGTTTCTTTCTGTGAGTCATAATAATCGTATGTCTTTCTGTTCCATAGGTTTAGGATTCTTAACTGAAGTATCATTTTGCTTCTATCACCGATACTGCTAGGTGTTTTAGGATTGCATGGGGATTATTAATTGTCAATGTGAGATATTGAGGGCATAGAATAAACAACACTTCATCAACATTGTGGTGATAATAAATCCTTGGCTTTGTTGGTTGCTGCTATGTTTGTGGTGTCTCCTGGATCTGGCCATCAGCGAGATGAAAATGTCATCAGAACTATTAACATTTAGTTTATGATAGGAATGCATATGCAAATCGACTATAAAGTAAGCTTCAATACGTCAGGCCTCTGGCTGTGCACAATAGGAAGAGGAGATAGCTAATATTTATATTCAATGAATAACATAACTTGGGAAAGCATGGCAAGAAAAATTAGTATTTAGTAGTGCACCCTAAGCTTCTGGCAAGATAACAGCAAGATATATGCATATAGGGTATCAGGGTATAATATATTCCACACACTCCTGAATTCACCTGTGTTGCATAAAGATAAACTTTTTTTGTGATTTCCTTTCTACTAATGAGAGCGAGGAAACAAACAGCTAGGCAAATATAGAAAATCTCTAGATACATTTTTTCGTATCTTGTTGTATTGATAAAGTTTGCTAATGTATTGCATATAAGGGGTGACCACTGAAAGCTATGGCGGCCACAGAGGGACATTTATTTCAGGAGGTGTCACATATATGAAGTGTTCTACAAGCTACCTTAATTTAGTTGTCTTAAGTGTTCCAAATGCTGACGAGAATATTACTTGTTGCATTGCTTTTCCTTAATATGATTTAATAAAGAAGAAGCTCCTACTGATGAGTATGTTATTGAGTATGCTATTGACTATAAATAATAATTATACTACTTATTTAGCAATAATGATACATAGTAGAATATTTCATTTTACTGGTTACTACATTTCTACATCATGCAATCCTTATTTGGAAACATATTGGCCCAAATTTACAAAAAAATGTGCGGCTTGCCTGTGTAGTGTGCAGAGGGCACCAGATTCGTAATTTGTGGCCCCATTCTTCAGAAATCTGGCATCCTCTGCACTGCTCCAACAGAGTGCACCATTTTTTGTGCACAATTAACATGGGGCATATGACACAATTCTGTTGGACTTTGCATAATAAAAGTGGCACACGGTTTGACTGAGCACCGTAACGCCCATTTAAGTGTAGAAATTTGTGTTGTGTTGGATGCAGTGTGCGACACAAAGTGTCACGTGTGCCACAAATATGTCTCGGACACTACTTAAATACATGTGCAAACAGTTTGCAGATGAAAGAATGTGCAAAGTCCGCCAGAAAACTGCACAGCCCTTAGTATATCTGGGCCATTATATATTTTCATCTGCTTTTATTTACTAATTCAAGGTTGTCATTTTCATCTTATTTTTTGTATATTAATGTTGTCAGGGCTGCTATCCTGCTCTGTTATCAGTTGCCACACGGTACATTGAAACCTTGAAATTTCATATACAAAAACTATTTGATTCTTTGTGCTCAGTCTTTGTGCTTGTGATCAGTCCAGCAGCAGTAATCGTATCCAGGGAAAACAATCTTGTTTCTAATGGACAACGTAACTGCATTTAAGGGGCATTATCTTCAAATAATTTTTTTTTAATAACACCCACTTGAAGAAATGTACCTTATATACTCGAGTATAAGTCGACCCAAGTATAAGCCGAGCCCCCTAATTTTACCACAAAAACCTGGTAAAACATATATTTTATTTACTTGAGTATAAGCCGAGTTTGGGTTTCAGCACATTTTTTGTGCTGAAAAACTAGGCTTATACTTGAGTATATATTATATATACGGCAGAATAATTCCATTGAATGTCAATACCACTTCAAGATTGACTCCATAAGCAAGTAAGTAATTTCCACTGTGTCTCTAACAGAGGTCACTGGATCATAGATCTTGGGTATGTATCGTAGTTTATAATACTAGTTGTAATAATGAGATTAAGTCATTTCTACAAATCATAAAATGTCAGTTTAATATGAGCCTTATGGCCAGTTTGAAAACTTTAGAATTTGAGGATTCCATTTAATATGGACTGTGACCGGAAATGCAAACCAAAGCCAAAAATGTACTCATTTTTTTTTACAAAAAATACTTGATGTCATTCCTGACAATACTTTCTCTTTAGGTTTTATGCACATGACCATTGTGTTTGTCATATGCTAGCTGTTATATCAGCGGCTAGCACACAGTCCCATTTACTTCTATGGGCTCATGCATACAGAGCAGGTCCCATTTCTAACCCTGTTTGTTACTCAGGCAGTCCCTTCTGCTGGATATCGCCCACTGACACACAGGACATGAACAACGGACTTGCGCTCTGAAAGCAGTCCATGGTCATGTGCAGGTTGAGTCAATTGAGATTCTATGATACACTTTTCTACTTCTTGATTGATACTTGATTCCTTGATTCTAATTCTTCTGAAGCTGAAGGTGACACATAAATCACACATAAAAGTAATATTTTCCATGTGGCAAATCAGGTTTGAAATGTTTAGTACAAATTTCATGGGAAATTTTACAGAAGCACATACTTGTGTTTAGGGTTGGGCAGGTAGCTGAATGGGATATACAGATTTTGATCCAGTAGCAGGGGGTGTTATAAAATAACAAAAGATCATAAAATACCTTTCTTTTCCATCCCCATTACTGCTGGTCTGTGTTTGTATACAGAGGCTGCAGTGTCAAAGAAACATGTCCGTTGCCTTGTATCACTGTCCCAGTAGACAAAGGCTAAGACCAGTGATAGACTGCACTGGACTAGAAAGAAGAAAGTCATATATAAGATCCCCCTGGTGCTACCCCTTTACATTTTGCCACCTGAGATAAGGTCTACCTTTTTGTGCATGCGTGTTGATAACAGTGTGAGAAATCTATCTGTCTGGCCTTAGCCAAAATAAGATTGTTTATAATCACATATAGCAAGTGGAAAATTTCCGAATTTAGAGCACTCTAGAATATTTCAATAAAAAAATGATTAGCAAAATTCATATCCATTTCATATTTTATCGCATACTGTAAGTAGTGCTCACCTTGATTTCCCAAAGAAACTTCATTGCTTGCACAATCTAATCTAATGTGCATTTATGAATGTCCCAAAACTACAATCATTTGAATCCTTTTCTGTGTCAAGAAGAATTTATTATTTGTTTAGAAAAAAATATAAATTGTGTGTTTGTAACCTGTGTTTTTTTATAGCCTATGTCTTCAAGTCTTTGTAAACCTCCAATTTTACTTAAAATTTGACCATGACCCACCCAATACATTGTGATTGATTGGCATGATCATTAAACCAATCATTTGTAGCTCCTTAAACATGTCAATGTTACCTCTGCACCAGGGGCGTAACTAGAAGCTGATAGGCCCCAGTGCAAAGTATGTGCCAGGCCCCCGACTAAAATGTATGGTTTGTAGTAATAGTCTTCTCATATGGGAAAGTGCCACCAAAAGGGCCCCTAAACCTCTTGGGCCCGGAGGCGATCATAAGCTCTGCACCCCCTAACATCACGCCCCTGCTCTGCAAACTACTCTATACCTTATGCTACTCTATGTTTAATGGTGAAATAATTTTTCTGCCAGCAGCTTATCCCACAGGAATACCTATACTGGGATCCAAAAGAATGCCAAATCTTATACCAACATATTCCAATACA